>NC_050097.1:198812745-199115775 GCF_902167145.1 Zea mays | reverse complement strand
CAAAGGTCTTGATGTGGTCATCACATTTTTGGTGTGATGAGAGCTTCCCATCTGTTTGCCTGCTTGACAAGCTGCATAAGGTCTATCTTTTTCGAATTGCACATTAGTTAAACCTATCACGTGTTCTCCCTTTAGAAGCTTGTGAAGGTTCTTCATCCCCACATGTGCTAAGCGGCGATGCCACAGCCAACCCATGCTAGTCTTAGCAATTAAGCATGCATCTAGACCGGCCTCATCTTTTGCAAAATCAACTAAGTAAAGTTTGTCGTCTAATACACCCTTAAAAGCTAGTGAACCATCACTTCTTCTAAAGACAGACACATCTACATTTGTGAATAGACAATTATATCCCATACTGCATAATTGACTAACAGATAACAAATTATATCCAAGAGACTCAACTAAAAACACATTAGATATAGAGTGCTCGGATGAAATAGCAATTTTACCTAACCCTTTTACCTTGCCTTGATTCCCATCACCAAATATTATTGAATCTTGGGAATCCTTGTTTTTGACGTAGGAGGTGAACATCTTCTTCTCCCCCGTCATATGGTTTGTGCATCCGCTGTCGATAATCCAGCTTGAACCCCCGGATGCATAAACCTGCAAGGCAAATTTAGGCTTGGGTCTTAGGTACCCAACTCTTGTTGGGTCCTACAAGGTTAGTCACAATTGTCTTAGGGACCCAAATGCAAGTTTTGTCTCCCTTGCATTTTGCCCCTAATTTTCTAGCAACTATCTTCCTATCCTTTCTACAAATAGCAAAGGAAGCATTTAAAGCATGATATATTGTAGAAGGTTCATTAACTTTCCTAGGAACATTAACATCATTTCTCCTAGGCATATGAACAAAATATCTCCTAGACATATCTTTACCATGCATATAGGAAGAACTAGAAGCAAACATGGCATGAGAGTCAAAAGCATCATAGGCATTACAACTCTTATAAGACTGTCTTCTATCATGGTACATAAAAGCATGGTTCTTTTTAGCACTACTAGCCATAGGGGCCTTCCCTTTCTCCTTGGCGGGGATGGGAGCCTTATGGCTTGTTAAGTTCTTGGCTTCCCTCTTGAAACCAAGTCCATCCTTAATTGAGGGGTGTCTACCAATCGTGTAGGCATCCCTTGCAAATTTTAACTTATCAAATTCGCTTTTGCTAGTCTTAAGTTGGGCATTAAGACTAGCTACTTCATCATTCAATTTAGAAATTGAAACTAGGTGTTCACTACAAGCATCAACATTAAAATCTTTACACCTAGTGCAAACCACAACATGTTCTACACAAGATGTTGATTTATTAGCTATTTCTAACTTAGCATTCAAGTCATCGTTTATGCTTTTTAAACTAGAAATAGAGTCATGGCATGTAGACAATTCACAAGAAAGCATTTCATTCCTCTTTATTTCTAAAGCAAGGGATTTTTGAGCTTCTACAAACTTATCATGTTCATCATATAAGAGATCCTCTTGCTTTTCTAGCAATCTATTCTTATCATTCAAGGCATCAATCAATTCATTTATTTTATCCACCTTGGTTCTATCTAGACCCTTGAATAAATATGAATAATCTATTTCATCATCATCACTAGACTCATCCTCACTTGAAGAAGCATAAGTACTAGTGTTACGAGCGTTTACCTTCTTTTCCCTTGCCATGAGGCAAGTGTGATGCTCGTTGGGGAAGAGGGATGACTTGTTGAAGGCAGTGGCGGCGAGTCCTTCGTTGTCGGAGTCGGACGACGAATAATCCGAGTCCCATTCCTTGCCAAGATGTGCCTCGCCTTTTGTCTTCTTATAGTTCTTCTTCTTCTCCCTCTTGTTCCCTTGTTCCTGGTCACTATTATTGTCAGGACAATTAGCAATAAAATGACCAACCTTATCACATTTGAAGCATGAGCACTTCCCCTTTGTATTGGTCTTGCTTGGCTGCCCCTTACGACCCTTTAGTGCTGTCTTGAAGCGCTTGATGATGAGGGCCATCTCTTCATCATTGAGCCCGGCTGCCTCAACTTGCGCCACCTTGCTAGGTAGCGCTTCCTTGCTCCTCGTTGCCTTGAGAGCAATGGGTTGAGGTTCATGGATTGGACCGTTCAACGCGTCGTCGACATATCTCGCCTCCTTGATCATCATTCGCCCGCTTACGAATTTCCCAAGAACTTCTTCGGGCGACATCTTGGTGTACCTAGGATTTTCACGGATATTGTTCACCAAATGTGGATCAAGTACAGTGAAGGACCTTAGCATTAGACGAACGACGTCGTGGTCCGTCCATCGTGTGCTTCCGTAGCTCCTTATCTTGTTGATGAGGGTCTTGAGCCGGTTGTATGTTTGGGTTGGCTCCTCTCCCCTGATCATTGCAAATCTTCCAAGCTCGCCCTCCACCAACTCCATTTTGGTGAGTAAGCTGACGTCGTTCCCCTCATGTGAGATCCTGAGGGTGTCCCAGATCTGCTTGGCATTGTCCAAGCCGCTCACTTTATGATACTCGTCCCTGCACAAAGAGGCTAACAACACAGTAGTAGTTTGTGCATTTCTATGAATCTGTTCATTGATAAACATAGGACTATCCGAGCTATAAAATTTCATTCCACTTTCCACAATCTCCCATATGCTCGGATGGAGAGAGAACAGGTGAGAGCACCTAGAGGGGGGGGGGGTGAATAGGTGATCCTGTGAAAACTTAAACTTATAGCCACAAAAACTTGTTAAGTGTTAGCACAATAATTGCCAGGTGGCTAGAGAGGAGTCACAACAAAACACAATACCACAAGAGATCAAACACAGAGATGACACAGTGGTTTATCCCGTGGTTCGGCCAAGACCAACGCTTGCCTACTCCACGTTGTGGTGTCCCAACGGACGAGGGTTGCAATCAACCCCTCTCAAGTGGTCCAAAGACCAACTTGAATACCACGATGTTTTGCTTTGCCTTTCAATATCCCGTTTGCGAGGAATCTCCACAACTTGGAGCCTCTCGCCCTTACACTTAAGATTCACAAAGAAATACGGAGTAAGGGAGAACTAGCAACACACACAAGACTCAAAATCAGAGCAACACCACGCACACAAGTCGCAACAAGAGCTCGCAACACAACTCAATGAGTTCACAACTCAACAAGAGCTCTAGATGCTATCACAATGAACCAAATGCGTGGAATCGATGTCTTGGTGCTTAGGGATGTTGTAGGAATGCTTGGTGTGCTCCTCCATGCGCCTAGGGGGTCCCTTTTATAGCCCCAAGGCAGCTAGGAGCCGTTGAGAACAAATCCAGAAGGCCATCCTTGCCTTCTGTTGTCGGGCGCACCGGACAGTCCGGTGCACACCGGACACTGTCCGGTGCCCGATTTCCTTCCTTAAACAGCGCAGTCGACCATTGCAGATCTAGGAGCCGTTGGCGCACCGGACATGTCTGGTGCACACCGGACAGTCCGGTGCCCCCTTCCGACCGTTGGCTTGGCCACGTGTCGCGCGCAGAATCCGCGGCCGACCGTTGGCCCGGCCGACCGTTGGCTCACCGGACAGTCCGGTGCACACCGGACAGTCCGGTGAATTTTAGCCGAACGCCGTCAGCAAATTCCCGAGAGCGGCCTCTTCGGTCGAGGCAGCCTGGCGCACCGGACACTGTCCGGTGCACCACCGGACAGTCCGGTGCTCCAGACCGAAGCATCCTTCTGGCTGTACACAGCCAACTTCTTTCTTTTCTTTTTCTTCCTGTTTCCAATACTTAGACAAGTATATTAGTATACAAAACCAATGTACTAAGTATTAGAAACATACCTTTGCTCTAGATTTGCACTTTGTTCATCCATGGGCATTGATTCACATTTAAGCACTTGTGTTGACACTCAATCACCAAAATACTTAGAAATGGCCCAAGGGCACATTTCCCTTTCAATATCCCCCTTTTTGGTGATTTATGCCAACACAACATAAAACAACTAGAACAAGTGCAATATCACTTCAAATAAAAACTCAAATTTATTTTGATTCATTTTTGGCATATATGGATCATCCTTTGCCACCACTTGGTTTGTTTTTGCAAATCAAACTCAAATCTCTATCTCTAAGTCAAACACACATGTTGAAGCATAAATAGAGTCATTCCAAAAGAGATTGATCAAAGATTTCAAAAACTCCCCCTATTTCCCATAATCAACACTTCTCCCCACAAGAGGCCAACTTTTGACAAAAGAGACAATGCAAGAGTTTTGACAACACAAAAGCTCTAATCTACTATTTTCAAAATTTCTCAAGTGGCAGCTGATCCATTTATCACTTTGGCCTTTATTTTCTCCCCCTTTGGCATCAAGCACCAAAACGGGATCAATCTTGGCCCTATAACCCCATTGCCTCACAAAAGTCTTCAATTAAGAGCAAATGGCAATAAGATTTCATGAGATGAACTTGGAATAAATTACCCTCTCATCGGAGTGCAGTGGAAGTCTTTCATGGTCCAAGTCCACCTTTTCCCTTTCAATCCTCCTTTGAGACTAAGTCATCAACTCAAGCACATGGTTAGTCTCAAAGGGTCAAGTTGTAACACATCTTCCCCTAAACATGTGCATCACTTTGCAATGGACTTGTGAGGTCCAGGGAGTGTTGGTACAACTTGAGCACCATAATAAGCAACAAAATGCAAAAAGGAACATGATCAAAAGCATAAATACATGTATGCTATAATTCAATCCAAGTTCCGCGAATCTAAGACATTTAGCTCACTACGCAACCTGCAAAAGGTCTTCTCATCTAGAGGCTTGGTAAAGATATCGGCTAGCTGGTTCTCGGTGCTAACATGAAACACTTCGATATCTCCCTTTTGCTGGTGGTCTCTCAAAAAGTGATGCCGGATGTCTATGTGCTTAGTGCGGCTGTGCTCAACAGGATTCTCCGCCATGCGGATAGCACTCTCATTATCACATAGGAGTGGGACTTTGCTCAGATTGTAGCCAAAGTCCCTGAGGGTTTGCCTCATCCAAAGTAGTTGCGCGCAACACTGTCCTGCGGCAACGTACTCGGCCTCAGCGGTGGATAGGGCAACGGAGGTTTGTTTCTTAGAGTTCCACGACACCAGGGACCTTCCTAAGAATTGGCACGTCCCTGATGTACTCTTCCTATCGACCTTACATCCAGCATAGTCGGAATCTGAGTATCCAACTAAGTCAAAGGTAGACCCCTTTGGATACCAGAGCCCGAAGCAAGGCGTAGCAACCAAATATCTAAGAATTCGCTTCACCGCCACTAAGTGACACTCCTTAGGATCGGATTGAAATCTAGCACACATGCATACACTAAGCATAATATCCGGTCTACTAGCACATAAGTAAAGCAACGAACCTATCATGGACCGGTATGCTTTTTGATCAACGGACTTACCTCCTTTGTTGAGGTCGGTGTGTTCGTCGGTCCCCATCGGAGTCTTTGCGGGCTTGGCGTCCTTCATCCCAAACCGCTTCAGCAAGTCTTGCGTGTACTTTGTTTGGGAGATGAAGGTGCCGTCCTTGAGTTGCTTCACTTGGAACCCAAGGAAGTAGTTCAACTCGCCCATCATCGACATCTCGAATTTCTGCGTCATCACCCTGCTAAACTCTTCACAAGACTTTTGGTTAGTAGAACCAAATATTATGTCATCGACATAAATTTGGCACACAAACAAATCACCATCACATGTCTTAGTGAACAGAGTTGGATCGGCTTTCCCAACCTTGAAAGCATTAGCAAGTAAAAAGTCTCTAAGGCATTCATACCATGCTCTTGGGGCTTGCTTAAGTCCATAGAGCGCCTTAGAGAGCTTACACACGTGGTCGGGGTACCGTTCATCCTCGAAGCCAGGGGGTTGCTCCACGTACACCTCCTCCTTGATTGGCCCGTTGAGGAAAGCGCTCTTCACATCCATTTGGAACAACCTGAAGGAATGGTGAGCGGCATATGCTAGCAAGATACGAATTGATTCTAGCCTAGCCACAGGAGCAAAAGTCTCCTCAAAGTCCAAACCTGTGACTTGGGCATAACCTTTTGCCACAAGTTGAGCCTTGTTCCTCGTCACCACCCCGTGCTCGTCCTGTTTGTTGCGGAACACCCACTTGGTTCCCACAACATTTTGCTTGGGACGAGGCACCAGTGTCCAAACTTCATTGCGCTTGAAGTTGTTGAGTTCCTCCTGCATGGCCAATATCCAATCCGGATCTAGCAAGGCCTCCTCTACCCTGAAAGGCTCAATAGAAGAGACAAAGGAGTAATGCTCACAAAAATTAACTAATCGAGATCGAGTAGTTACTCCCTTGCTAATGTCACCCAAAATTTGGTCGACGGGATGATCCCTTTGAATCACCGCTCGAACTTGGGTTGGAGGTGCCGGTTGCGTTTCTTCCTCCATTTCTTGATCATCTTGTGCTCCCCCTTGATCACACGCCTCCTTTTGATGAACCTGTTCATCGTCTTGAGTTGGGGGATGCACCGTTGTTGAGGAAGAAGGTTGATCACATTCATCTTGTTCCTGTGGCCGCACTTCTCCAATCGCCATGGTTCGTATAGCGGCCGTTGGAACATCTTCTTCATCTACATCATCACAATCAACAACTTGCTCTCTTGGAGAGCCATTAGTCTCATCAAAAACAACGTCGCTAGAGACTTCAACCAAACCCGATGATTTGTTGAAGACTCTATACGCCTTTGTATTTGAGTCATAACCTAACAAAAACCCTTCTACAGCTTTTGGAGCAAATTTAGAATTTCTACCTTTCTTCACTAGAATGTAGCATTTGCTTCCAAAAACACGAAAGTAGGATACATTGGGTTTGTTACCGGTTAGTAGCTCATACGAAGTCTTCTTGAGGAGGCGGTGAAGGTAGACCCTGTTGATGGCGTGGCAAGCCGTGTTCACGGCTTCCGACCAAAAACGCTCGGGGGTCTTGAATTCTCCAAGCATAGTCCTCGCCATGTCGATTAGCGTCATGTTCTTCCTCTCTACCACACCATTTTGCTGTGGTGTGTAGGGAGCGGAGAACTCGTGCTTGATCCCTTCCTCCTCAAGGAACTCCTCCACTTGAAGGTTCTTGAATTCCGACCCGTTGTCGCTCCTTATCTTCTTCACCTTGAGCTCAAACTCATTTTGAGCTCTCCTGAGGAAGCGCTTGAGGGTCCCTTGGGTTTCAGACTTATCTTGCAAAAAGAACACCCAAGTGAAGCGGGAAAAGTCATCAACAATAACTAGACCATACTTACTTCCTCCTATGCTCAGATAGGCGACGGGTCCGAAGAGATCCATGTGTAGCAGCTCCAGGGGTCTTGATGTGGTCATCACATTCTTGCTGTGATGTGCTCCTCCCACTTGTTTACCTGCTTGACAAGCTGCACAAGGTCTATCTTTTTCGAATTGTACGTTAGTCAAACCTATCACGTGTTCTCCCTTTAGAAGCTTGTGAAGGTTCTTCATCCCCACATGTGCTAAGCGGCGATGCCACAGCCAGCCCATGCTAGTCTTAGCTATTAAGCATGCATCTAGACCGACCTCCTCTTTTGCAAAATCAACTAAATAAAGTTTGCCGTCTAATACACCCTTAAATGCTAGTGAACCATCACTTATTCTAAAGACAGACACATCTACATTTGTAAATAGACAGTTATACCCCATGTTGCATAATTGACTAACAGATAGCAAATTATATCCAAGAGACTCTACTAAAAACACATTAGAGATAGAGTGCTCATTAGAAATTGCAATTTTACCTAATCCTTTTACCTTGCCTTGATTCCCATCACCGAATATAATTGAATCTTGGGAATCTTTATTCTTGACGTAGGAGGTGAACATCTTCTTCTCCCCCGTCATATGGTTTGTGCATCCGCTATCAATAATCCAGCTTGAACCCCCGGATGCATAAACCTGCAAGGTAAATTTAGGCTTGGGACTTAGGTACCCAACTCTTGTTGGGTCCTACAAGGTTAGTGCAAATATCCTTAGGGACCCAAATGCAAGTTTTGTCTCCCTTGCATTTTGCCCCTAACTTCCTAGCAACTATCTTCCTATCCTTTCTACAAATAGCAAAGGAAGCATTTAGGGCATGATAAATTGTAGAAGGTCCATGAACTTTCCTATGAGCATTAACAACATTTCTCCTAGGCATATTGTGAATAACATTACTTCTACCAACCTTTCTATCATGCACAACATGAGAATTAGAAGCAGACATAGCATAAGAATCAAAAGCATGTGAATCAAAAGCATCATAACTTCTAAAAGCATTTCTAGAATTTTTTCTATCATGATACAAAAAGGCATGGTTCTTTTTAGCACTAGTAGCCATAGGGGCCTTCCCTTTCTCCTTAGCGGGAATGGGAGCCTTATGGCTTGTTAAGTTCTTGGCTTCCCTTTTGAATCCAAGTCCATCCTTAATTGAGGGATGTCTACCAATCGTATAGGCATCCCTTGCAAATTTTAGTTTATCAAATTCGCTTTTGCTAGTCTTAAGTTGGGCATTAAGACTAGCCACTTCATCATTCAAATTAGAAATTGAGACTAGGTGTTCACTACAAGCATCAATGTCAAAATCTTTACACCTAGTACAAATTACAACATGTTCTACACAAGAATTAGATTTATTTTCTACTTCTAGTTTAGTATTTAAATCATTGTTGACACCTTCTAAAGTAGAAATGGTTTTATGACAAGTAGATAATTCACTAGAGAGTATTTCATTCCTTTTAATTTCTAGGGCAAGAGAATTTTGTGCACTAACAAATTTATCATGCTCCTCATATAAAAGATCTTCTTGTTTTTCTAGTAATCTATTCTTGTCATTCAAAGCATCAATCAACTCATTAATCTTATCTATCTTAGATCTATCTAAGCCTTTGAATAAGCATGAATAGTCTATGTCATCATCATCACTAGACTCATTGTCACTAGAAGAAGCATAAGTGGAGTCTCGAGTACTCACCTTCTTCTCCCTTGCCATAAGGCATGTGTGACGCTCGTTGGGGAAGAGAGATGACTTGTTGAAGGCGGTGGCGGCGAGTCCTTCATTGTCGGAGTCGGAGGAGGAGCAATCTGAATCCCACTCCTTTCCTATATGTGCCTCGCCCTTGGCCTTCTTGTAATGCTTCTTCTTCTCCCTTTTGTTCCCCTTTTCCTGGTCACTTTCATTATCGGGACAGTTAGCAATGAAATGACCAATCTTACCACATTTGAAGCACGAGCGCTTCTCCTTTGTCTTGGTCTTGCTTGGCTGTCCCTTGCGACCTTTAAGCGCCGTCTTGAAGCGCTTAATGATGAGGGCCATCTCCTCATTATTGAGCCCGGCCGCCTCAACTTGCGCCACCTTGCTCGGTAGCGCCTCCTTGCTCCTCGTTGCCTTGAGAGCAAGGGGTTGTGGCTCGTTGATTGGACCATTCAAGGCGTCGTCCACGTATCTTGCCTCCTTGATCATCATTCGCCCGCTAACGAATTTCCCAAGTACTTCTTCGGGCGACATCTTGGTGTACCTAGGATTTTCACAAATATTGTTCACCAAATGAGGATCAAGAACAGTAAAGGACCTTAGCATTAGGCGGACGACGTCGTGATCCGTCCATCGCGTGCTTCCGTAGCTCCTTATTTTGTTGATAAGGGTCTTGAGCCGGTTGTATGTTTGAGTTGGCTCCTCGCCCCTTATCATTGCGAACCGTCCAAGTTCGCCCTCCACCAACTCCATCTTGGTGAGTAAGGTGACATCGTTCCCCTCATGAGAGATCTTGAGGGTGTCCCAGATCTGCTTGGCATTGTCCAAGCCGCTCACCTTATGGTACTCGTCCCTGCACAAAGAGGCTAGCAACACAGTAGTAGCTTGTGCATTTTTATGAATCTGTTCATTAATAAACATGGGACTATCCGTACTATCAAAGTGCATTCCACTTTCTACAATCTCCCATATGCTAGGATGGAGAGAGAACAAGTGACTACGCATTTTGTGACTCCAAAATCCGTAGTCCTCTCCATCAAAATGAGGAGGTTTACCAAGTGGAATAGATAATAAATGAGCATTAGTACTTTGAGGAATACGAGAGTAATCAAAAGAAAAGTTCGAATTAACCGGTTTCTTTCTCTCGTATTCGTTGTGGTCGTCGTCCTTTTGGGAGGAAGTAGACTCATCGCTGTCGTAGTAGACGATCTCCTTGATGCGTCTTGTCTTCTTCTTCTTCCCATCTTTGCGTCTGTGGCCCGAGCCCGAGTCGTTGGACTTGTCATCCCTTGGCTCGTTGACGAAGGACTCCTCCTTGTCGTTGATCACGATTCCTTTCCCTTTAGGATCCATCTCTTCGGGCGGTTAGTCCCTTTCTTGAAGAGAACGGCTCTGATACCAATTGAGAGCACCTAGAGGGGGGGTGAATAGGTGATCCTGTGAAAACTTAAACTTATAGCCACAAAAACTTGTTAAGTGTTAGCACAATAATTGCCAGGTGGCTAGAGAGGAGTCACAACAAAACACAATACCACAAGAGATCAAACACAGAGATGACACAGTGGTTTATCCCGTGGTTCGGCCAAGACCAACGCTTGCCTACTCCACGTTGTGGTGTCCCAACGGACGAGGGTTGCAATCAACCCCTCTCAAGTGGTCCAAAGACCAACTTGAATACCACGATGTTTTGCTTTGCCTTTCAATATCCCGTTTGCGAGGAATCTCCACAACTTGGAGCCTCTCGCCCTTACACTTAAGATTCACAAAGAAATACGAAGTAAGGGAGAACTAGCAACGCACACAAGACTCAAAATCAGAGCAACACCACGCACACAAGTCGCAACAAGAGCTCGCAACACAACTCAATGAGTTCACAACTCAACAAGAGCTCTAGATGCTATCACAATGAACCAAATGCGTGGAATCGATGTCTTGGTGCTTAGGGATGTTGTAGGAATGCTTGGTGTGCTCCTCCATGCGCCTAGGGGGTCCCTTTTATAGCCCCAAGGCAGCTAGGAGCCGTTGAGAACAAATCCAGAAGGCCATCCTTGCCTTCTGTCGTCGGGCGCACCGGACAGTCCGGTGCACACCGGACACTGTCCGGTGCCCGATTTCCTTCCTTAAACAGCGCAGTCGACCGTTGCAGATCTAGGAGCCGTTGGCGCACCGGACATGTCCGGTGCACACCGGACAGTCCGGTGCCCCCTTCCGACCGTTGGCTTGGCCACGTGTCGCGCGCAGAATCCGCGGTCGACCGTTGGCCCGGCCGACCGTTGGCTCACCGGACAGTCCGGTGCACACCGGACAGTCCGGTGAATTTTAGCCGAACGCCGTCAGCAAATTCTCGAGAGCGGCCTCTTCGGTCGAGGCAGCCTGGCGCACCGGACACTGTCCGGTGCACCACCGGACAGTCCGGTGCTCTAGACCGAAGCAGCCTTCTGGCTGTACACAGCCAACTTCTTTCTTTTCTTTTTCTTCCTGTTTCCAATACTTAGACAAGTATATTAGTATACAAAACCAATGTACTAAGTATTAGAAACATACCTTTGCTCTAGATTTGCACTTTGTTCATCCATGGGCATTGATTCACATTTAAGCACTTGTGTTGACACTCAATCACCAAAATACTTAGAAATGGCCCAAGGGCACATTTCCCTTTCAACAGGTGACTACGCATTTTGTGGCTCCAAAATCCGTAGTCCTCTCCATCAAAGTGAGGAGGTTTGCCAAGTGGAATGGAGAGCAAATGAGCATTTGTACTTTGCGGAATACGGGAGTAGTCAAAAGAAAAGTTCGAATTAACCGATTTCCTTCTCTCGTAGTCGTTGTCGTCGTTGTCCTTTTGGGAAGAAGTGGACTCGTCGCTGTCGTCGTAGTAGACGATCTCCTTGATGCGCCTTGTCTTCTTTTTCTTCCCATCTTTGCGTTTGTGGCCCGAGCCTGAGTCGGTAGGCTTGTCATCCTTGGGCTCGTTGATGAATGACTCCTTCTCCTTGTCATTGATCACAATCCCCTTGCCCTTAGGATCCATCTCTTCGGGCGGTTAGTCCCTTTCTTGAAGAGAACGGCTCTGATACCAATTGAGAGCACCTAGAGGGGGGGTGAATAGGTGATCCTGTAAAACTTGAACTTAATGCCACAAAAACTTGGTTAAGCGTTAGCACAGTATTGCAAAGTGGCTAGAGAAGAGTCTTAGCGAAACACAATAACCACAAGAGAATCAACACAGGTAGACACAGTGGTTTATCCCGTGGTTCGGCCAAGTACAACACTTGCTTACTTCCACGTTGTGGCGTCCCAACGGACGAGGGTTGCAATCAACCCCTCTCAAGCGGTCCAAAGACCCACTTGAATACCACGGTGTTTGCTTTTCTTTTCTATATCCCGTTCGTGAGGAATCTCCACAACTTGGAGTCTCTCGCCCTTACAAAGATGTTCACAAAGAAGCACGGAGTAAGGGATGGATTAGCAACTCACACAAGACACAAAGATCACAGCAAATACGCACACACAAGACCCATACTTAAGCTCAAAAGACTAGCACACTAGAACAGAGCTCAAATCACTAGAATGTTGAACAAGTGCGCAAGAATGGAGTGTGAGTGATCAAGAGTGCTCAAGGAATGCTTGGTGTGCTCCTCCATGCGCCTAGTGGTCCCTTTTATAGCCCCAAGGCAGCTAGGAGCCGTTGAGAGCAATCCGGGAAGGCAATTCTTGCCTTCTGTCGCCTGGCGCACCGGACAGTCCGGTGCACCACCGGACACTGTCCGGTGCGGATTTCCTTCCTTATTTGGCGAAGCCGACCGTTGGCAGCCTTGGAGCCGTTGTCGCACCGGACACTGTCCGGTGCCCCCTCTCGACCGTTGGCTCGGCCACGTGTCTCGCGCAGATCGCGCAGATCGCGCAGCCGACCGTTGGCTCACCGGACAGTCCGGTGCACACCGGACAGTCCGGTGAATTATAATCGTACGCCGTTAATTCCTTCCCGAGAGCAGCTAGTTCGCCTGAGCCAGCCTGGCGCACCGGACACTGTCCGGTGCACCACCAGACAGTCCAGTGCACCACCGGACAGTCCGGTGCACTCAGACAGAGCTGGCTTTGGCTGAAACAAAGCTATCTCTCTCCAATTTGTTTTCTCCTGTTTCCAGCACTTAGACACAATACGTTAGTCTCTAAAACAATGTACTAAGTCTGAGAAACATACCTTTATACTTGATTTGTACTTTGTCCACCATTTGACACTTAGGCACTTGTGTTGGACACTAAATCACCAAAACACTTAGAAATGGCCCAAGGGCACATTTCCCTTTCACCACCACACAATTGGTGTCTCTTGCCTTGCTTACAAAGCACTTGAGAGTAAGAATTGAAAAGAAAAAGAAGGCCAAGCCAAGCAAAAAAGAGCAACAAAGGAACACAAGAGATCCTCTCACAAGTCTTAATGCACTAGAGTTGAATTGGGGACTTTGAGTGGATCGATCGCTTTGGTTGTGTCTTGGAGTGGAGGCTATTGCTCTTGTATTGAATGCAATGTTTAGAATGCTTGGATGCTTGGTGTTGTGGTGGTTGGGGGTATTTATAGCCCTCAACCACCAAATGGCCGTTGGGGATGGCTGCTGTCGATGGGCGCACCGGACAGTCCGGTGCGCCACGGGACAGTCCGGTGCGCCGCCACGTCACCCAACCGTTAGAGTTCTGACTCAGTTGACCGTTGGAGAGCTTGTCCTCGTGTGGCACCGGACAGTCCGGTGCGCCTCTGACTCTGTCGTGCACTGTTCTTCACTGTAGCGCTGTCAGCGCTCTTTTTGCAATTGACTGTTGCGCTGGATAGCCGTTCCTCCGCTGGTGCACTGGATAGTCCGGTGGCACACCGGACAGTCCGGTGAATTATAGCGGAGTGCGGCTCAGTTTTCCCGAGAGTGGCTGGTTCGTCTTCGTACGGACCTGGTGCACCGGACAGTCCGGTGTGCCAGTCCACAGCACACTCAAGTTTCTTTGCTCCTTTCAATTTGATCCCTAACGAGTATTTATTGGTTTGTATTGAACATTTTTGCACATGTAGAACATGTATTCTAGAGCAAACTAGTTAGTCCATATATTTGTGTTGGGCATTCAACCACCAAAATTAATTGTGGGAAAATGTTAACCCTATTTCCCTTTCAATCTCCCCTTTTTTGGTAATTGATGTCAACACAAACCAAAGCAAATATACAAAGTGCAGAAATGAACTAGTTTGCATAAGGTAAGTGCATAGGTTACTTAGAATTAAACCAATTGATAATCTCACTAGATTTGAATGATTGCTTTCTTTTATTTAACATTTTGGACTACATTTGCACCACTTGTTTTATTTTTGCAAATCCTTTTGTAAAATCTTTTCAAAGTCTTTTGCACATAGTCAAAGGTATATGAATAAGATTGCAAGAAGCATTTTCAAGATTTGAATTTTCTCCCCCTGTTTCAGATGCTTTTCCTTTGGCTAAACAAAACTCCCCCTGAATGAAATTCTCCTCTTAGTTTTCAAGAGGGTTTTAATAGATACTAATTTTGAAAATCTTCCTTTAAATATACCAATTGGAAATATACCAATTTAAAAAATCGAAACACAATTAAAACAAGGTGGTGGTGCGGTGCGGTCCTTTTGCTTTGGGCTTAATACTTTCTCCCCTTTGGCATTAATCGCAAAAAACAGAGACTTTGAGAGTCCTGTGTAACTTTCTCCCCATTGGTAAAAGTAAATAAGAGTGAAAGATTATACCTATTTGGAGTGTGTTGTGGAGTGATGACTGTAACGACCAAAATCCTATTCTAAGATTTATAAATATTTATTTATAAGGTTTAGGGTTAAAATGTATTTTAATATAAGAATCCTCAATTTTTAAATGTTATTCCGAAAAAAAAACTAAAAGCTTGGCACCATAAACACAAGGAATAATTTTATATATTTATTATTCTCTTTATGAACTACATACAAATGCACTCCTTAAAAAAATATAAGTTATGGGAAAATTATTGTGTGGATTACATAATTGGATCATTTTTTTTCTTGCATGAATAAATGAATAAATTAATTAATATAAATTATACCTGCATCATGTTGGAGTCTGTTTGTGCATCTAATTTAAAAATTTGAAATTTAAACCTGGATTTGAATTGAAATAGAAAACAGGAAATAAAATAGAAAAGAAAAAGAAAAGGGGAAATCACCATATTGGGCCGTGCGACTGGAATTAGGCCCAACTAATGCGCCCCTCAGCCCACTTACCACCTCGCCAACGTTGTGTCTGCTCCCTGATCCCCTGCGGCCGACACCTGGACCCCACCACACAGCCTCTGTGCTCTTGACCGTGAGAAGCGCGATGCCGGTTGTACCACTGATTTGTGGGGTCTACTGGCAGGCCCGTCTTCTCCCCAAGCTCGCGCGCCCTATGACCGAACTCCGCGCAAAAGTCGGCGAGGTCCCGGCCCCTTTAGTCGGCTGATACTCGTGTGGTTGTTGGGAGTCGGAAACCTTCCCCTGCGTATAAAAGCGAACCTCGCCAGTGCCACCATTGCCCACGGAAGGGAGGAAAGGATTCCGCCGTAGGTAGGGGGGATACCGGCTTGCCGATGACTGTGCTTGGAGTGTGGGACCCAAGAGTCTCTCGACCGTGTGGAAGGTGTCCATGACTGTATTGCTGAAGATTGGCCACCGGCGTCGCCTGGGTTCGTCACCATCGAATCCGCATCACCGTCGTCGGCGCGTCTCCGGTGCCTGGGAGCTCTGCGCGGAAATTCCTGGTATAAACCCTCTGCACATCTTCGTTTTCGTTTCGGGTAGGCCTAGCGACCGATAGAATCGAGTTTCTAGCCGTTTTGGCACCGGTATTGGGTGCCGGTGATGGCGCCGCCGCGGACCAAACCCGGATTCACGCCGTCGCGTGGTTGGGGGCAGCTGCGCAGGAGTTCGGCGCCATTTCGGGCGATCTGCGCGTCAAGTTATCGGGCGGGATGACGGGCGATTGTGTCCGAATCGCTCGTCGGAACCGACGCGCCATCTCGGATCCGCGCTTCGCCGTGAGTAGCTGTCTGTGAGCCATCTCCGTCTCTGGTAAGTCCCTGTTTACCTTCACCAAGCTTGTAGCATCGTGTAGGACACCAGGGTTAGAGTCTTAGTGCGCCTGGGCGTCGGATTGGGTTCCTCGCCGGCGAGTTCCGCCGTGGATGGGGCCAGCGCCGTCGTGTTCCGGGTTCGGTTGGGTCGGGGTCTTCTATGGCCGTCGATCCGTAAATGGACCGCTAGGATTAGAAGCTATCGTACCTCTTCGCCGAAATCATCTCGGGGCGTTGATTAGAAGATGAGCGGCTCAGATTTGAAATCAGTATAGCCTTTCGCGTGACCCGCTTTGACCGTGGGATCCAGATCCTAGGGTCTACGATGAATACCGACTTGCACAGTTTCTGGTTTAATCTGGGCGCTCGGTGTCTAATCCAGCGGCCAGCAGAGCTCCATACCCCTTCGACCTTGGCATATTTCCTTATGAGCCCCTAGATTTCTAATAAACTAACCCGCCGTCCCCTGCGGATACTTCTGAGTCCAAGGCATTTTTATAGAATAGCCCCTGTGTTCCCAGATAATATTGTGCCCAGTCCAGGAACTAATGAAAATAGGAAAAAGAGATTTAGAAATCGATTTTGAGTATAAAAATAATTCTAGAACTTATATAATTCATAGAAAATTTATTTTAGCTCCAAATTGATCCATTCTAGTTGCAATAATTTTGTTTTAATATTATCTATCAACTAGTAACGCTGTTTAACCATGAAACTTGAATTAAAATTATTCATTTGGATTAAACTATTCTAAGCACTAAATAATTTCGGAAATACATAACTTAATAACCGTAGCTCCGAATTTAGCAGTTCTTGTTTCTCCGATCTCGTAGCAGCGTGTAGATTATTATTACGTGGTTTATTCCTATGTTTGGTGTGATGTTAATTTTGCATGTACTATGTTTGTCTGTATTGCTACGACTGCGCGAGGACACGTGTCATCAGAAAAGCAAGTTGGTTCCTGGAATCTCAAGTCCCAGGCAAGTTGTGCCCTTGATCACTTCTTTTACCCACTCATGTTCTAATTAATCATAATGATCTGCATAGGTTAATTTGATGGGACCTAATAGGTTACCCTAGTTTGTCTATCTCTATGCCTCGTTTACCACTAAACTTTCTGGGTAGTACTTGCTAGTGTTATATGTGGATTTGGGCATTGAGATACATATTATTCATACTTTTGTTATCAGTTGCTATTTACTGTTCATGATAAGATCATTATGTTAATTGGAACATGGAGAACCACCCGGGAAAACAGTGCTACCACAAGGGTTTAATGGGACGCCCTTGGCCGATTAATTAGGAAAGCTAGTGGAAGACTACCTTACCCGAAAGGGGCAAGGGCAGTAGGGGAGTGGTCAGTGTAGGGAGGCCCTCGGGAGGATTTTGCTGCGATGGCGGTCCTGCAAGGGATTCCTGCATTGGAGCTTCCTATAAACTGTAGCGGGTTTTCTGAAGCTAGTGGAACTTTGTAAAGGCCTCGTAGTGTTACCCTGCCTCGCCTCCTCGGTAGAGGTGTATGGGAAGTCGCAATCCCTTGGCAGATGGGTAACATGACTTGTGGGTAAAGATGCGCAACCTCTGCAGAGTGTAAAACTGGTATACTAGCCGTGCTCACGGTCATGAGCAGCTCGGACACTCACATGATTAATTTATGGAACTTAAATTCAATTTGTCATATGCATTGCATCGCAGGTGATGTTGTTACCTCTGTTCTACTATTTAATTGGGTTGGTATTTACTTATACTTAGTAATTGCTAATAAAATTTTGACCAACTTTAAAAGCAATGCTCAGCTTCAACCATCCTCTTTGGTAAGCCTTACATTTCACGTGAGCTCCCACCTTTGGCGAGTTCATTCACATTATTCCCCACAACTTGTTGAGCGATGAACGTATGTGAGCTCACTCTTGCTGTCTCACACCCCCCCACAGGTCAAGAACAGGTACCGCAGGATGAGGAGCATGGAGGATGCTGTGGCGAGTTCGTGAGAGGTCTAGGTCGTCGTCTCCTAGTCAACTTTGGGGTTGCTGGACCGTTGTCTCCTTATAATGTAATTATTTATTTATTTTGTATAGAACTCCTATTATATAGTAAAGTTGTGACATTCGATCCTGTGCCATGATTCATCATATGTGTGAGACTTGGTCCCAGCACACCTGGTGATTATGTTCGCGCCCGGGTTTTGGACCCCTAAAATCCGGGTGTGACAGAAGTGGTATCAGAGGAATGTTGACTGTAGGACGAAACCTAGATAGAACTGGATAACCCTTATCTACTTACCTTTACTACTCTGATTCTTTCTAAACTTTTCTTAATCTTTTCTCATCTATTTCCGCTTACTCTGATTATTCTTACCTTTTCATTCTAAAGACAAATGTGGATTTCACACTTTGAAATCCCGTGCCTAAAGTGATCTTTAAGAATAGGAGACCTATTCTTAGGAACAAAAACAAAACTATTTTTTATCTATGTACTTGAATGTTTGTTCTTATGATACTTGTCTGATTTGATTCTTTGATTGAGTGTGATGGGTTGTGGAGTGATGTCCACAATTACATCTACATATACATAATGCTTATAAAACTAACTAAACAACCTAGAATATCTTCCATTAAAATATCTAGCTTAATAGATCCTTATCTTAGTAAGATTCATCTTATCTTGAAGGAATCATCTTATCCTAACCAGTTTACTTATAACATCCTAAAGTAACAACCAGGATCTAATCCAAAATAATGAGACCAGATCTAAGTTATATTTGCGTGACCAAAACCACTTGACTTATCCCACCATGATCATGATCTAACCCAACCAATAGAGTAATGATGGATTGCATAATCTATAAACCCCCACCTAAAACAAACTTTTAACATACATCATGTAGTCTATCTCATCCATATCTATCTTAACCATATTCCCCAGCTCGATAATATACACTAACTCCTAATCAATGAGACAAGACCGGAGAATATGATCAACTTCATCAAGAAAGGATGAGCACCAACTCAAGTCTTCAAGGATCAAGTGAGGTCACCAAGATGAGTCAAGATCCACAATCTTGGATGGAGTCTTTTCTTACCCCACTCCTTACCCAAAACTATATATGCTTTAAAGATATCTTTCATCCTGCATAATAAAGTGGCTATACCCATATATATCTAGGCCTTCCTAATCACCCACTATTGTCTATAAAAAATATATGAAACTCTGGATCTTAAACCTATTATAGACTAAAAGCCGAATCACAAATCAATCCTTCTGTATCCCTTTTCTTACAAATCTCGAGGACGAGATTTCTGTTAAGGGGGGTAGGATTTGTAACGACCAAAATCATATTCTAAGATTTATAAATATTTATTTATAAGGTTTAGGGTTAAAATGTATTTTAATATAAGAATCCTCAATTTTTAAATGTTATTCCAAAAAAAACTAAAAGCTTGGCACCATAAACACAAGGAATAATTTTATATATTTATTATTCTCTTTATGAACTACATACAAATGCACTCCTTAAAAAAATATAAGTTATGGGAAAATTATTGTGTGGATTACATAATTGGATCATTTTTTTTTCTTGCATGAATAAATGAATAAATTAATTAATATAAATTATACCTTCATCATGTTGGAGTCTGTTTGTGCATCTAATTTAAAATTTTGAAATTTAAACCTGGATTTGAATTGAAATAGAAAACAGGAAATAAAATAGAAAAGAAAAAGAAAAGGGGAAATCACCATATTGGGCCGTGCGACTGGAATTAGGCCCAACTAATGCGCCCCTCAGCCCACTTACCACCTCGCCAACGCTGTGTCTGCTCCCTGATCCCCTGCGGCCGACACCTGGACCCCACCACACAGCCTCTGTGCTCTTGACCGTGAGAAGCGCGATGCCGGTTGTACCACTGATTTGTGGGGTCTACTGGCAGGCCCGTCTTCTCCCCAAGCTCGCGCGCCCTATGACCGAACTCCGCGCAAAAGTCGGCGAGGTCCCGGCCCCTTTAGTCGGCTGATACTCGTGTGGTTGTTGGGAGTCGGAAACCTTCCCCTGCGTATAAAAGCGAACCTCGCCAGTGCCACCATTGCCCACGGAAGGGAGGAAAGGATTCCGCCGTAGGTAGGGGGGATACCGGCTTGCCGACGACTGTGCTTGGAGTGTGGGACCCAAGAGTCTCTCGACCGTGTGGAAGGTGTCCATGACTGTATTGCTAAAGATTGGCCACCGACGTCGCCTGGGTTCGTCACCATCAAATCTGCATCACCGTCGTCTGCGCGTCTCCGGTGCCTGGGAGCTCTGCGCGGAAATTCCTGGTATAAACCCTCTGCACATCTTCGTTTTCGTTTCGGGTAGGCCTAGCGACCGATAGAATCGAGTTTCTAGCCGTTTTGGCACCGGTATTGGGTGCCGGTGATGGCGCCGCCGCGGACCAAACCCGGATTCACGCCGTCGCGTGGTTGGGGGCAGCTGCGCAGGAGTTCGGCGCCATTTCGGGCGATCTGCGCGTCAAGTTATCGGGCGGGATGACGGGCGATTGTGTCCGAATCGCTCGTCGGAACCGACGCGCCATCTCGGATCCGCGCTTCACCGTGAGTAGCTGTCTGTGAGCCATCTCCATCTCTGGTAAGTCCCTGTTTACCTTCACCAAGCTTGTAGCATCGTGTAGGACACCAGGGTTAGAGTCTTAGTGCGCCTGGGCGTCGGATTGGGTTCCTCGCCGGCGAGTTCCGCCGTGGATGGGGCCAGCGCCGCCGTGTTCCGGGTTCGGTTGGGTCGGGGTCTTCTATGGCCGTCGATCCGTAAATGGACCGCTAGGATTAGAAGCTATCGTACCTCTTCGCCGAAATCATCTTGGGGCGTTCATTAGAAGATGAGCGGCTCAGATTTGAAATCAGTATAGCCTTTCGCGTGACCCGCTTTGACCGTGGGATCCAGATCCTAGGGTCTACGATGAATACCGACTTGCACAGTTTCTGGTTTAATCTGGGCGCTCGGTGTCTAATCCAGCGGCCAGCAGAGCTCCATACCCCTTCGACCTTGGCATATTTCCTTATGAGCCCCTAGATTTCTAATAAACTAACCCGCCGTCCCCTGCGGATACTTCTGAGTCCAAGGCATTTTTATAGAATAGCCCCTGTGTTCCCAGATAATATTGTGCCCAGTCCAGGAACTAATGAAAATAGGAAAAAGAGATTTAGAAATCGATTTTGAGTATAAAAATAATTCTAGAACTTATATAATTCATAGAAAATTTATTTTAGCTCCAAATTGATCCATTCTAGTTGCAATAATTTTGTTTTAATATTATCTATCAACTAGTAACGCTGTTTAACCATGAAACTTGAATTAAAATTATTCATTTGGATTAAACTATTCTAAGCACTAAATAATTTCGGAAATACATAACTTAATAACCGTAGCTCCGAATTTAGCAGTTCTTGTTTCTCCGATCTCGTAGCAGCGTGTAGATTATTATTACGTGGTTTATTCCTATGTTTGGTGTGATGTTAATTTTGCATGTACTATGTTTGTCTGTATTGCTACGACTGCGCGAGGACACGTGTCATCAGAAAAGCAAGTTGGTTCCTGGAATCTCAAGTCCCAGGCAAGTTGTGCCCTTGATCACTTCTTTTACCCACTCATGTTCTAATTAATCATAATGATCTGCATAGGTTAATTTGATGGGACCTAATAGGTTACCCTAGTTTGTCTATCTCTATGCCTTGTTTACAACTAAACTTTCTGGGTAGTACTTGCTAGTGCTATATGTGGATTTGGGCATTGAGATACATATTATTCATACTTTTGTTATCAGTTGCTATTTACTGTTCATGATAAGATCATTATGTTAATTGGAACATGGAGAACCACCCGGGAAAACAGTGCTACCACAAGGGTTTAATGGGACGCTCTTGGCCGATTAATTAGGAAAGCTAGTGGAAGACTACCTTACCCGAAAGGGGCAAGGGTAGTAGGGGAGTGGTCAGTGTAGGGAGGCCCTCGGGAGGATTTTGCTGCGATGGCGGTCCTGCAAGGGATTCCTGCATTGGAGCTTCCTATAAACTGTAGCGGGTTTTCTGAAGCTAGTGGAACTTTGTAAAGGCCTCGTAGTGTTACCCTGCCTCGCCTCCTTGGTAGAGGTGTATGGGAAGTCGCAATCCCTTGGCAGATGGGTAACATGACTTGTGGGTAAAGATGCGCAACCTCTGCAGAGTGTAAAACTGGTATACTAGCCGTGCTCACGGTCATGAGCAGCTCGGACACTCACATGATTAATTTATGGAACTTAAATTCAATTTGTCATATGCATTGCATCGCAGGTGATGTTGTTACCTCTGTTCTACTATTTAATTGGGTTGGTATTTACTTATACTTAGTAATTGCTAATAAAATTTTGACCAACTTTAAAAGCAATGCTCAGCTTCAACCATCCTCTTTGGTAAGCCTTACATTTCACGTGAGCTCCCACCTTTGGCGAGTTCATTCACATTATTCCCCACAACTTGTTGAGCGATGAACGTATGTGAGCTCACTCTTGCTGTCTCACACCCCCCCCCCCACAGGTCAAGAACAGGTACCGCAGGATGAGGAGCATGGAGGATGTTGTGGCGAGTTCGTGAGAGGTCTAGGTCGTCGTCTCCCAGTCAACTTTGGGGTTGCTGGACCGTTGTCTCCTTATAATGTAATTATTTATTTATTTTGTATAGAACTCCTATTATATAGTAAAGTTGTGACATTCGATCCTGTGCCATGATTCATCATATGTGTGAGACTTGGTCCCAGCACACCTGGTGATTATGTTCGCGCCCGGGTTTTGGACCCCTAAAATCCGGGTGTGACAATGACGAAGGATAAATGATACCGTTAGAGTGGAGTGGAAGCCTTATCTTCGTCGAATACTCCATTTCTCTTTCAATCTACGACTTAGTATAGAAATATATTTGGAGACATATTAGTCATAGTCTTGGTAAAAATAACAAGAAAGATGCATTTGTACCAAAATGAAAGAGATATGATCAAAGGTATATAAATGAGTTATGTGTGCAATGTGTCAATCAAAATTCCGAGAATCAAGAATATTTAGCTCATTCCTAAGTTTGCTAAAGGTTTTCTCATCTAAAGCCTTGGTAAAGATATCGGCTAATTGTTCTTTGGTGCTAACATAAGCAATTTTGATATCCCCCTTTGTTGGTGATCTCTCAAAAAATGATACTGAATGTCTATGTGCTTAGTGTGGCTGTGCTCAATGGGATTATCCGCCATGTGGATTGCACTCTCATTGTCACATAGGAGAGGGACTTTGCTCAATTTGTAGTCATAGTCCCTAAGAGTTTGCCTCATCCAAAGTAATTGCGCACAACAATGACATGCAGCAATGTACTCGGCTTCAGCGGTGGATAGAGCTACTGAGTTTTGTTTCTTTGAAGCCCAAGACACCAGGGATCTTCCTAGAAACTGACAAGTCCCTGATGTGCTCTTCCTATCAATTTTACACCTTGCCCAATCGGCATCAGAATATCCTATTAAATCAAAAGTGGACCCTTGGGGTACCAAAGTCCAAACTTAGGAGTGTAGACTAAGTATCTCATGATTCTCTTTACGGCCCTAAGGTGAACTTCCTTAGGATCGGCTTGGAACCTTGCACACATGCATACAAAAAGCATAATATCCGGTCGAGATGCACATAAGTAAAGTAAAGATCCTATCATCGACCGGTATACCTTTTGATCTACGGACTTACCTCCCGTGTCGAGGTTGAGATGCCCATTTGTTCCCATGGATGTCTTGATGGGTTTGCCATCCTTCATCCCAAACTTCTTAAGAATATCTTGAATGTATTTTGTTTAGCTGATGAAGGTGCCCTCTTGGAGTTGCTTGATTTGAAATCCAAGGAATTACTTCAACTCCCCCATCATAGACATCTCGAATTTCTGTATCATGATCCTACTTAACTCTTCACAAGTAGACTTGTTAGTAGACTCAAATATGATATCATCAACATAAATTTGGCATACAAACAAATCTTTTGCAACAGTTTTAGTAAAGAGAGTAGGGTCGGCTTTACCGACTTTGAAGCCATTAGTGATAAGGAAATCTCGCAGGCATTCATACCATGCTCTTGGGGCTTGCTTGAGCCCATAAAGCGCCTTTGAGAGTTTGTAAACGTGGTTAGGGTACTCACTATCTTCAAAGCCAGGAGGTTGCTCAACATAGACCTCTTCTTTGATGGGTCCATTGAGGAAGGCACTTTTCACGTCCATTTGGTAAAGCTTAAAGCCATGGTAAGTAGCATAGGCAAGTAATATACGAATTGACTCAAGCCTAGCTACGGGTGCATAAGTTTCATCAAAGTCCAAACCTTCGACTTGTGAATAACCTTTGGCCACAAGTCGGGCTTTGTTTCTTGTCACCACACCATGCTCATCTTGCTTGTTGCGGAATACCCACTTGGCTCCTACAACATTTTGATTAGGACGTGGAACTAAATGCCATACCTCATTCCTTGTGAAGTTGTTGAGCTCCTCTTGCATAGCCAACACCCAATCCGAGTCTCTTAGAGCATCCTCTACCCTGTATGGCTCAATAGAGGAGACAAAAGAGTAATGTTCACAAAAATGAGCAACTCGAGATCTAGTGGTTACCCCCTTATGAATGTCACCAAGGATGGAGTTGACGGGGTGATCTTGTTGAATTGCTTGGTGGACTCTTGGGTGTGGCGGTCTTTGACCCTAAACTTCTTGATCATCTTCCTTGTCTTGATCAACTTCATCTCCCCCTTGATCCTTGTCCTCCTCTTGAGGTGGCTCATCCTCTTGATCTTCATCATTATTATCTTGAGCCTGATTCTCATCTTGGGTTGGTGGAGATGCTTGGTTGGAATATGATGGTTGATCTTGTGCTTGTGTGGGCTATTCGGATTCCTTTGGGCACACATCCCCAATGGACATGTTCATTAGCGCGACGCACAGAGCCTCTTCATCATCTAATTCATCAAGATCAACTTGCTCTACTTGGGAGCCATTAGTCTCATCAAACACAATGTCACAAGAAACTTCAACTAATCCAGTGGATTTGTTGAAGACTCTATATGCCCATATGTTTGAGTCATATCCAAGTAAAAAGCCTTCTACAGCTTTAGGAGCAAATTTAGATTTTCTACCTCTCTTAATAAGAATAAAACATTTGCTTCCAAATACTCTAAAAATATGAAACATTGGGCTTTTTACCGGTGATGAGTTCGTATGATGTCTTCTTGAGGATTCGGTGAAGATATAACCGGTTGATGGAGTAGCAAGCAGTGTTGATTGCTTCCGCCCAAAACCGGTCTGGTGTTTTGTACTCATCAAGCATGGTTCTTGCCATGTCCAGTAGAGTTCTATTCTTTCTCTCCACTACACCATTTTGTTGAGGTGTGTAGGGAGATGAGAACTCGTGCTTGATGCCCTCATCCTCAAGGAAGCCTTCAATTTGTGAATTCTTGAACTCTGTCCCATTATCGCTTATTATCTTTTTTATCCTTAATCCAAACTCATTTTGAGCCCGTCTCAAGAATCCCTTTAAGGTCTCTTGGGCTTGTGATTTTTCCTGCAAAAAAAACACCCAAATGAAGCGAGAATAATCATCCACAATAACAAGGCAGTACTTACTCCCGCCGATGCTTATGTAAGCTATCGGGCCAAATAAATCCATGTGGAGTAGCTCGAGTGGCCTGTCAGTCGTCATGATGTTCTTATGTGGATGATGAGCACCAACTTGCTTTCCTGCTTGACATGCGCTACAAACCTTGTCTTTCTCAAAATGATCATTTGTTAGTCCCAAAATGTGTTCTCCCTTTAGAAGTTTGTGAGGATTCTTCATTTCAACATGGGCTAGTCGGCGATGCCAGAGCCAACCCATATTAGTCTTAGCAATTAAACAAGTGTTGAGTTTAGCTGTGTTTTCATTAAAATCAACTAAATATAGCTGACCCTCTAACACTCCCTTAAATGCTATTAAATCGTCACTTCTTCTAAAGACAGTAACACCTACATCTGTAAAAAGGCAGTTGTAGCCCATTTTGCACAATTGAGAAACAGAAAGCAAATTGTAATCTAAAGAATCTACAAGAAAAACATTTGAAATGGAATGGTCAGGGGATATAACAATTTTACCCAAACCTTTGACCAATCCTTGATTTGCATCCCCGAATGTGATAGCTCGTTGGGGATCTTGGTTTTTCTCGTAGTAGGAGAACATTCTCTTCTCCCCTGTCATCTGGTTTGTGCATCCGCTATCAATTATCCAACTTGAACCCCCGGATGCATAAACCTACAAAACAATTTAGGCCTTGTTCTTAGGTACCCAAACAGTCTTGGGTCCTTTCACGTTAGAAACAAGCACCTTGGGTACCCAAACACAAGTCTTTGAACTCTTATGTTTGCCCCCAACATATTTGGCAACTACTTTGCTTGATTTGTTAGTGAGCACATAAGAAGCATCAAAAGTTTTGAATGAAATGTTATGATCATTTGATGCAGCAGGAGTTTTCTTTTAGGCATTTTAACATGTGTAGAATGCCTAGAGCTAGAAGCCTCATTTTTATACATAAATGCATGGTGAGAAACTTTATGAGGTTTTCTAGCACGAATTCTCCTAATTTTGTGCTCATGATAATTAGCAGGATATAAAATATAGCCCTCATTATCCTAAACCATGGGAGCTTTGCCCTTAACAAAGTTAGACAATTTCTTAAGGACATTAAGCTTGGCATTGCTTCCCTATTGGAAACCAATGGCATCCTTAATGCCAGGGCGTCTCCCACTATAGAGCATGCTTCTAGCAAATTTAAAATTTTCATTTTCAATTTCATGCTCATTAATTTTAGCAGTTAATTGAGCTATATGATCATTTTGTTGTTTAATAAGAGCAAGGTGATCATTTATAGCAACAACATTAACATCTCTACATCTAGTACAAATAGAAACATGATCAACAGTAGATGTAGAGGGTTTGCAAACATTTAATTCATCTATCTTAGCATGTAAATGGCATTCTCATTTCTAAGACAGGAAATAGAATCATTGCAAACATTTAACTCTCTAGCCTTAGAATATAAACTAGCATTTTCAATCCTAAGGCTAGAAATTGATTCATTCAATTTATCAATCTTAGCATTTAAAATAGCATTTTCGTTTCTAAGACTGGTGTCGGGGACCATAATTAGGGGTACCCTCAAGGCGCCTAATTCTCAGCTGGTAACCCCCATCAGCATAAAGCTGCAAAGGCCTGATGGGCGCGATTAAGTCAGGGATCAGTCCACACGAGTGACTCGATCACGCTTCACCCGAGCCTAGCCTCGGCCAAAGGCAGCCGACCTCGAGAGACTTCCGTCTCGCCCGAGGCCCCCTTTTTATGGCGGACACATCACCGGCTCGCCCAAGGCCTTGGCTTCGCTCAGAAGCAACCTTGACTAAATCACCACACCGACTGACCAAATTGCAGGGGCATTTAACGCAAAGGTGGCCTGACACCTCTATCCTGACACGCGCCCCCGGCAGAGCCGAGGTGACCGCCGTCACTCCACCGCTCCACTGGCCAGTCTGACAGAAGGACAGCGCCGCCTGCGCCACTCCGACTGCAGTGCCACTCGACAGAGTGAGTCTGACAGGCAGTCAGACCTTGCCAAAGGCGCCACGGCGAACTCCGCTCCGCCCGACCCCAGGGCTCGGACTCGGGCAAGACCCGGAAGACGGCGAACTCCGCTCCGCCCGACCCCAGGGCTCGGACTCGGGCTAAGACCCGGAAGACGGCGAACTCCGCTCCGCCCGACCCCAGGGCTCGGACTCGGGCTAAGACCCGGAAGACGGCGAACTCCGCTCCGCCCGACCCCAGGGCTCGGACTCGGGCTAAGACCCGGAAGACGGCGAACTCCGCTCCGCCCGACCCCAGGGCTCGGACTCGGGCTAAGACCCGGAAGACGGCGAACTCCGCTCCGCCCGACCCCAGGGCTCGGACTCGGGCTAAGACCCGGAAGACGACGAAACTCCGCCTCGCCCGACCCCAGGGCTCGGACTCCGCCCTGGCCTCGGCCGAACGACTTCCGCCTCGCCCGACCCCTTGGCTCGGGCTCGGCCACGGCAACAGAAGGCAGACTCAACCTCGGCAGACTCAACCTCCGACAGCCACGACATCACGCCAGCAGGGTGCCCAGATCTCTCCGGCTGCCACATTGGCATGTACCTAGGGCGCTAGCTCTCCCTCCGCTAGACACGTAGCACTCTGCTACATCCCCATTGTACACCTGGATCCTCTCCTTACGACTATAAAAGGAAGGACCAGGGCCTTCTCAGAGAAGGTTGGCCGCGCGGGACCAAGGACGGGACAGGCGCTCTCTTGGGGCCGCTCGCTTCCCTCACCCGCGTGGACGCTTGTAACCCCCCTACTGCAAGCGCACCTGACCTGGGCGCGGGACGAACACGAAGGCTGCGGGACTTCCACCTCTCTCACGCTCGGCTCCGGCCACCTCGCCTCTCCCCCCTTCGCGCTCGCCCACGCGCTCGACCCATCTGGGCTGGGGCACGCAGCACACTCACTCGTCGGCTTAGGGACCCCCCTGTCTCGAAACGCCGACAGTTGGCGCGCCAGGTAGGGGCCTGCTGCGTGCTGACGAACAGCTCCCCGTCAAGCTCCAGATGGGCAGTCTCCAGCAACCTCTCCGGCCCGGGACGGTGCTTCGTTTCGGGACTCTCGAGTTCATGTCCTTCGACGGCAGCTACGACATGACACTTCTTCCACCGCGGCGCGACTACGACAATGGCGACCGACAACCCGCCCGCCGGCGGCGGAATCGACGACGTCTTCCCCGCGTGATGGAAGAGCAATATTCGGGCTCGCTCCGTTCTCTCCCCCGCCAACGGAGGAGGAGGCGGAGCCGTCAAGGCCAGACGGGAGGCCGCGCTTCGTCGGCCGTCGAGCGAATCGACGCCCCCGACGCCCCGACGGAAGGCACGCCGGACGTCGACCTCGCGTTCGAGACGGAGGAGAGCGCCGTCCCCCCGCGGCACGCTGACCTTGAGCAAGAAGACGACGCCGGCGCGCTCGCGGAAAGCCTGCAGGACGTCGCCCTCGGACCAGGGATGACGGCGCAACCAGTCCCCGGTGTGACTACGTCGCGCCTCGTCGACCAAAAGGTAACGACTAACTCCCATCTTGCGTCATTTCGACTCGGCCTCAACCCGCCAAACGACCTCGTTTTGGCGGGCGCTCTCATTGAGGCGAGTGCAACCCCACTGAGGTTCTGTATGCGGTCGCCTTGGGACCGACTGACGGACGTCTCGACCTGCGGGCCCTCTGGGTCCGAGGAAGATGACGATCCCAGCATCGGTTGGGATTTCTCCGGACTTGGCAACCCCAGTGCCGTGCGGGACTTCATGACCGCATGTGACTACTGTCTATCCGACTGTTCCGATGGAAGCCGCAGCCTTGGCGATGAGAGCTGCGGCCCAAGCCGCGAATGTTTCCACATCGAGCTAGGGGATCCCACCAAAGGCAACCATCTTGGCATGCCGGAGGATGGTGACCTCCCCAGGCCGGTGCCTCGCGCCGACATCCCACGGGAGCTAGCTGTGGTCCCCGCTCCGGCGGGGGGTTACGACCCACAACTCGAGCAAGTCCGCGAGGCGCAGGCCAGGCTCAACGAGGGAACAGGAGCGCTTGAGCCGATCCGTCGGGACGTCGGGCAGGCATGGGTGGGCCAACCCCTGGCCGGAGAAATACGTCATCTGCCCCAAGGTCTCCAGCACCGCGTCGCCAACGATGTCAGGATCAGGCCGCCGCCCGCATCCAGCGGGGTCGGTCAGAACCTGGCAACCGCAGCGATGCTCATCCGCGTGATGCCGGAGCCGTCAACCACCGAGGGTCGGCGAATCCAGGGAGAACTCAAGAATCTCCTGGAAGGCGCTGCGGCCCGGCGGGCCGAGAGCACTGCATCCCGGAGGCAAGGATATCCCTCGGAACCTCATGCCGCGACTTCCCGATTCATGCGGGAAGCCTCGGTCTACACCGGGCGCACGCGCAACACCGCGCCTGCGGCCCCGGGCCACCTCGGCAACGAGCACCATCGACGCGACCGTCGGGCTCACCTCGACGAAAGGGTGCGCCGAGGCTACCACCCCAGGCGTGGGGGGCGCTACGACAGCGGGGAGGATCGGAGTCCCTCGCCCGAACCACCCGGTCCGCAGGCCTTCAGTCGGGCCATCCGACGGGCGCCATTCCCGACCCGGTTCCGACCCCCGACTACTATCACAAAGTACTCGGGGGAAACGAGACCGGAACTGTGGCTCGCGGACTACCGCCTTGCCTGCCAACTGGGTGGAACGGACGACGACAACCTCATCATCCGCAACCTCCCCCTGTTCCTCTCCGACACTGCTCGCGCCTGGTTGGAGCACCTGCCTCCGGGGCAGATTTCCAACTGGGACGACTTGGTCCAAGCCTTCGCTGGCAATTTCCAGGGCACATACGTGCGCCCCGGGAACTCCTGGGACCTTCGAAGCTGCCGGCAACAGCCGGGGGAGTCGCTCCGGGACTACATCCGGCGATTCTCGAAGCTGCGCACCGAGCTGCCCAACATCACCGACTCGGATGTCATCGGCGCGTTCCTCGCCGGCACCACTTGCCGCGACCTGGTGAGCAAGCTGGGTCGCAAAACCCCCACCAGGGCGAGCGAGCTGATGGACATCGCCACCAAGTTCGCCTCCGGCCAGGAGGCGGTCGAGGCTATCTTCCGAAAGGACAAGCAGCCCCAGGGCCGCCCATCGGAAGAAGCTCCCGAGGCGTCTGCTCCGCGCGGCGCCAAGAAGAAAGGCAAGAAGAAGTCGCAATCGAAACGCGACGCCGCCGACGCGGACCTTGTCGCCGCCGCCGAGTATAAGAACCCTCGGAAGCCCCCCGGAGGTGCAAACCTCTTCGACAAGATGCTCAAGGAGCCGTGCCCCTACCATCAGGGGCCCGTCAAGCACACCCTCGAGGAGTGCGTTATGCTTCGGCGTCATTTCCACAGGGCCGGGCCACCCGCCGAGGGTGGCAGGGCCCACGACGACGACAAGAACGAAGATCACCCAGCAGGGGGGTTCCCCGAGGTCCGCGACTGCTTCATGATCTATGGAGGGCATGCGGCGAATACCTCGGCTCGGCACCGCAAGCAAGAGCGCCGGGAGGTCTGCTCGGTGAAGGTGGCGGCGCCAGTCTACCTAGACTGGTCCGACAAGCCCATCACTTTCGACCGGGCCGACCACCCCGACCATGTGCCGAGCCCGGGGAAATACCCGCTCGTCGTCGACCCCGTTGTCGGCGATGTCAGGCTCACCAAGGTCCTGATGGACGGGGGCAGCTGCCTCAACATCATCTACGCCGAGACCCTCAAGCTTCTGCGCGTCGATCCGTCCTCCGTCCGAGCAGGCGCTGCACCCTTCCACGGGATCATCCCTGGGAAGCGCGTCCAGCCCCTCGGGCGACTCGACCTCCCAGTCTGCTTCGGGACACCCTCCAACTTCCGAAGGGAGACCCTGACGTTCGAAGTGGTCGGGTTCCGAGGAACCTACCACGCCGTGCTAGGGAGGCCATGCTACGCGAAGTTCATGGCCGTCCCCAACTACACCTACCTGAAGCTCAAGATGCCGGGCCCCAACGGGGTCATCACCGTCGGCCCCACGTACAAACACGCGTTCGAATGCGACGTGGAGTGCGTGGAGTACGCCGAGGCCCTCGCCGAGTCCGAGGCCCTCATCGCCGACCTGGAGAACCTCTCCAAGGAGGTCCCAGACGTGAAGCGCCATGCCAGCAACTTTGAGCCAGCGGAGACGGTCAAGGCCGTCCCCCTCGACCCCAGTGGCGACACCACCAAGCAGATCCGGATCGGTTCCGGGCTCGACCCCAAATAGGAAGCAGTGCTCGTCGACTTTCTCCGCGCAAACGCCGACGTCTTTGCGTGGAGTCCCTCGGACATGCCCGGCATACCGAGGGATGTCGCCGAGCACTCGCTGGATATTCGGGCCGGAGCCCGACCCGTCAGGCAGCCTCTGCGCCGATTCGACGAGGAGAAGCGCAGAGCGATTGGCGAAGAGATCCACAAGCTAATGGCGGCAGGGTTCATCAAAGAGGTATTCCATCCCGAATGGCTTGCCAACCCTGTGCTTGTGAGGAAGAAAGGGGGGAAATGGCGGATGTGTGTAGACTACACTGGTCTCAACAAAGCATGTCCGAAGGTTCCCTACCCTCTGCCTCGCATCGACCAAATCGTGGATTCCACTGCTAGGTGCGAAACCCTGTCCTTCCTCGATGCCTACTCGGGGTATCACCAGATCCGGATGAAAGAGTCTGACCAGCTCGCGACTTCTTTCATCACGCCGTTCGGCATGTACTGCTATGTCACCATGCCGTTCGGCTTGAGGAATGCAGGCGCGACGTACCAGCGGTGCATGAACCATGTGTTCGGCGAACACATCGGTCGCACAGTCGAGGCCTACGTCGATGACATCGTAGTCAAGACACGGAAGGCTTCCGACCTCCTCTCCGACCTTGAAGTGACATTCCGGTGTCTCAAGGCGAAAGGAGTCAAGCTTAATCCTGAGAAGTGTGTCTTCGGGGTACCCCGAGGCATGCTCCTAGGGTTCATCGTCTCTGAGCGAGGCATCGAAGCCAACCCGGAGAAGATTGCGGCCATCACCAGCATGGGACCCATCAAGGACTTAAAAGGGGTACAGAGGGTCATGGGATGCCTCGCGGCCCTGAGCCGTTTCATCTCACGCCTCGGCGAAAGAGGTCTGCCTCTGTACCGCCTCTTAAGGAAGGCCGAATGTTTCGTTTGGACCCCTGAGGCCGAGGAAGCCCTCGGCAACCTGAAGGCGCTCCTTACAAAGGTGCCAGTCTTGGTGCCGCCGGTGGACGGGGAAACCCTCTTGGTCTACGTCGCCGCGACCACTCAGGTGGTTAGCGCCGCGATTGTGGTCGAAAGGCAGGAGGAAGGGCATACATTGCCCGTTCAGAGGCCGGTCTACTTCATCAGCGAAGTGCTGTCCGAGACTAAGATCCGCTACCCACAAGTTCAAAAGCTGCTATATGCTGTGATCCTGACAAGGCGGAAGCTACGACACTACTTCGAGTCCCATCCGGTAACTGTGGTGTCATCCTTCCCCCTGGGGGAGATCATCCAGTGCCGAGAGGCCTCGGGCAGGATCGCAAAGTGGGCGGTGGAGATCATGGGCGAAACAATCTCGTTCGCCCCTCGGAAGGCCATCAAGTCCCAAGTGTTGGCGGATTTCGTGGCCGAATGGGTCGACACCCAACTGCCAACGACTCCGATCCAACCGGAGCTCTGGACCATGTTTTTCGATGGGTCGCTGATGAAGACGGGGGCCGGCGCGGGCCTGCTCTTCATCTCGCCCCTCGGTAAGCACTTGCGCTACGTGCTGCGCCTCCACTTCCCGGCGTCCAACAATGTGGCCGAGTACGAAGCTCTGGTCAACGGATTGCGGATTGCCATCGAGCTAGGGGTCACACGCCTCGACGCCCGCGGTGATTCGCAGCTCGTCATCGACCAAGTCATGAAGAACTCCCACTGCCGCGACCCGAAGATGGAGGCCTACTGCGACGAGGTTCGGCGCCTGGAAGACAAGTTCTTCGGGCTCGAGCTCAACCACATCGCTCGGCGCTACAACGAAACCGCAGACGAGCTGGCTAAGATAGCCTCGGGGCGAACGACAGTCCCCCCGGACGTCTTCTCCCGGGATCTGCATCAACCCTCCGTCAAGCTCGACGACGCGCCCGAGCCCGAGGTACCCTCGGCTCAGCCCGAAGTACCCTCGGCTCAGCCCGAGGTACCCTCGGCTCAGCCCGAGGCACCCTCGGCCCAGCCCGAGGTACCCTCGGCCCCCGAGGGCGGGGCATTGAACGTCGAGGAAGGGCAGAGCGGGGCCACGCCAGACCAAGATTGGCAGGCCCCGTACCTGCAATATCTCCGTCGAGGAGAGCTACCCCTCGACCAAGTCGAGGCTCGGCGGGTAGCGCGACGCGCCAAGTCATTCGTCTTGCTGGGCGACGAAGAGGAGCTCTACCATCGCAGCCCCTCGGGCATCCTCCAGCGATGCATCTCCATCGCCGAAGGTCGGGAACTGCTGCAAGAAGTACACTCGGGGGCTTGCGGCCACCACGCAGCACCCCGAGCCCTTGTTGGAAATGCTTTCCGGCAAGGCTTCTACTGGCCAACGGCGGTGGCTGACGCCACTAGAATTGTCCGCACCTGCGAAGGGTGCCAATTCTATGCGAAGCGGACACACCTGCCCGCTCAGGCTCTGCAGACAATACCCATCACCTGGCCCTTCGCTGTATGGGGTCTGGACCTCGTCGGTCCCTTGCAGAAGGCGCCCGGGGGCTACACGCACCTGCTGGTCGCCATCGACAAATTCTCCAAGTGGATCGAGGTCCGACCTCTGAACAGCATCAGGTCCGAGCAGGTGGTGGCATTCTTCACCAACATCATCCATCGCTTCGGGGTCCCGAACTCCATCATCACCGACAACGGCACCCAGTTCACCGGCAAAAAATTCTTGGATTTTTTGCGAAGATCACCATATCCGGATGGACTGGGCCGCCGTGGCTCATCCCATGTCGAATGGGCAGGTAGAGCGTGCCAACGGCATGATTCTACAAGGGCTCAAGCCTCGGATCTACAACGACCTCAACAAGTTCGGCAGGCGATGGATGAATGAACTCCCCTCGGTGGTCTGGAGCCTAAGGACGACGCCGAGTCGTGCCACGGGCTTCACGCCGTTTTTCCTGGTCTACGGGGCTGAAGCTATCTTGCCCACTGACCTGGAATACGGCTCCCCGAGGGCGAGGGCCTACACCGAACAAAGCAACCAAGCCAGCCGAGAGGAATCGCTGGACCAGCTGGAGGAAGCTCGGGACAGGGCCTTGCCGCACTCGGCGCGGTACCAACAGTCCCTGCGACGCTACCACGCCCGAGGGGTCCGGTCCCGAGAACTCCAGGTGGGCGACCTGGTGCTTCGGCTGCGACAAGACGCCCGAGGGAGGCACAAGCTCACGCCCCCCTGGGAAGGGCCATTCGTCATCGCCAAAGTTCTGAAGCCCGGAACATACAAGCTGGCCAGCAATCAAGGCGAGATCTACGGCAACGCTTGGAACATCAAACAGCTACGTCGCTTCTACCCTTAAGATGTTTTCAAGTTGTTCATATACCTCGCACCTACGCAAAGTTTAGTTGTCAAGGAAGGGTCGGCCTAGCCTCGGCAAAGCCCGACCCTCCCTCTGGGGCTAAAAGGGGGGAGACCCCCTCTGCGTCGAATCTTTCCTCGAAAAAGGATCTCTTTTTAGCAGGATTTCTTTCGTGCTTCTTGACTACTTCGGAAAGCGGATCCTGGAAACGACGAGGTACACGTAAGCAGCCAAGGCTGACCGAGCCGAGGGACTCCTACGCCTCCGGGATACGGATACCTCACTCGTCCCTTTCTGCGACAAGTAACTTGCGCTCGGGTAAGGCGACTCCGTGGACCGAACGAGTCATCACGTTCGGAAGCTCTCCTGCCGAAGCAGTCCTTCAAGCTTTCTCGGCTAAGTCGGGGACAGGGCCTCATGGACGGGTGAAAGTACGCGTAAGCGGCAAGGCCGACCGAGCCGAGGGATTCCCACGCCTCTGGGATACGGATACCTCACTCGTCCCTTCCGCGAAAAGCAACTCTCGCTCACACAAACATCCCTGTTACCGACAGAGTCCAGATGCTCGGAACAGGAGGAAAAAAGACGCAGCTTCGCGAGCGCGGCGAGGGCGTGTTCTTCTGGCCTCGGCGGCCGCAGAAAGCACACGCTACAAGATGATCTGATCCTGCAGGCTCGGGTCTTCACGCCGAAGGGAGTCGTAGCACCCTCGGCATCGACGACGTCTTCAGCAAAGCCCGACCCAGCCTCGGGCGGCGCCGCGGTCCAGGGGCTCCTCCGGGAATCCGGCCCGAGCAGGCGGCTCAACCGGTTACCCCTGGGGCCTCGGTCAACCGGCTTCCAAGGGCGCCAGCCCGATCCGAGGCCTCGACTGACCGACTTTGGCGTCGGCTCCGCTGACGGACAACACGGCTAGGCTCCGGCCAACCAGGTTCCCCATTCTCGAGCCAACTCCGCCTCTGTTCATACTGATATCGCTACCCCCGGCCTCGATCCACCGAAGGGCGGCCGAGGGGTCTCTTCAACTAAGCTAGAGGAGCCTCACATAACAAGGCCGAACGGGCCGAGGGATTCCTACGCCTCCGGGATACGGATACCTCACCCGTCACCTTGACACGGGGCAACTCATGCTTGGTAAAGCGGTTCAGATAATCAAACAGGCGAGACTTAGTGCTCGAAAATGAGGAAAAAACACGGCTCCGCGCCAAAATTACATACACGTTCAGGCCTCGACAGCCACAATGAACGAACTCACTGGCATTCGAAGTGCCATTACAAACGGAACTCCGGTTCCCCCTCCGCAGGTACGAACAACCCCACTCCGAGGGGGAAGGCCTGCGGAGCGACGGAAGGCCGACGAACGGCGCGCCGTCACCTGCTCCAGCAGTGGCGACGACGGCGACTTCTACTCCGGGGGGCCGAACAGCGGCAACGCTGACCTCAGGGTGGATGCCGCTGCCAGGAGGCCGTAGAAGTTGGAGGTCAGCCCGTGGCCGGTCCCGGCCGCCGCGCCGGCGGAAGAACCTCTTCCGGCTGCCGTGGCAGACGCCGACGCCGCAAGTGGCCCCGAAGCCACTCGCGGCTGAAGACCAGGCACGCTGCAGCTGCCGGACGCCACGGGCAATGCCCGCTTCTCCCCCCATCACTGAGTGAAGGAGCGGGCCACCGCCCACGCAGGGGCCGACCCCAACTCGGCACTCTCCCCTCCCCAGCCTTGGTGATGAAAATCCTTGAGGCTGAGGAAGGGGCAGAGGCCGCAGCCCGGCTCGCTTTCCCCCACCATCAAGCTGGAGGTCGCCATCTCGGGTGACCGCTGGTGAAGGGGTGCGACCGGGCTGCGTGATGAAAATCCTTGAAGCCGAACGATGGCCGAGAGGTACCAACTCCCATGGAGTTGCGTTCCTCCAACGAGGAGGCGGAAAGGCGGCGAATACCCCCCATCCGGGGGCTTGGAAGACGGGAAGACCCGACGCTTAAGGGAGGAAGAAGACATGGTTGCCTTACGAAAGGAGCCCCCCTCCTTTTAAAGGCAACTCCCCCTACGTGCGCCCCAGGCGCCGCGGGCCGAGTCTTCTCCAACACGCTCCAAGGCCCTCCCCTGCGACTCGGGGGCTGGGTCCCGCATGTCATGCAAGCCGGCTCAGGGCAGAAGAAGCCAAACCGCCGCGCATGGTGCGCACGACCGTCCAGCGGTTATAGGCGACTCCCCATTTTCGCCCAGACCAACGGGCAGGAGGGGCGGGCAGCCATGCAGGCGGCATGCAACCGCGCCAGATGGACGCGCTTCTCCGACTTCTGACACGCCAGCTTGGAACCCAGGCCCACGCGTCGAGCAACCGGCGCGCCAGTTGCTGCGTGCAAGCAACCGCACCGCCACTTGTGCCACCATCGCGCCTCTTCGGTTGCGAAGCCTATGCCACGACTCGAGGCGACCCAACAGCGCCAGACTGGCGCGTCGGTCAAAGCGACCGAAAGTGGGCCGGCAGTAATAGCGGTGGCAGGCGGGCGGGCGCAGCGGTCACGTCGTCAGCCAGGCTCACGTCCCATCCTGAGACAGCAAGAGAGCCTCCTCTCACGGCATGAAGACGGTGCACCCGTGACCCGTTCCTCGAACGGATCGCACGCGCGCAACGGCCGCCCCGCCAACCACTCGCCCCGTCGCATTAACTCCGCGGCGGGACACGCGGCGCCTCTGGTAGGAGGAGCGCGCGACGCTTCACCTTCGCCGCAATAACCGCGTCAGAAAAGGTACGCCACGTCGTCTGATTTTGTATCCTTTTCCGTCTTCCTCTTTCTCTATCTCTTGCAACAGGGACCGGGAAAGGGGGATACCCCGAAAGGGATCCTTCTCCGCGAAGGAACCGGGCTCCGAGCCCCCCATTACTGATCAGGGGTTCGAAGGCTGGACCCCCGAGGGTTCAACAGTCGCCTCAGATCGCGTGGGCCCGACACCCACTACTGGTCAGGGGTTCGAAGGCCAGCCCCCCGAAGGGCTCCATGGCCGCCTCAGGCTACTCGGGCTCTGCGCCCATTACTGATCAGGGGTTCGAAGGCTGGCCCCCGAAGGGTTCACAGTCGCCTCAGACACCGAGCGAGGGATGACCAGGGGTACGTTCGATACATAACCGAGGCTCGGGCTGCGCTCCCGAGGTACCCTAGGACATTTCCGAGACCAGCGGGAACGATCTTGTAACGGAATCCCATCGGAGGGAGGCATCGAGCCCTCGGACCCCGTCGCCAGGGGACCGGGTCCGGCAAATCACCCGCAGGTACTTTTGGGCGTGCCTCTGGGCCCCTAGCCGACCCCCAACTAACGGGGCACGGACGTCCACTCGGATTACCCGCTTGCAGCTCACCGGAGACACCATGTTCGGTGCCCATCGAGGGTAACATGGCGCACTCCCCCCCTCCTCCTTGCGGAAAGGCAACGTAGGGGCGTATGTAAAAAGCCGAGTCTGTCCCTGATCGTCCTCTCGCCCTGTGCAGAGGCTCGGGGGCTGCTCTCGCAAAAACCGGCTCCGGCCAAATCGTTGACAGCGTCAACATACCAGCCCGAGAGCTTGGGCCCCGACCGTGCACCCGGGCTACGGCCAGTTCGCATGAGGGAACAACCAGACCAGCCGAAGCGTTAAGCGAAGTATTAAGACCTCGAAGGAGTGTAACCACTCCTCCGAGGCCTCGGGGGCTACACCCGGCGGGTGCGCTCGCGCGCACCCACCGGAACGAAATGCAACCGAGAAAGGCTGGTCCCCTTGCAAAAAAGTGCGACAAAAGCCTCCAAGCGAGTGCTAACACTCCCTTCGAGGCTCGGGGGCTACTGTCGGGGACCATAATTAGGGGTACCCTCAAGGCGCCTAATTCTCAGCTGGTAACCCCCATCAGCATAAAGCTGCAAAGGCCTGATGGGCGCGATTAAGTCAGGGATCAGTCCACACGAGTGACTCGATCACGCTTCACCCGAGCCTAGCCTCGGCCAAAGGCAGCCGACCTCGAGAGACTTCCGTCTCGCCCGAGGCCCCCTTTTTATGGCGGACACATCACCGGCTCGCCCAAGGCCTTGGCTTCGCTCAGAAGCAACCTTGACTAAATCACCACACCGACTGACCAAATTGCAGGGGCATTTAACGCAAAGGTGGCCTGACACCTCTATCCTGACACGCGCCCCCGGCAGAGCCGAGGTGACCGCCGTCACTCCACCGCTCCACTGGCCAGTCTGACAGAAGGACAGCGCCGCCTGTGCCACTCCGACTGCAGTGCCACTCGACAGAGTGAGTCTGACAGGCAGTCAGGCCTTGCCAAAGGCGCCACGGCGAACTCCGCTTCGCCCGACCCCAGGGCTCGGACTCGGGCAAGACCCGGAAGACGGCGAACTCCGCTCCGCCCGACCCCAGGGCTCGGACTCGGGCTAAGACCCGGAAGACGGCGAACTCCGCTCCGCCCGACCCCAGGGCTCGGACTCGGGCTAAGACCCGGAAGACGGCGAACTCCGCTCCGCCCGACCCCAGGGCTCGGACTCGGGCTAAGACCCGGAAGACGGCGAACTCCGCTCCGCCCGACCCCAGGGCTCGGACTCGGGCTAAGACCCGGAAGACGGCGAACTCCGCTCCGCCCGACCCCAGGGCTCGGACTCGGGCTAAGACCCGGAAGACGGCGAACTCCGCTCCGCCCGACCCCAGGGCTCGGACTCGGGCTAAGACCCGGAAGACGACGAAACTCTGCCTCGCTCGACCCCAGGGCTCGGACTCCGCCCTGGCCTCGGCCGAACGACTTCCGCCTCGCCCGACCCCTTGGCTCGGGCTCGGCCACGGCAACAGAAGGCAGACTCAACCTCGGCTTCGGAGGAAACCCCACGTCGCCCTGCCTAGGGCACAGACCGCCACGTCAACAGGAGGCGCCATCATCATCCCACCCCGAATCGACTCGGGTCACGGAGAACAAGATCGACATCTCATCCGGCCAGCTCCGCCAGAGAGGCAATGATGGCGCTCCACAAGCTCTATGACGACGGCGGCCCCCAGCTCTCTTACGGAAGCAGGACAACGTCAGCAGGGACTCGACCGCTCCAACAGCTGTCCCTCCATCAGGCTCCGCCGCACCTCCGACAGCCACGACATCACGCCAGCAGGGTGCCCAGATCTCTCCGGCTGCCACATTGGCATGTACCTAGGGCGCTAGCTCTCCCTCCGCTAGACACGTAGCACTCTGCTACATCCCCATTGTACACCTGGATCCTCTCCTTACGACTATAAAAGGAAGGACCAGGGCCTTCTCAGAGAAGGTTGGCCGCGCGGGACCAAGGACGGGACAGGCGCTCTCTTGGGGCCGCTCGCTTCCCTCACCCGCGTGGACGCTTGTAACCCCCCTACTGCAAGCGCACCTGACCTGGGCGCGGGACGAACACGAAGGCCGCGGGACTTCCACCTCTCTCACGCTCGGCTCCGGCCACCTCGCCTCTCCCCCCTTCGCGCTCGCCCACGCGCTCGACCCATCTGGGCTGGGGCACGCAGCACACTCACTCGTCGGCTTAGGGACCCCCCTGTCTCGAAACGCCGACAACTGGTAATTCAATCATGGCAAATGCTAAGCTCTTTAGTCAGATTTTCACATTTCTCTACTTCCTGAGCATAAGCATTTTTATTTTAACATGTTTTTTATTTTCTTTAATAAGGAATTCCTCTTGGCTATCCAAGAGTTCATCCTTCTCATGAATAGCTCCTATTAGTTCATTTAATTTTCCTTTTTGTTCCATGTTGAGGTTGGCAAAAAGAGTAAGTAAATCATCTTCATATTCACTAGAACTACCCTCATCACTAGATGTTGTATACTTGGGGGTGGTTCTAAATTGTACCTTCTTCTTTTTGCCGTCCTTGGCCATGAAACATTTGTGGCCGATGTTGGGGAAGAGGAGGCCCTTGTTGACCGCGATGTTGGCGCGTCCTCGTCGGAGGAGAAGTCGGTGGAGCTCTCATCGGAGTCCCATTCCCGACACACGTGGGCATCGTCGCCCTTCTTCTTGTAGTACTTCTTCTTTTCCTTCTTCTTCCCTTTCTTGTCGTCGCCCCTATCACTATCACTTGAAATTGGACATTTATCAATAAAATTTTCCGAGCTTACCACATTTGTAGCACACCATTTTGGAGCAGGGTTTGTAGTCCTTCCCCCTCCTATGCTTGAGGATTTGGTAGAAGCTCTTGATGATGAGCGTCATTTCCTCATTGTCGAGCTTGGAGGCGTCGATGGGAAGCCTACTTGATGTAGACTCTTATTTCTTCTCTTCCGTCGCTTTGAATGCGACGAGTTGCACCTCGGGTGTAGAGGTGGCGCCTTGCTCCAAGTTGACGATGTGTTTGGAGTCTTTGATCATTAGATCAAAGCTCACAAACTTTCCTATTAGTTCCTCGGGAGACATTAATTTGTATCTAGGATCCCCACGAATTAATTGCACTTGAGTAGGATTGCGAAAAACAAGGGATCTTAGAATAACCTTGACCATCTCATGGTCATCCCATTTGGTGCTCCTGAGGTTGCGCACTTGGTTGACCAAGGTTTTGAGCCGATTGTACATAGCTTATGGCTCTCCCTTGTTTAGGACGAATCGACCGAGTTCTCCCTCGATCGTTTTGTGCTTGGTGATCTTGGTCACCTCGTCCCCTTCGTGCGTCGTCTTGTGGACATCCCAAATCTCTTTGGAACATTTTAACCCTTGCACCTTATTATACTCCTCTCGACACAAGGAGGCGAGGAGTATAGTTGTGTCTTGGGAGTTAAAATGACTAATTTGGGCGACCTTGTCCGAGTCGTAGCCCTCGTCCCCTTCCTTAGGTACCTGCGCTCCAAACTCAACGATATCCCAAATGCTTGCGTGGAGTGAGGTTAGGTGATGCCTCATTTTATCACTCCACATACAATAATCTTCACCATCAAAATATGGTGGCTTGCCTAAGGGAATGGAAAGTAATGGAGCGCGCTTAGAAATACGGGGATAGCGTAGGGGCATCTTACTATACTTCTTGCGCTCATGCCGCTTAGAAGCGACGGACGAGTCGGAGCTTGATGACGTGGAGGGTGACGAAGAGTCGGTCTCGTAGTAGACCACCTTCTTCATTTTCTTCTTGTCACCCTTCTGATGCGTCTTGTTGGAGGAAGAGGATTCCTCCTTGTGCTTGTGGCCGGACTCCCTTGAGAGGGTTCTCCCCAAGCTTGCAGGCTTGTCGCCGGTCACGATCTCCCTCTTGGCGTGTTCTCCCGACATCACTTTGAGTTGTTAGACTCTAATGAAGAATCGGGCTCTAATACCAATTGAAAGTCGCCTAGAGGGGGGTTAATAGGCGTAATCTGAAATTTACAACTTAAAACACAAGCTATGAGTCGGGGTTAGCGTTAGAATTAAATTTGAGTCCGGTAGAGAGGGGGAAAATAAATCAACCAAGAAATAAAGTGGATGAACACGGTGATTTGTTTTACCTAGGTTCGGTTGTAAAGAACCTAGTCCCCGTTGAGGTGGTCACAAAGACCGGGTCTCTTTCAACCCTTTCCCTCTCTCAAACGGTCACTTAGACCGAGTGAGCCTTCTTCCTTAATCTCACAGGTCACTTAGACCCCGCAAGGACCACCACACAATTGGTGTCTCTTGCCTTGCTTACAAAGCACTTGAGAGTAAGAATTGAAAAGAAAAAGAAGGCCAAGCCAAGCAAACAAGAGCAACAAAGGAACACAAGAGATCCTCTCACAAGTCCTAATGCACTAGAGTTGAATTGGGGACTTTGAGTGGATCGATCGCTTTGATTGTGTCTTGGAGTGGAGTCTATTACTCTTGTATTGAATGCAATGTTCAGAATGCTTAGATGCTTGGTGTTGTGGTGGTTGGGGGTATTTATAGCCTTCAACCACCAAATGGCTGTTGGGGATGACTGTTGTCGATGGGCGCACCAGATAGTCCGGTGCGCCACCGGACACTGTCCGGTGTGCCGCCACGTCACCCAACCGTTAGAGTTCTGACTCAGTCGACCGTTGGAGAGCTTGTCTTCGTGCGGCACCGGACAGTCCAGTGCGCCACCGGACAGGTATTGTTCACTGTCCGGTGCGCCTCTCACTCTGCAGCGAACTGTTCTTCACTGTAGCGTCGTCAGCGCTCTTTTTGCAGTCGACCGTTGCGCTGATACTCGTTGCTCCGCTGGTGCACCGGACAGTCCAGTGGCACACCGGACAGTCCGATGAATTATAGCGGAGCGCGGCTCAGATTTCCCGAGTGTGGCTGGTTCGTCTTCGTACGTACATGGTGCACCGGACACTGTCTGGTGGCACACCGGACAGTCCGGTGCGCCAGTCCACAACACACTCAAGTTTCTTTGCTCCTTTGAATTTGATCTCTAACTTGAGTATTTATTAGTTTGTATTGAACCTTTTTGCACCTGTAGAACATGTATTCTAGAGCAAACTAGTTAGTCCATATATTTGTGTTGGGCATTCAACCACCAAAATTAATTGTGGGAAAAGGTTAACCCTATTTCCCTTTCAATCTCCCCCTTTTTGGTGATTGATGCCAACACAAACCAAAGCAAATATACAAAGTGCAGAAATGAACTAGTTTGCATAAGGTAAGTGCATAGGTTACTTAGAATTAAACCAAATGATAATCTCACTAGATTTGAATGGATTGCTTTCTTTTATTTAACATTTTGGACCACATTTGCACCACTTGTTTTATTTTTGCAAATCCTTTTGGAAAATCTTTTCAAAGTCTTTTGTAGATAGTCAAAGGTATATGAATAAGATTGCAAGAAGCATTTTCAAGATTTTAAATTTCTCCCCCTGTTTCAGATGATTTTCCTTTGAATAAACAAAACTCCCCCTGAATGAAATTCTCCTCTTAGTTTTCAAGAGGGTTTTAATAGATACTAATTTTGAAAATCTTCCTTTAAATATACCAATTTTAAAAAAAAATCGAAACACAATTAAAATTAGGTGGTGGTGCGGTGCGGTCCTTTTGCTTTGGGCTTAATAATTCCTCCCCCTTTGGCATTAATTGCCAAAAACAGAGACTTTGAGAGCCCTGTGTAACTTTCTCCCCATTCGTACAAGTAAATAAGAGTGACAGATTATACCAATTTGGAGTGTGTTGTGGTGTGATGACGAAGGATAAATGATACCGTTAGAGTGGAGTGGAAGTCTTGTCTTCGTCGAATACTCCATTTCCCTTTCAATCTACGACTTATTATAGAAATATACTTGGAGATACATTAATCGCGGGTGTTATGGAACTAAACTTAATCTGTCATATGCATTGCATCGTGGGTGTTATTATTAATTTTGATCTCTTACTTTTTTGGGTTGGTATCTACTTTTACTTAGTAATTGCTAATAAAATTTTGACCAACTCTAAAAGCAATGCTCAGCTTTAACCATCCCCTTTGGTAAGCCTTACGCTTCATATGAGCTCTCCTACCTTTGGTGAGTTCATGCACATTATTCCCCATAACTTGTTGAGCGATGAACGTATGTGAGCTCACCGTTGTTGTACTCACATCCCCTAGTCAAGGACAGGTACCACGGGATGAGGCACATGAAGGATGTTGTGATGAGTTCGTGAGTGGTCTAGGTCGTCGTCTCCCAGTCAACTATGGTTGCTAGATTGTTGTCTTCATATGATGTAATTATTTATCTATTTTGTACAGAACTTTGTTATATATTAATGATGTGACATTTGATTTTGTGTCATGGGTCATCGTATGTGTGAGACTCGATCCTAGCACACATTTGATGATTTAGCATCCGGGTTTGGACCCCTGAATCCGAGTGTGACATGGATGAGACAATTGTCCTCTAAGTGTATCTATATATATTGTTTTATTAAACACCTAGATGACATTCCAGCAGGTGTGGCATGTTTCGTAATGGCAGTATGGTGAATACACTCAAAATAATGGCAAAGTAGCAAAACCTAGTTTTAATAATGACAAAAAATTCCAAATGTCTCACATGTAGGCGTCCACAACCATGCGCCACTCGTTTTCATTCCTCCTCTCCCCTTCCATGATCTCCGCCGTGCATTCCTCGCCAACATCATCGGCTCCACGCCATTCCATCGTTTACTGCCCCCGAATTCCTCCCCCACCGGCCCACCGTGCCCACAGCGGGAGCACCATGCCCCCGCCTCTGTGACCACCACGCCTCGCCCACACCCGTCGCGCGATGCACGCCGCCGATTTCGCCCCGTCCCCCAGATGCGTGTGCTGCCCCAACCCCACCCCGTCGTCCCTGCCTCTGTGACCCCCCACACACACTCGTCGCATGATGCAGCGCCGGTCCACGCTGCCTCCAACCCCACCTGCCACCTCGCGTGCCCCCACGCGATGACCCGAGTGGCCGACGCCGGATGCTTCGTTTACCTTGACGGCGGACGCGAGGGGATTAAGCATGTTTGGCGCTTCGTCCTCGCTCCTCTCCCTCATCCCACGCACTTGTAGATGGCACCGTCCCTCGCCGAGTTCGTCGTTGACCTATGCCATGTCTCCGCCGCCGCACTCAGGGACCACGGCGCCGACCCGCCGGAGCCGGACTACCTTGTCCGCTCCCTCCACACCGACATCACTGCGCTTCCCTGCCTCCCATGGTGCAGGTGCCCGGGGGCGTGTGGACAAGGCGCGGGGGGAGGGTCACCCGAGTGGGCGACGTCGGATGCTTTGTTTGCCTCGACGGTGGACGCAAGGGACTCGTGCACGTCTCCCAGATGCTCGGTCGACGCCGCGCTGGCGCCACCTTCACGCTCGGGCAGGTGTCCTTCAAGGTCGTCTTGGTGGACGGCGCCAAGCTAGGGCTGTCAATGGTAGACGTCGATCAGGATATAGGGAAGGGTCTTCAGTCGATGCGACGTCGGCACCCTGTGGAGGAGGACGCGCTGAGGGCAAATCCGCCAACTAATCGCTCCAGACTCACCGGGAGGAGGATGGCGGCAGATCGATGAGCGCACGCAGCTCGCCAGGTACGGAGTACTTGACTTTATGGGATTCGTTTTAATTTGTGGGTTGACTTTACATGTGCTTGTCATGGGGTAGATGAGGATGGGACCACCGACGCCGACGGTGCGCCCCAGCCCCCAGCACGGTGATGCAGGACACCGACACGAAGAGGTTCAGCCACCGGTCTGGCACCTCCCACAGTCCCTTGGCATACAGCTTCAGCTCTGCCTTGTGCACGCGGTCCAACCGTCATCACCGCTCTTGATGCATAGAAGTTCTCTGGTTATTTTTTATTGCAATATTTTCACAATTCATGGAAGAACGGTTCCAGTTGAGATACTATATACAAAAGTAGACAGAGAGCGACGATGCAGTGTTCACGATATGGCAGATCCATCTAACTGAACCCGAAGGAGATATCCTATTGTTACTAACTTGCCAGGAAGAGATCAATCATTCTGGTGAGCGTCTCCATGAGAGGATGAAGCCATTCGGTGGGGATATACCAGAGCTAATAATTTGTCATGTGTATAGTGCTCTTCCTAATGAAGTTCAGTCAAAGATATTCGAACCGGCTCCTGGTAAGAGTAAGGTGGTTATGGCCACCAACATAGCAGTTAGCTAACGAACTTCATGCAAATTTCAAAACATAAGTCAGTCCAATCCATGGGTTCCATAGGCTGCAAGGTGCTGTTTGGTTCAAGAAATGTAACGCAAATGGTAATGGTAATGGTAATGGTTTACGTTCGATTACTGGCGGTAACAAATTTGAATAGGCTGGTATCAAATTTTAGTGTGGTATCTGATTACGGTTGGACTAAAACAAACATGATTTAACGTTATCAGTTACTCATTACGTTACAAATTTGTGAACCAAACGGCATCCAAGTTATGGAGTACCATAGTGGGGATATAGTAATACAGTGGTCAATCATCCAAGTTAGTAGACCTTCTGAATACATATATATTCATCTGATGTTTTGCTGAAGGATAAATTAAGGAATCATATCACAATTTACGGTTTATTTAGATTACCATTTTTGTTAGATTTCCTAATAAGGCTAGAAGTAAATTTCTGCTATCATGGATTGACTGGCCATTGAATGGAAATCTTTGAGTGTGAGATTAGTAATACTTGGCAGGATTACTATTTTTTATTAGATTTTCTAATAAGGTTAACAGTAAATTTTTGCTATCATGGATTGACTAGCCATTGAGTGGAAATCTTTGAGTGTGAGATTAGTGATGTGCTTGGTAACTTTTGCTTTTAACTTGTTTTGTTCATCAGGAACTGCAGACATGCCAAATGGAAATACTCAGGATTATCAAGCTGGACATTCTTCTATTCATGGGCCACTGCCTCATTTCTGCTAGAATCCTTTGCATAGTATGCAAGCACCTCAAATACAAGTGCCCTATTAAGAGTTCATCGGTAACAATGTGGTAAATGTGGTGCATGGTTTAAATCCTTCTGCCATAGGTCTTCCTTTACATCCAAGAATGTTGGCTCTCCCATTCAATGTTGAACACACTTTTGGGCATCTAATGCACCCAGCTCTGATGAACTAAGCTAACAATGGGGCTTTAAGAATTCTTCCATATTAGGTGGCTTCATATTTGCAATTTTTTAGCCGTAAAGTTCTTGCGTAGCTGCATGTATCTGCTAATAACAATACTGGATGTTGGCCGCTGACGGGCTGCGGTTCTGCCGTGTGGTGTGCAACGAGCAGCAGGTCGTGTCTACTAGAGCTTCAAACAACATTAATTTTAGCATTGGATTGTTTGAAGATTCAAAATCCCAATATCCCTAGATTCCTTACTATCTGTAGATATTCGAGAAGTGTGATGAAAAGACAAAAGTACTAAAAATAACTGGTAGCAAGTGTCAGCCAAAAGCATTCTAGACAAACATATAATCCGACGCCTATAAAATTCAAGCAGCCAAACAATCTGGATTCTTATAAAGATCCACGTTATAAGGCTATCTCCAACATCCTTATCTATCCTACCACTTATTTCGAACTATACTTTGTAAACATATAGTCTGCAATGTCAACGAAAATGCTATAGTCCGACTCCAGTCCGACTCTGCTTGATGAACCGGTGGGCCTAACCTCACAACCCTGAGATTTCACAATGGTCGGATGGGAGTCGTACTATTGGGTCGTACGCAAGCTTTCCATATAAAATAGTGTTTTACACAGCTATATCACGGTTTGCTCGCCACAGCCTAAGAATCAAAAGTAAACCAAACTGACCTTAGGTATTTAGTGTGTATAATTTATAAGACTAGAAATAGAGGGTGTTTAATTAAGGTGTGTTTTTAAAAAGATGTTATGAGCTATGGAACCCTAAAAGAAGAGGTTTTTGCCCCTACTCGAATATGCGACTTTGTTTTTATACTACTTTTTAAAGTTTGCACATATGCCTCTCTTTTTTAAAAAAAAAAATAATAACATGCAATTCGCCCCTATTCCATTATCAACATTTAACGATGTTAACTCACTCCAAAAAAAATGTTTATATTGTTACACTATTGCACCTACTTTTATCAATTATTTACAAATATATCCTCACTTTGACATAAAATTTTAGAACATAAAGGTGACATGAATCTAGCCATATTTTTTTGTAAAAAATCAATATTTCACCTTTAAATTTAAGTATTTTAAAAATAATAAAAATAAATCAAATTTGACATTAAATATTGAAAAAATGACAACATTATCACTATAGTTTTGAATATATATTGTATTTAAATATTTTAAAATACAGAGAAGATTTTCTTTCTCTGTGCATTTGAGCACTATCCTCTAAAGCATCCTCTAAATATAGATAATGTTTATCCATCCTCTCTATATAGAGACTCTCTTTTATCTTCTATCTATTTTTATACTTTAAACAACAAATCAAGTAAAATTAAAATATATATAATATATTTAACGTATAGAAGACACAATATAAAAAATAATGCCAGAGAAAAATAAAATATATAGAGAAAATTAGAATAAACTATAAATAAAGGATATAGAGGGGTAATATAGAGGATATATAGTTAGAGATAGTCTAAATTAGGGCAAGTGGAGATCGTTGTAAAACCACGTGCCATATTGCTTTGGATGCGTTAGAGCAACTCCAATAGTTATGTAAATTTTAGCTCTCTAAATCACAGATTTAAGAAGTTGCTAAATAACTTTAGGAGTAAAAAAATGTGAGTTCTCCAATAGTTCTCTAAATATAGGTTGTAGTTTTGTTTTGTATCTATCCACATAAAAAATAAAGTCACAAATGTCATCGATTACCTTCATTATCTACATAATGCAGTAAACATTTTTGCTTAGCGAGTTGCTAAATGGTTGCCAAATGTAGAGAGGAAATAAGGTTAGATGAGAAGTTGTTAAATTTAGAAAGTTCATTTAGAGAACTGTTGGAGATGAGTTTTGTGTTAACTACTTAAATTATTGATTTAGAAAGTCTATTAGAGAACTACTGGAGTTGCTCTTAGGTATGGTGCTAAACTGCTAATCCAATGCTCAGCTTGATTTCCAACTACCTCCACGAGTCCCTTTACATCAATCCATGTTAATAGGAACAGAGATTTTGCTGATAAATAATCCTTAAAGTTCAATTATATATCCAAATATTTGTATCATTCATTTTTTTTTGCTATCCAAAGATGTACATCTAGCTCTCCAAAGTGTGCACATGATATAAAGTAAACGTTCTCTTGTTAGCCAGAGATGAAAGCAGGATTAACTTGTGCACACATGATGGAGAAATTAGTGAGTGATAGAAAGATATAGAGAGCAACTTTTATTCAAAATAGCTCTTCAATAGGGGATTCAGCTTCCTTGATGACTCAATTACCCTAGACATGGAAGTTTTCGGGTAAATGAACATCACACATCCACAAGCATTGGAATGGTAAGCGCAAACTCGACATTGCATACGAGTCGCATGAAGATAGCAATCTTGACATTTCTGTGAGAAATAGAAACTGTTGTGCGAGAAATGAAAAAGGGGCACTGCATTGTTTATTGCTTTTGATATTTATACAAGCAGAGGAGACACCAAAAGGAGTAGGCCAAAAGCCACGTCCGTACATGGGGATCGTGCAGGGGCACGTCCCTTGGAGGACGCCGGTTGGAAAGCAGTCAGCAACTGCTTATCTTTCATAACACTCCCCCTTAAGCGGTTGTCCATTATGTATATCCTCCCTTGAAACCTGTAAGTGAAAGGGAATTAGGCTTACACCTAGTTCCTAAATAATTTTGGTGGTTGAATTGCCCAACACAAATCTTTGGACTAACTAGTTTGCTCTAGTGTATAAGTTATACAGATGTCAAAGGTTCACACTTAGCCAATAAAAAGACCAAGTGTTGGGTTCAACAAAAATGCAAAGGAGCTACCGAAGGCTCCTCTGGTCTGGCGCACCGGAATGTCTGGTGCGCCACCGGACATGTCCGGTGCACCAGAGGACCCAGGTTTTAAACTCGTCACCTTCGGGAATTTCCAGAGGCACTCGCGCTATAATTCACCGGACTGTCCGGTGTACACCGGACAGTGTCCGGTGCGCCAAGGAGGAGCGGCCTCAGGAACTCGTCAGCTTCGGGAAACTCCAACGGCCCGTCCGCTATAATTCACCGGACTGTCCGGTGAACACCGGACTGTCCGGTGCGACTCCGGAGCAACGGCTATCTCCGTGCCAACGGCTCTCTGCCGCGCATTTAATGCGCGCTCTGCGCGCGCAGAAGTCAGGCGCGCCCATACTGGCACACCGGACAGCAAACAGTACCTGTCCGGTGTGCACCGGACACCCAGGCGGGCCCACAAGTCAGAAAGCTTCAACGGTCAGAATCCAACGGCAGTGATGACGTGGCAGGGGGCACCGGACTGTCCGGTGTGCACCGGACTGTCCGGTGCGCCATCGAGCAGACAGCCCAGCCAACGGTCAAGTTTGGTGGTTGAGGCTATAAATACCCCAACCACCCCACCATTCATTGCATCCAAGTTTCCAGCTTCCAACCACTATACAAGAGCTAGCATTCATTGCAAGGCACACCAAAAAGAGATCAAATCCTCTCCCAACTCGACACAAAGCCCTAGTGACTAGTGAGAGTGATTTGTGGTGTTCATTTGAGCTCTTGCGCTTGGATCGCTTCTTTTCTTTCTTGATTCTTTCTTGTGATCAAACACTCACTTGTAATTGAGGCAAGAGGCACCAATTGTGTGGTGGCCCTTGCGGGAAGTTTGATTCCCAAGTGATTTGAGAAGAGAAGCTCACTCGGTCCCGGGGACCGATTGAGAGAGGGAAGGGTTGAAAGAGACCCGGCCTTTGTGGCCTCCTCAACGGGGAGTAGGTTTGCAAGAACCGAACCTCGGTAAAACAAATCCGCGTGTCACACTCTTCATTTGCTTGCGATTTGTTTTTACTCCCTCTCTCGCGGACTCGTTTATATTTCTAACGCTAACCCGGCTTGTAGTTGTGATTATTTTTGAGAATTTCAGTTTCGCCCTATTCACCCCCCCCTCTAGGCGACTATCAATTGGTATCAAAGCCCGGTGCTTCATTAGAGCCTAACCGCTCGAAGTGATGTCGGGAGATCACGCCAAGAAGGAGATGGAGACCGGTGAAAAGCCCACTACAAGCCACGGGAGCACTTCATCGGAAGAATCCCGCACCAAGAGGAAGGAGAAGAAGAAGAGCTCCTCCAACAAAGGGAAGGAGAAGAAAACTTCTTCTCACCACAAAGAGAAGAAGGAGAAATCTTCTTCTCACAAGCCGCGTCGGAGAGGGGACAAGCACAAAAGGATGAGGAAAGTGGTCTACTACGAGACCGACACTTCATCAACCTCGACCTCCAGCTCCGATGCGCCCTCCGTAACTTCTAAACGCCAAGAGCGTAAGAAGTTTAGTAAGATCCCCCTACATTACCCTCGCATTTCTAAAAATGCACCTTTACTTTCCGTCCCATTAGGCAAACCACCAACTTTTGATGGTGAAGATTATGCTAGGTGGAGTGATTTAATGCGATTTCATCTAACCTCACTCCACAAAAGAATATGGGATGTTGTTGAGTTTGGTGCACAGGTACCATCCATAGGGGATGAAAACTATGATGAGGATGAGGTGGCCCAAATCGAGCACTTCAACTCTCAAGCAACAACAATACTTCTCGCATCTTTAAGTCGAGAGGAGTATAACAAAGTTCAAGGGTTGAAGAACGCCAAGGAGGTTTGGGATGTGCTCAAAACCGCGCACGAAGGAGATGAGCTCACAAAGATCACCAAGCGGGAAACGATCGAGGGGGAGCTCGGTCGGTTCTGGCTTCGCAAAGGGGAAGAGCCACAACACATGTACAACCGGCTCAAGACCTTGGTAAACCAAGTGCGCAACCTCGGAAGCACGAAGTGGGACGACCACGAAATGGTTAAGGTTATTCTAAGATCTCTAATTTTCCTTAACCCCACTCAAGTTCAATTAATTCGTGGTAATCCTAGATATACTAAAATGACCCCCGAGGAAGTTATCGGAAATTTTGTAAGTTTTGAGTGCATGATCGAAGGCTCGAGGAAGATCAACGAGCTTGATGATTCCACCACATCCGAAGCTCAACCCGTCGCATTCAAGGCAACGGAGAAAAAGAAGGAGGAGGCTACACCAAGTCGACAACCAATCGACGCCTCCAAGCTTGACAATGAGGAGATGACGCTCGTCATCAAGAGCTTCCACCAAATCCTCAAACAAAGGAGGGGGAAAGACTACAAGTCCCGCTCCAAGAAGGTTTGCTACAAATGTGGTAAGCCCGATCATTTTATTGCTAAATGTCCTATATCAAGTGACAGTGACCGAGGCGACGACAAGAAGGGGAGGCGAAAGGAGAAGAAGAGGTACTACAAAAAGAAGGGCGGTGATGCCCATGTTTGTCGGGAGTGGGACTCCGACGAAAGCTCAAGCGACTCCTCCGACGACGAGGACGCCGCCAACATCGCCGTCACCAAGGGACTCCTCTTCCCCAACGTCGGCCACAAGTGCCTCATGGCAAAGGACGGCAAAAAGAAGAAGGTTAAATCCAACTCCTCCACTAAATATGAGTCGTCCAGTGATGATAATGCTAGTGGTGAGGAAGATAATTTGCGTACTCTTTTTGCCAACCTTAACATGGAACAAAAGGAGAAATTAAATGAACTAATTAGTGCCATCCATGAGAAGGATGATCTCTTGGACTCCCAAGAGGACTTCCTAATCAAGGAAAATAAAAAACATGTTAAGGTTAAAAATGCTTACGCTCTACAAGTTGAAAAATGTGAAAAATTGTCTAGTGAGCTAAGCACTTGCCGTGAGATGATTGACAACCTTAGAAATGAAAATGCTAGTTTAAATGCTAAGGTTGATTCTCATGTTTGTAATGTTTCAATTCCCAATCCTAGAGATAATAATGATGATTTGCTTGCTAGGATTGAAGAATTAAACATTTCTCTTGCTAGCCTTAGATTAGAGAATGAAAATTTGATTGCTAAGGCTAAAGATTTTGATGTTTGCAAAGTTACAATTGCCGATCTTAGAGATAAGAATGATATACTTCGTGCTAAGATTGTTGAACTTAATTCTTGCAAACCATCTACATCTACCATTGAGCATGTCACTATTTGTACTAGATGTAGAAATGTTGATATTGATGCTATTCATGATCATATGGCTTTAATTAAACAACAAAATGATCATATAGCAAAACTAGATGCTAAAATTGCCGAGCACAACTTAGAAAATGAGAAATTTAAATTTGCTCGTAGCATGCTTTATAATGGGAGACGCCCTGGCATTAAGGATGGCATTGGCTACCTAAGGGGAGACAATGTCAAACTTAGTGCCCCTCCTAAAAGATTGTCAAATTTTGTCAAGGGCAAGGCTCCCATGCCTCAGGATAACGAGGGTTACATTTTATACCCTGCCGGTTATCCCGAGGACAAAATTAGGAAAATTCATTCTAGGAAGTCTCACTCTGGCCCTAATCATGCTTTTATGTATAAAGGTGAGACATCTAGTTCTAGGCAACCAACCCATGCTAAGTTGCCTAAGAAGAAAATTCCTAATGCATCAAATGAACATAGTCTTTCATTTAAAACTTTTGATGCATCTTATGTTTTAACTAACAAATCCGGCAAGGTAGTTGCCAAATATGTTGGGGGCAAGCACAAGGGGTCAAAGCCTTGTGTTTGGGTACCCAAAGTTCTTGTATCTAATGCCAAAGGACCCAAAACCATTTGGGTACCTAAAGTCAAGAACTAAACTTGTTTTGTAGGTTTATGCATCTGGGGGCTCAAGTTGGATACTCGACAGCGGGTGCACAAACCACATGACAGGGGAGAAAAGGATGTTCTCCTCATATGAGAAAAACCAAGATCCCCAACGAGCTATCACATTCGGGGATGGAAATCAAGGTTTGGTCAAAGGATTGGGTAAAATTGCTATATCACCTGACCATACTATTTCCAATGTTTTTCTCGTTGATTCATTAGATTACAATTTGCTTTCCGTTTCACAATTATGTCAAATGGGCTACAACTGTCTCTTTACTGATGTAGGTGTCACTGTCTTTAGAAGAAGTGATGATTCAATAGCATTTAAGGGTGTGTTAGAGGGTCAGCTATACTTGGTAGATTTTGATAAAGCTGAACTCGACACATGCTTAATTGCTAAGACTAACTTGGGTTGGCTCTGGCACCGCTGACTAGCCCATGTTGGGATGAAGAATCTTCATAAGCTTCTAAAGGGGGAACACATTTTAGGATTAACCAACGTTCATTTTGAGAAAGACAGGATTTGTAGCGCATGCCAAGCCGGGAAGCAAGTTGGCACTCAACATCCACACAAGAACATCATGACGACCGACAGGCCGCTTGAGCTACTCCACATGGATCTTTTCGGCCCGATTGCTTACATAAGCATCGGCGGGAGTAAGTATTGTCTTGTAATAGTGGATGATTATTCTCGCTTCACTTGGGTATTCTTTTTACAGGAAAAATCTCAAACCCAAGAGACCTTAAAGGGATTCTTGAGACGGGCTCAAAATGAGTTCGGCTTAAGGATCAAGAAAATAAGAAGCGACAACGGGACGGAGTTCAAGAACTCTCAAATCGAAGGCTTCCTTGAGGAGGAGGGCATCAAGCATGAGTTCTCCTCTCCCTACACTCCACAACAAAATGGTGTAGTGGAGAGGAAGAACCGAACTCTGTTGGACATGGCAAGAACCATGCTTGATGAGTACAAGACATCGGACCGGTTTTGGGCCGAAGCGGTTAACACCGCCTGCTACGCCATCAACCGGTTATATCTTCACCGAATCCTCAAGAAGACATCCTATGAACTCCTAACCGGTAAAAAGCCCAACATTTCATACTTTAGAGTTTTTGGTAGCAAATGCTTTATTCTTGTTAAAAGAGGTAGAAAATCTAAATTTGCTCCTAAAACTGTAGAAGGCTTTTTACTAGGATATGACTCAAACACAAGGGCATATAGAGTCTTTAACAAGTCCTCAGGACTTGTTGAAGTCTCTTGTGACGTTGTGTTTGATGAGACTAACGGCTCTCAAGTAGAGCAAGTTGATCTTGATGAGATAGGTGAAGAACAGGCTCCATGCACAGCCCTAAGGAACATGTCCATTGGGGATGTGTGTCCTAAGGAATCCGAAGAGCCTCCACATGCACAAGATCAACCGTCCTCCTCCACGCAAGCATCTCCACCAACTCAAAATGAGGATGAGGCTCAAGTTGATGAAGGACAAAATCAAGAAAATGAGCCACCTCAAGATAATGGCAATGATCAAGGGGGAGATACAAATGATCAAGAAAAGGAGGATGAGGAAGAACCAAAGCCGCCACACCCAAGAGTCCACCAAGCAATCCAACGAGATCACCCCGTCGACACCATCCTCGGCGACATTCATAAGGGGGTAACAACTAGATCTCGTGTTGCACATTTTTGTGAACATTACTCTTTTGTTTCCTCTATTGAGCCACACAGGGTAGAGGAAGCACTTCAAGATTCGGATTGGGTGGTGGCGATGCAAGAGGAGCTCAACAACTTCACTAGAAATGAGGTATGGCATTTAGTTCCATGTCCTAACCAAAATGTTGTAGGAACCAAATGGGTCTTCCGCAACAAGCAAGACGAGCATGGTGTGGTGACAAGGAACAAAGCTCGACTTGTGGCCAAGGGATACTCCCAAGTCAAAGGTCTGGATTTCGGTGAAACCTATGCACCCGTAGCTAGGCTTGAATCAATTCGTATATTATTGGCCTATGCTACTTACCATTGCTTTAAGCTTTATCAAATGGACGTGAAAAGTGCCTTCCTCAATGGACCAATCAAGGAAGAGGTCTATGTTGAGCAACCTCCCGGCTTTGAAGATAGTGAGTACCCTAACCATGTCTATAGGCTCTCTAAGGCGCTTTATGGGCTCAAGCAAGCCCCAAGAGCATGGTATGAATGCCTTAGAGATTTCCTTATTGCAAATGGCTTCAAAGTCGGAAAGGCCGATCCTACACTCTTTACTAAAACTCTTGAAAATGACTTGTTTGTATGCCAAATTTATGTTGATGATATTATATTTGGGTCTACTAACGAGTCTACATGTGAAGAGTTTAGTAGATTATGACACAGAAATTCGAGATGTCTATGATGGGGGAGTTGAAGTATTTCTTAGGATTTCAAGTAAAGCAACTCCAAGAGGGCACGTTCATTAGCCAAACAAAGTACACTCATGACATTCTAAACAAGTTTGGGATGAAGGATGCCAAGCCCATCAAGACACCCATGGGAACCAATGGGCATCTCGACCTCGACACGGGAGGTAAGTCCGTGGATCAAAAGGTATACCGGTCGATGATTGGTTCATTGCTCTATTTATGTGCTTCTCGACCGGACATTATGCTTTCCGTTTGCATGTGTGCAAGATTCCAATCCGACCCTAAGGAATCCCACCTTACGGCCGTAAAACGAATCTTGAGATATTTGGCTTATACTCCTAAGTTTGGGCTTTGGTACCCTCGGGGATCCACATTTGATTTGATTGGTTATTCGGATGCCGATTGGGCAGGGTGTAAGATTAATAGAAAGAGCACATCGGGGACTTGCCAGTTCTTGGGAAGATCCTTGGTGTCTTGGGCTTCAAAGAAGCAAAATTCGGTCGCTCTTTCTACCGCCGAAGCCGAGTATATTGCCGCAGGTCATTGTTGCGCGCAATTACTTTGGATGAGGCAAACCCTGCGGGACTACGGTTACAAATTAACCAAAGTCCCTTTGCTATGTGATAATGAGAGTGCAATTAAAATGGCCGACAATCCTGTCGAGCATAGCCGCACCAAGCACATAGCCATTCGGTATCATTTTCTTAGGGATCACCAACAAAAGGGAGATATCGAGATTGCATACATTAATACTAAAGATCAATTAGCCGATATCTTTACCAAGCCTCTTGACGAACAAACTTTTACCAAACTTAGGCATGAGCTCAATATTCTTGATTCCCGTAACTTCTTTTGTTAGATTGCACACATAGCTCATTTATATACTTTTGATCATATCTCTTTTATATGCTATGACTAATGTGTTTCCAAGTCCATTTCAAACCAAGTCATAGGTATATTGAAAGGGAATTGGAATCTTCGGCGAAGACAAAGGCTTCCACTCCGTAACTCATACTTCGCCATCACTCCAAGCAACTCTCTATTCTTTGGGGAGAAATGAGCATCAAAGAAAAGGACTTCGTCTTTGGGAGAGAGTAAGAGCCCAAAGCTAAAGGACCGGACTTCGCCTTTGGTATAATCTTAACTCATTTATTTATGACCAAAGGGGAAGATAGCACTTCGAGGGCTCTAATAATTCCGTTTTTGGCGATTCATGCCAAAGGGGGAGAAAGTATGAGCCCAAAGCAAAAGGACCGCACCACCACCAATTTCAAAAACTCCATGTTTTCCAAGAGTATTGTTTTAATTGGTATCTTATTGTGTTCAAAAAGGGGGAGAAAGTAGTATTTCAAAATGATATATCAAAACCCTCTTGAACACTTGATAGTCGCCTAGAGGGGGGGTGAATAGGGCGAAACTGAAATTTACAAATATAAACACAACTACAAGCCGGGTTAGCGTTAGAAATATAAACGAGTCCGCGAGAGAGGGCGCAAAACAAATCCCAAGCGAATAAGCAAGTGAGACACGGAGATTTGTTTTACCGAGGTTCGGTTCTTGCAAACCTACTCCCCGTTGAGGAGGCCACAAAGGCCGGGTCTCTTTCAACCCTTCCCTCTCTCAAACGGTCCCTCGGACCGAGTGAGCTTCTCTTCTCAAATCAAAGCCGGGAACAAAACTTCCCCGCAAGGGCCACCACACAATTGGTGCCTCTTGCCTTGATTACAATGGAGTTATGATCTCAAGAACAAGTGAGAAAGAAAAGAAGCAATCCAAGCGCACGAGCTCAAATGAACACGGCAAATCACTCTCACTAGTCACTAGGGCTTTGTGTGGAATTGGAGAGGATTTGATCTCTTTAATGTGTCTAGAATTGAATGCTAGAGCTCTTGTAGTAGTTGAGAAGTGGAAAACTTGGATGCAATGAATGGTGGGGTGGTTGGGGTATTTATAGCCCCAACCACCAAATGTGGCCGTTGGTGGAGCTGTCTGTTCGATGGCGCACCGGACAGTCCGGTGCACACCGGACAGTCCGGTGCCCCCTGCCACGTCATCACTGCCGTTGGATTCTGACCGTTGGAGCTTCTGACTTGTGGGCCCGCCTGGGTGTCCGGTGCACACCGGACATGTACTGTTTGATGTCCGGTGCACCGGCATGGGCAAGCCTGACGTCTGCGCGCGCTGCGCGCGCATTAAATGCACCGCAGGGAGCCGTTGGCGCCGAAGAGAGTCGTTGCTCCGCTGGTACACCGGACAGTCCGGTGCACACCGGACAGTCCGGTGAATTTTAGCGGAGCGGCTGCCGCGCGAACCCGAGGCTGACGAGTTCCGGAGACCGCGCTTCCTTGGAGCACCGGACATGTCCGGTGCACACCGGACAGTCCGGTGAATTATAGCGCGCCGGCTTCCGAGAAATCCCGAGAGTGAAGAGTTTGAGTCTGAGTCCCCTGGTGCACCGGACAGGTACTGTTCACTGTCCGGTGGCACACCGGACAGTCCGGTGCGCCAGACCAGGGGTGCCCTCGGTTGCCCCTTTGCTCCTTTATTGAATCCAAAACTTGGTCTTTTTATTGGCTGAGTGTGAACCTTTTACACCTGTATAATCTATACACTTGGGCAAACTAGTTAGTCCAAAGATTTGTGTTGGGCAATTCAACCACCAAAATTATTTAGGAACTAGGTGTAAGCCTAATTCCCTTTCAATCTCCCCCTTTTTGGTGATTGATGCCAACACAAACCAAAGCAAATAGAGAAGTGCATAATTGAACTAGTTTGCATAATGTAAGTGTAAAGGTTGCTTGGAATTAAGCCAATGTAACTACTTACAAGATATGCAAGGAATGTTTCTTTCTTTATTTAGCATTTTGGACCACGTTTACACCACGAGTTTTGTTTTTGCAAATTCTTTTGTAAATCCTTTTCAAGGTTCTTTTGCAAATAGTCAAAGGTAAATGAATAAGAGTTTGTAAAGCATTTTCAAGATTTGAAATTTTCTCCCCCTGTTTCAAATGCTTTTCTTTTGACTAAACAAAACTCCCCCTGAAAGAGATCCACCTCTTAATGTTCAAGAGGGTTTTGATATACCATTTTTGAAATACTACTTTCTCCCCTTTTGAACACAATAGGATACCAAATGATAAATACTTTTGGAAAGCACTAAGTTTTTGAATTTGGTGGTGGTGGTGCGGTGCGGTCCTTTTGCTTTGGGCTCATTTCTCCCCCTTTTTGGCATGAATCGCCAAAAACGGAATCATTAGAGCCCTCGAAGTAATTTCTTCCCCTTTGGTCATAAGAAAATGAGTTAAGATTATACCAAAGACGAAGTACGGTCCTTTTGCTTTTGAGCTTTTACTCTCTCCCCTAAGGATGAAGTCCTTTTCTTTGATGCTCATTTCTCCCCCAAAGAATAGAGAGTTGCTTGGAGTGATGACGAAGTAAGAATTACGGAGTGGAAGCCTTTTTCTTCGCCGAAGACTCCAATTCCCTTTCAATATACCTATGACTTGGTTTGAAATAGACTTGAAAACACATTAGTCATAGTATATAAAAGAGATATGATCAAAGGTAGTCAAGTGAGCTATGTGTGCAAGCTAGCAAAAGAAATTTCTAGAATCAAGAATATTGAGCTCATGCCTAAGTCTGGTAAAAGATTGTTCATCAAGTGGCTTGGTAAAGATATCGGCTAATTGATCTTTAGTATTAATGTAAGAAATCTCGATATCCCCCTTTTGTTGGTGATCCCTAAGAAAATGATACCGAATGGCTATGTGCTTAGTGCGGCTATGCTCGACGGGATTGTCGGCCATTTTGATTGCACTCTCATTATCACATAGCAAAGGGACTTTGGTTAATTTGTAACCGTAGTCCCGCAGGGTTTGCCTCATCCAAAGTAATTGCGCGCAACAATGTCCTGCGGCAATGTACTCGGCTTCGGCGGTGGAAAGAGCGACTGAATTTTGCTTCTTTGAAGCCCAAGATACCAAGGATCTTCCCAAGAACTGGCAAGTCCCCGATGTGCTCTTCCTATTGATTTTGCACCCCGCCCAATCGGCATCCGAATAACCAATCAAATCAAATGTGGATCCCCGAGGGTACCAAAGCCCAAACTTAGGTGTATAAGCCAAATATCTCAAGATTCGTTTTACGGCCGTAAGGTGTGATTCCTTAGGGTCGGATTGGAATCTTGCACACATGCAAACGGAGAGCATAATGTCCGGTCGAGATGCACATAAATAAAGCAATGAACCAATCATCGACCGGTATACCTTTTGATCCACGGACTTACCTCCCGTGTCGAGGTCGAGATGCCCATTAGTTCCCATGGGTGTCTTGATGGGTTTGGCATCCTTCATCCCAAACTTGGTTAGAATGTCTTGAGTGTACTTCGTTTGGCTAATGAAGGTGCCCTCTTGGAGTTGCTTGACTTGGAAGCCTAGAAAATACTTCAACTCCCCCATCATCGACATCTCGAATTTCTGTGTCATGATCCTACTAAACTCCTCACATGTAGACTCGTTAGTAGACCCAAATATAATATCATCAACATAAATTTGGCATACAAACAAGTCATTTTTAAGAGTTTTAGTAAAGAGTGTAGGATCGGCTTTTCCGACTTTGAATCCATTAGCAATAAGGAAATCTCTAAGGCATTCATACCATGCTCTTGGGGCTTGCTTGAGCCCATAAAGCGCCTTAGAGAGCCTACAAACATGGTTAGGATACTCACTGTCTTCAAAGCCGGGAGGTTGCTCAACATAGACCTCTTCCTTGATTGGTCCGTTGAGGAAGGCACTTTTCACGTCCATTTGATAAAGCTTAAAGCCATGGTAAGTAGCATAGGCTAATAATATGCGAATTGACTCAAGCCTAGCTACGGGTGCATAGGTTTCACCGAAATCCAAACCTTCGACTTGGGAGTATCCTTTTGCCACAAGTCGAGCTTTGTTCCTTGTCACCACACCATGCTCGTCTTGCTTGTTGCGGAAGACCCATTTGGTTCCTACAACATTTTGGTTAGGACGTGGAACTAAATGCCATACCTCGTTCCTTGTGAAATTGTTGAGCTCCTCTTGCATCGCCACCACCCAATCCGAATCTTGAAGTGCTTCCTCTACCCTGTGTGGCTCAATAGAGGAAACAAAAGAGTAATGTTCACAAAAATGTGCAACACGAGATCGAGTGGTTACCCCCTTATGAATGTCGCCGAGGATGGTGTCGACGGGGTGATCTCGTTGGATTGCTTGGTGGACTCTTGGGTGTGGCGGTCTTGGTTCTTCCTCATCCTCCTTTTCTTGATTATTTTCATCTCCCCCTTGATCATTGCTATTATCTTGAGGTGGCTCATCTTCTTGATTTTGCCCTTCATCAACTTGAGCCTCATCCTCATTTTGAGTTGGTGGGGATGCTTGCATGGAGGAGGATGGTTGATCTTGTGCCTTTGGAGGCTCTTCGGATTCCTTAGGACACACATCCCCAATGGACATGTTCCTTAGCGCGATGCATGGAGCCTCTTCATTACCTATCTCATCAAGATCAACTTGCTCTACTTGAGAGCCGTTAGTTTCATCAAACACAACGTCACATGAGACTTCAACTAGTCCAGTGGACTTGTTAAAGACCCTATATGCCCTTGTGTTTGAGTCATAACCAAGTAAAAAGCCTTCTACAGTTTTAGGAGCAAATTTAGATTTTCTACCTCTTTTAACAAGAATAAAGCATTTGCTACCAAAAACTCTAAAATATGAAATGTTGGGCTTTTTACCGGTTAGGAGTTCATAGGATGTCTTCTTGAGGATTCGGTGAAGATATAACCGATTGATGGCGTAGCAGGCGGTGTTGACCGCTTCGGCCCAAAACCGGTCCGGTGTCTTGTACTCATCAAGCATGGTTCTTGCCATGTCCAAAAGAGTTCGATTCTTCCTCTCCACTACACCATTTTGTTGAGGTGTGTAGGGAGAAGAGAACTCATGCTTGATGCCCTCCTCCTCAAGGAAGCCTTCAATTTGAGAGTTCTTGAACTCCGTCCCATTGTCGCTTCTTATTTTCTTGATCCTTAAGCCGAACTCATTTTGAGCTCGTCTCAAGAATCCCTTTAAAGTCTCTTGGGTTTGAGATTTTTCCTGTAAAAAGAATACCCAAGTGAAGCGAGAATAATCATCCACAATTACAAGACAATACTTACTCCCGCCGATGCTTATGTAAGCAATCGGGCCGAATAGATCCATGTGGAGTAGCTCAAGCGGCCTGTCGGTCGTCATGATGTTCTTGTGTGGATGATGGACTCCAACTTGCTTCCCTGCCTGGCATGCGCTACAAATCCTGTCTTTCTCAAAATGAATATTTGTTAATCCTAAAATGTGCTCTCCCTTTAGAAGCTTATGAAGATTCTTCATCCCAACATGGGCTAGTCGGCGGTGCCAGAGCCAACCCATGTTAGTCTTAGCAATTAAGCATGTGTCGAGCTCAGCTCTATCAAAATCTACTAAGTATAGCTGACCCTCCAACACACCCTTAAATGCTATTGAATCATCACTTCTTCTAAAGACAGTGACACCTACATCAGTAAAAAGACAGTTGTAGCCCATTTGACATAATTGGGAAACAGAGAGCAAGTTGTAATCTAAAGAATCAACAAGAAAAACATTGGAAATAGAATGGTCAGGAGATATAGCAATTTTACCAAGTCCTTTGACCAAACCTTGATTTCCATCCCCGAATGTGATAGCTTGTTGGGGATCTTTGTTTTTCTCATATGAGGAGAACATCCTTTTCTCCCCGGTCATGTGGTTTGTGCACCCGCTGTCGAGTATCCAACTTGAGCCCCCGGATGCATAAACCTACAAAACAATTTTAGTTCTTGACTTTAGGTACCCAAACGGATTTGGGTCCTTTGGCATTAGACACAAGAACTTTGGGTACCCAAACACAAGTCTTGGAACCCTTGTGTTTGCCCCCAACAAATTTGGCAACTACCTTGCCGGATTTGCTAGTAAGCACATAAGATGCATCAAAAGTTTTAAATGAAATGGCATGATCATTTGATGCATTAGGAATTTTCTTCTTAGGCAACTTAGCATGGGTTGGTTGCCTAGAACTAGATGTCTCACCCTTATACATATAAGCATGATTAGGGCCAGAGTGAGACTTCCTAGAATGAATCTTTTTAATTTTGCTCTCAGGATAGCCGGCAGGGTACAAAATGTAACCCTCGTTATCCTGAGGCATGGGAGCCTTGCCCTTAACAAAGTTAGATAAGTTCTTCGGAGGGGCATTAAGTTTGACATTGTCTCCCCTTTGGAAGCCAATGCCATCCTTGATGCCAGGGCGTCTCCCATTATAGAGCATACTTCTAGCAAATTTAAATTTTTCATTTTCTAAGTTATGCTCGGCAATTTTAGCATCTAGTTTTGCTATATGATCATTTTGTTGTTTAATTAAAGCCATATGATCATGAATAGCATCAATATCAACATTTCTACATCTAGTACAAATAGTGACATGCTCAATGGTAGATGTAGATGGTTTGCAAGAATTAAGTTCAACAATCTTAGCATGAAGTATATCATTCTTATCTCTAAGATCGGCAATTGTAATTTTGCAAACATCAAAATCTTTAGCCTTAGCAATTAAATTTTCATTCTCTAATCTAAGGCTAGCAAGAGATGCATTCAATTCATCAATCTTAGCAAGCAAGTCAATGTTATCATCTCTAAGATTGGGAATTGAAACATTACAAACATGTGAATCAACCTTAGCATTTAAAATAGCATTTTCATTTCTAAGGTTGTCAATCATCTCACGGCAAGTGCTTAGCTCACTAGACAATTTTTCACATTTTTCTACTTCTAGAGCATAAGCCTTTTTAACCTTAACATGTTTCTTGTTTTCTTTAATTAGACAATCCTCTTGGGAATCCAAAAGGTCATCCTTTTCATGAATAGCACTAATCAATTCATTTAGTTTTTCTTTTTGCTCCATGTTAAGATTGGCAAAGAGAATACGCAAATTATCCTCCTCATCACTAGCATTATCATCACTAGACGATTCATATTTAGTGGAGGAGTTGGATTTAACCTTCTTCTTTTTGCCGTCCTTTGCCATGAGGCACTTGTGGCCGACGTTGGGGAAGAGGAGTCCCTTGGTGACGGCGATGTTGGCGGCGTCCTCGTCGTCGGAGGAGTCGCTTGAGCTCTCGTCGGAGTCCCACTCGCGACAAACATGGGCATCGCCGCCCTTCTTCCTGTAGTACCTCTTCTTCTCCTTTCTTCTCCCCTTCTTGTCGTCACCTCGGTCACTGTCACTAGACATAGGACATTTAGCAATAAAATGACCGGGCTTACCACATTTGTAGCAAACCTTCTTGGAGCGGGACTTGTAGTCTTTCCCCCTCCTTTGTTTGAGGATTTGGCGGAAGCTCTTGATGACGAGCGCCATCTCCTCATTGTCAAGCTTGGAGGCGTCTATTGGTTGTCGACTTGGTGTAGACTCCTCCTTCTTTTCTTCCGTCGCCTTGAATGCAACGGGTTGAGCTTCGGATGGGTCGCCAAGCTCGTTGATTTTCCTCGAGCCTTCTATCATGCACTCAAAACTTACAAAATGCCCGATAACTTCCTCGGGGGTCATTTTAGTATATCTAGGATTGCCACGAATCAATTGAACTTGAGTGGGATTAAGAAAAATGAGAGATCTTAAAATAACATTTACCACTTCGTGGTCGTCCCACTTCTTGCTCCCGAGGTTGCGTACTTGGTTCACCAAAGTCTTGAGCCGGTTGTACATGTGTTGTGGCTCCTCTCCTTTGTGAAGCCGGAACCGACCGAGCTCTCCCTCGATCGTTTCCCGCTTGGTGATCTTGGTGAGCTCATCTCCCTCGTGCGCGGTTTTGAGTACATCCCAAACCTCCTTGGCGTTCTTCAACCCTTGTACTTTGTTATATTCCTCTTTACTTAGTGAGGCAAGGAGAATTGTTGTGGCTTGTGAGTTGAAGTGCTCGATTTGGGCTACCTCATCCTCATCATAGTTCTCATCACCTACGGATGGTACCTGCGCACCAAACTCAACAACATCCCATATGCTTTTGTGGAGCGAGATTAGATGAAATCGCATTAAATCGCTCCACCTAGCGTAATCTTCACCATCAAAAGTTGGTGGTTTGCCTAGTGGGACGGAAAGTAAAGGTGTATGTTTGGAAATGCGTGGGTAGCGTAGGGGAATCTTACTATACTTCTTGCGCTCTTGGCGCTTAGAAGTGACGGAGGGCGCATCGGAGTCGGAGGTCGATGTTGATGAAGTGTCGGTCTCGTAGTAGACCACCTTCCTCATCCTCTTGTGCTTGTCGCCTTTCCGATGCGGCTTGTGGGAAGAAGATTTTTCCTTCTTCTCTTTGTGGTGAGAAGAAGATTTCTTCTCCTTCCCTTTGTTGGAGGAGCTCTTCTTCTTCTCCCTCCTTTTGGTGCGGGACTCTTCCGATGAAGTGCTCCCGTGGCTTGTAGTGGGCTTTTCGCCGGTCTCCATCTCCTTCTTGGCGTGATCTCCCGACATCACTTCGAGCGGTTAGGCTCTAATGAAGCACCGGGCTTTGATACCAATTGATAGTCGCCTAGAGGGGGGGTGAATAGGGCGAAACTGAAATTTACAAATATAAACACAACTACAAGCCGGGTTAGCGTTAGAAATATAAACGAGTCCGCGAGAGAGGGCGCAAAACAAATCCCAAGCGAATAAGCAAGTGAGGCACGGAGATTTGTTTTACCGAGGTTCGGTTCTTGCAAACCTACTCCCCGTTGAGGAGGCCACAAAGGCCGGGTCTCTTTCAACCCTTCCCTCTCTCAAACGGTCCCTCGGACCGAGTGAGCTTCTCTTCTCAAATCAAAGCCGGGAACAAAACTTCCCCGCAAGGGCCACCACACAATTGGTGCCTCTTGCCTTGATTACAATGGAGTTATGATCTCAAGAACAAGTGAGAAAGAAAAGAAGCAATCCAAGCGCACGAGCTCAAATGAACACGGCAAATCACTCTCACTAGTCACTAGGGCTTTGTGTGGAATTGGAGAGGATTTGATCTCTTTAATGTGTCTAGAATTGAATGCTAGAGCTCTTGTAGTAGTTGAGAAGTGGAAAACTTGGATGCAATGAATGGTGGGGTGGTTGGGGTATTTATAGCCCCAACCACCAAATGTGGCCGTTGGTGGAGCTGTTTGTTCGATGGCGCACCGGACAGTCCGGTGCACACCGGACAGTCCGGTGCCCCCTGCCACGTCATCACTGTCGTTGGATTCTGACCGTTGGAGCTTCTGACTTGTGGGCCCGCCTAGGTGTCCGGTGCACACCGGACATGTACTGTTTGATGTCCGGTGCACCGGCATGGGCAAGCCTGACGTCTGCGCGCGCTGCGCGCGCATTAAATGCACCGCAGGGAGCCGTTGGCGCCGAAGAGAGCCGTTGCTCCGCTGGTACACCGGACAGTCCGGTGCACACCGGACAGTCCGGTGAATTTTAGCGGAGCGGCTGCCGCGCGAACCCGAGGCTGACGAGTTCCGGAGACCGCGCTTCCTTGGAGCACCGGACATGTCCGGTGCACACCGGACAGTCCGGTGAATTATAGCGCGCCGGCTTCCGAGAAATCCCGAGAGTGAAGAGTTTGAGTCTGAGTCCCCTGGTGCACCGGACAGGTACTGTTCACTGTCCGGTGGCACACCGGACAGTCCGGTGCGCCAGACCAGGGGTGCCCTCGGTTGCCCCTTTGCTCCTTTATTGAATCCAAAACTTGGTCTTTTTATTGGCTGAGTGTGAACCTTTTACACCTGTATAATCTAGACACTTGGGCAAACTAGTTAGTCCAAAGATTTGTGTTGGGCAATTCAACCACCAAAATTATTTAGGAACTAGGTGTAAGCCTAATTCCCTTTCAACACTAAGAGGTGGATCTCCTCTAGGGGGAGTTTTGTTTAGTCAAAGGAAAAGCATTTGAAACAGGGGGAGAAAATTTCAAATCTTGAAAATGCTTTGCAAATTCCATTCATTCACCTTTGACCATTTGCAAAAGAACTTTGAAAAGGATTTACAAAAGAGTTTGCAAAAACAAAACATGTGGTGCAAGCGTGGTCCAAAATGTTAAATAAGAAAGAAACAATCCATGCATATCTCGTAAGTAGTTATATTGGCTCAATTCCAAGCAATCTTTACACTTACATTATGTAAACTAGTTCAATTATGCACTTCTATATTTGCTTTGGTTTGTGTTGGCATCAATCACCAAAAAGGGGGAGATTGAAAGGGAATTAGGCTTACACCTAGTTCCTAAATAATTTTGGTGGTTGAATTGCCCAACACAAATCTTTGGACTAACTAGTTTGCTCTAGTGTATAAGTTATACAGGTGTCAAAGGTTCACACTTAGCCAATAAAAAGACCAAGTGTTGGGTTCAACAAAAATGCAAAGGAGCTACCGAAGGCTCCTCTGGTCTGGCGCACCGGACTGTCCGGTGCGCCACCGGACATGTCCGGTGCACCAGAGGACCCAGGTTTCAAACTCGTCACCTTCGGGAATTTCCAGAGGCACTCGCGCTATAATTCACCGGACTGTCCGGTGTACACCGGACAGTGTCCGGTGCGCCAAGGAGGAGCGGCCTCAGGAACTCGTCAGCTTCGGGAAACTCCAACGGCCCGTCCGCTATAATTCACCGGACTGTCCGGTGAACACCGGACTGTCCGGTGCGACTTCGGAGCAACGGCTATCTCCGTGCCAACGGCTCTCTGCCGCGCATTTAATGCGCGCTCTGCGCGCGCAGAAGTCAGGCGCGCCCATACTGGCACACCGGACAGCAAACAGTACCTGTCCGGTGTGCACCGGACACCCAGGCGGGCCCACAAGTCAGAAAGCTTCAATGGTCAGAATCCAACGGCAGTGATGACGTGGCAGGGGGCACCGGACTGTCCGGTGTGCACCGGACTGTCCGGTGCGCCATCGAGCAGACAGCCCAGCCAACGGTCAAGTTTGGTGGTTGAGGCTATAAATACCCCAACCACCCCACCATTCATTGCATCCAAGTTTCCAGCTTCCAACCACTATACAAGAGCTAGCATTCATTGCAAGGCACACCAAAAAGAGATCAAATCCTCTCCCAACTCGACACAAAGCCCTAGTGACTAGTGAGAGTGATTTGTGGTGTTCATTTGAGCTCTTGCGCTTGGATCGCTTCTTTTCTTTCTTGATTCTTTCTTGTGATCAAACACTCACTTGTAATTGAGGCAAGAGGCACCAATTGTGTGGTGGCTGAAAGGGAATTAGGCTTTCACCTAGTTCCTAAATAATTTTGGTGGTTGAATTGCCCAACACAAATCTTTGGACTAACTAGTTTGCCCAAGTGTATAGATTATACAGGTGAAAAAGGTTCACACTCAGCCAATAAAAAGACCAAGTTTTGGATTCAATAAAGGAGCAAAGGGGCAACCGAGGGCACCCCTGGTCTGGCGCACCGGACTGTCCGGTGTGCCACCGGACAGTGAACAGTACCTGTCCGGTGCACCAGGGGACTCAGACTCAAACTCTTCACCCTCGGGATTTCTCGAAAGCCGGCGCGCTATAATTCACCGGACTGTCCGGTGTGCACCGGACATGTCCGGTGCTCCAAGGAAGCGCGGCCTCCGGAACTCGCCAGCCTCGGTTTCGCGTGGCAGCCGCTCCGCTAAAATTCACCGGACTGTCCGGTGTGCACCGGACTGTCCGGTGTGCCAGCGGAGCAACGGCTCTCTTCGGCGCCAACGGCTCTCTGCGGTGCATTTAATGCGCGCGCAGCGCGCGCAGACGTCAGACTTGCCCATACCAGTGCACCGGACATCAAACAGTACATGTCCGGTGTGCACCGGACACCCAGGCGGGCCCACAAGTCAGAAGCTCCAACGGCTAGAATCCAACGGCAGTGATGACGTGGCAGGGGCACCGGACTGTCCGGTGTGCACCGGACTGTCCGGTGCGCCATCGAGCAGACGCCTCCAGCCAACGGTCAAGTTTGGTGGTTGGGGCTATAAATACCCCAACCACCCCACCATTCATTGCATCCAAGTTTTCCACTTCTCAACTACTACAAGAGCTCTAGCATTCAATTCTAGACACACTAAAGAGATCAAATCCTCGACAATTCCACACAAAGCCCTAGTGACTAGTGAGAGTGATTTGTCGTGTTCATTTGAGCTCTTGCGCTTGGATTGCTTCTTTTCTTTCTCAATTGTTCTTGAGATCACAACTTCATTGTAATCAAGGCAAGAGGCACCAATTGTGTGGTGGCCCTTGCGGGGAAGTTTTGTTCCCGGCTTTGATTTGAGAAGAGAAGCTCACTCGGTCCGAGGGACCGTTTGAGAGAGGGAAGGGTTGAAAGAGACCCGGCCTTTGTGGCCTCCTCAACGGGGAGTAGGTTTGCAAGAACTGAACCTCGGTAAAACAAATCTCCGCGTCTCTCTTGCTTATTCGCTTGGGATTTGTTTTGCGCCCTCTCTCTCGGACTCATTTATTATTACTAACGCTAACCCCGGCTTGTAGTTGTATTTGTAAATTTCAGTTTCGCCCTATTCACCCCCCCCCTCTAGGCGACTATCAATTGGTATCAGAGCTCGGTGCTTCATTAGAGCCTAACCGCTCGAAGTGATGTCGGGAGATCACGCCAAGAAGGAGATGGAGACCGGCGAAAAGCCCACTACAAGCTACGGGAGCACTTCATCGGAAGAGTCCCGCACCAAAAGGAGGGAGAAGAAGAAGAGCTCCTCCAACAAAGGGAAGGAGAAGAAATCTTCTTCTCACCACAAAGAGAAGAAGGAAAAATCTTCTTCCCACAAGCCGCATCGGAAAGGCGACAAGCACAAGAGGATGAGGAAGGTGGTCTACTACGAGACCGACACTTCATCAACATCGACCTCCGACTCCGATGCGCCCTCCGTCACTTCTAAGCGCCAAGAGCGCAAGAAGTATAGTAAGATCCCCCTACGCTACCCTCGCATTTCCAAACATACACCTTTACTTTCCGTCCCACTAGGCAAACCACCAACTTTTGATGGTGAAGATTACGCTAGGTGGAGCGATTTAATGCGATTTCATCTAATCTCGCTCCACAAAAGCATATGGGATGTTGTTGAGTTTGGTGCGCAGGTACCATCCGTAGGGGATGAGAACTATGATGAGGATGAGGTAGCCCAAATCGAGCACTTCAACTCACAAGCCACAACAATTCTCCTCGCCTCACTAAGTAAAGAGGAATATAACAAAGTACAAGGGTTGAAGAACGCCAAGGAGGTTTGGGATGTACTCAAAACCGCGCACGAGGGAGACGAGCTCACCAAGATCACCAAGCGGGAAACGATCGAGGGGGAGCTCGGTCGGTTTCGGCTTCACAAAGGGGAGGAGCCACAACACATGTACAACCGGCTCAAGACTTTGGTAAACCAAGTGCGCAACCTCGGGAGCAAGAAGTGGGACGATCACGAAGTGGTAAATGTTATTTTGAGATCTCTCATTTTTCTAAATCCCACTCAAGTTCAATTAATTCGTGGTAATCCTAGATATACTAAAATGACCCCCGAGGAAGTTATCGGGCATTTTGTAAGTTTTGAGTGCATGATAGAAGGCTCGAGGAAAATCAACGAGCTTGGCGACACATCCGAAGCTCAACCCGTTGCATTCAAGGCGACGGAAGAAAAGAAGGAGGAGTCTACACCAAGTCGACAACCAATAGACGCCTCCAAGCTTGACAATGAGGAGATGGCGCTCGTCATCAAGAGCTTCCGCCAAATCCTCAAACAAAGGAGGGGGAAAGACTACAAGTCCCGCTCCAAGAAGGTTTGCTACAAATGTGGTAAGCCCGGTCATTTTATTGCTAAATGTCCTATGTCTAGTGACAGTGACCGAGGCGACGACAAGAAGGGGAGAAGAAAGGAGAAGAAGAGGTACTACAGGAAGAAGGGCGGCGATGCCCATGTTTGTCGCGAGTGGGACTCCGACGAGAGCTCAAGCGACTCCTCCGACGACGAGGACGCCGCCAACATCGCCGTCACCAAGGGACTTCTCTTCCCCAACGTCGGCCACAAGTGCCTCATGGCAAAGGACGGCAAAAAGAAGAAGGTTAAATCCAACTCCTCCACTAAATATGAATCATCTAGTGATGATAATGCTAGTGATGAGGAGGATAATTTGCGTATTCTCTTTGCCAATCTTAACATGGAGCAAAAAGAAAAACTAAATGAATTGATTAGTGCTATTCATGAAAAGGATGACCTTTTGGACTCCCAAGAGGATTGTCTAATTAAAGAAAACAAGAAACATGTTAAGGTTAAAAAGGCTTATGCTCTAGAAATAGAAAAATGTGAAAAATTGTCTAGTGAGCTAAGCGCATGCCGTGAGATGATTGACAACCTTAGAAATGAAAGTGCTATTTTAAATGCTAAGGTTGATTCACATGTTTGTAATGTTTCAATTCCCAATCTTAGAGATGATAATATTGACTTGCTTGCTAAGATTGATGAATTGAATGTATCTCTTGCTTGCCTTAGATTAGAGAATGAAAATTTAATTGCTAAGGCTAAAGATCTTGATGTTTGCAAAGTTACAATTTCCAATCTTAAAGATAAAAATGATATTCTTCATGCTAAGATTGTGGAACTTGATTCTTGCAAATCCTCTACATCTACCATTGAGCATGTCACTATTTGTGCTAGATGTAGAGATATTGATGTTAATGCTATTCATGATCACATGACCTTAATTAAGCAACAAAATGATCATATAGCTAAACTTGATGCTAAAATTGCCGAGCACAACTTAGAAAATGAGAAATTTAAATTTGCTCGTAGCATGCTCTATAATGGGAGACGCCCGGGCATTAAGGATGGCATTGGCTTCCAAAGGGGAGACAATGTCAAAATTAGTGCCCCTCCTAAGAGATTGTCCAACTTTGTTAAGGGCAAAGCTCCCATGCCTCAGGATAACGAGGGTTACATTTTATACCCTGCCGGTTATCCCGAGAGCAAGATTAGGAGAATTCACTCTAGGAAGTCTCACTCTGGCCCTAATCATGCTTTTATATATAAGGGTGAGACATCTAGTTCTAGGCAACCAACCCGTGCTAAGTTGCCTAAGAAAACTCCTACTGCATCAAATGAACATAATCTTTCATTTAAAACTTTTGATGCATCTTATGTGTTAACTAACAAATCCGGCAAGATAGTTGCCAAATATGTTGGGGGCAAGCACAAGGGTTCAAAGACTTGTGTTTGGGTACCCAAAGTTCTTGTTTCTAATGCCAAAGGACCCAAAACCGTTTGGGTACCTAAAGTCAAGAACTAAAATTGTTTTGTAGGTTTATGCATCCGGGGGCTCAAGTTGGATACTCGATAGCGGGTGCACAAACCACATGACAGGGGAGAAAAGGATGTTCTCCTCATATGAGAAAAACCAAGATCCCCAACGAGCTATCACATTCGGGGATGGAAATCAAGGTTTGGTCAAAGGTCTTGGTAAAATTGCTATATCTCCTGACCATTCCATTTCCAATGTTTTTCTTGTAGATTCCTTAGATTACAACTTGCTTTCCGTTTCTCAATTATGTCAAATGGGCTACAACTGTCTATTCACTGATGTTGGTGTCACTGTCTTTAGAAGAAGTAATGATTCAATAGCATTTAAGGGAGTGTTAGAGGGTCAGCTATACTTGGTAGATTTTGATAGAGCTGAACTCGACACTTGCTTAATTGCTAAGACTAACATGGGTTGGCTCTGGCATCGTCGACTAGCCCATGTTGGGATGAAGAATCTTCATAAGCTTCTAAAGGGAGAGCACATTTTAGGATTAACAAATGTTCATTTTGAGAAAAACAGGATTTGTAGCGCATGCCAGGCAGGGAAGCAAGTTGGAGTCCATCACCCACACAAGAACATCATGACGACCGACAGGCCGCTTGAGCTACTCCACATGGATCTATTCGGCCCGATTGCTTACATAAGCATCGGCGGGAGTAAGTATTGTCTTGTTATTGTGGATGATTATTCTCGCTTCACTTGGGTATTCTTTTTACAGGAAAAATCTCAAACCCAAGAGACCTTAAAGGGATTCTTGAGACGAGCTCAAAATGAGTTCGGCTTAAGGATCAAGAAAATAAGAAGCGACAACGGGACGGAGTTCAAGAACTCTCAAATTGAAGGCTTCCTTGAGGAGGAGGGCATCAAGCATGAGTTCTCCTCTCCCTACACGCCCCAACAAAATGGTGTAGTGGAGAGGAAGAATCGAACTCTATTGGACATGGCAAGAACCATGCTTGATGAGTACAAGACACCGGACCGGTTTTGGGCCGAAGCGGTCAACACCGCCTGCTACGCCATCAACCGGTTATATCTTCACCGAATCCTCAAGAAGACATCATATGAACTCCTAACCGGTAAAAAGCCCAACATTTCATATTTTAGAGTTTTTGGTAGCAAATGCTTCATTCTTATTAAAAGAGGTAGAAAATCTAAATTTGCTCCTAAAACTGTAGAAGGCTTTTTACTTGGTTATGACTCAAACACAAGGGCATATAGGGTCTTTAACAAGTCCACTGGACTAGTTGAAGTCTCTTGTGACGTTGTGTTTGATGAAACTAACGGCTCTCAAGTAGAGCAAGTTGATCTTGATGAGATAGGTGAAGAACAGGCTCCATGCATCGCGCTAAGGAACATGTCCATCGGGGATGTGTGTCCTAAGGAATCCGAAGAGCCTCCAAGTACACAAGATCAACCATCCTCCTCCATGCAAGCATCTCCACCAACTCAAAATGAGGATGAGGCTCAAAATGATGAAGAGCAAAATCAAGAAGACGAGCCACCTCAAGATGATAGCAATGATCAAGGGGGAGATACAAATGATCAAGAAAAGGAGGATGAGGAAGAACCAAGACCGCCACACCCAAGAGTCCACCAAGCAATCCAACGAGATCACCCCGTCGACACCATCCTCGGCGACATTCATAAGGGGGTAACTACTCGATCTCGGGTTGCTCATTTTTGTGAACATTACTCTTTTGTTTCCTCTATTGAGCCACACAGGGTAGAGGAAGCTCTCCAAGATTCGGATTGGGTGGTGGCGATGCAAGAGGAGCTCAACAATTTCACGAGGAATGAGGTCTGGCATTTAGTTCCACGTCCTAACCAAAATGTTGTAGGAACCAAATGGGTCTTCCGCAACAAGCAAGATGAGCATGGTGTGGTGACAAGGAACAAAGCTCGACTCGTAGCCAAAGGGTATTCACAAGTCGAAGGTTTGGATTTCGGTGAAACCTATGCACCCGTAGCTAGGCTTGAGTCAATTCGCATATTATTGGCCTATGCTACTTACCATGGCTTTAAGCTCTATCAAATGGACGTGAAAAGTGCCTTCCTCAATGGACCGATCAAGGAAGAGGTCTATGTTGAGCAACCTCCCGGCTTTGAAGACAGTGAGTATCCTAATCATGTCTATAGGCTCTCTAAGGCGCTTTATGGGCTCAAGCAAGCCCCAAGAGCATGGTATGAATGCCTTAAAAATTTCCTTATTACTAATGGCTTCGAAGTCGGCAAGGCCGATCCTACACTCTTTACTAAAACTCTTGAAAATGACTTGTTTGTATGCCAAATTTATGTTGATGATATTATATTTGGGTCTACTAACGAGTCTACATGTGAAGAGTTTAGTAGGATCATGACACAGAAATTCGAGATGTCGATGATGGGGGAGTTGAAGTATTTTCTAGGATTCCAAGTCAAGCAACTCCAAGAGGGCACCTTCATTAGCCAAACGAAGTACACTCAAGACATTCTTGCTAAGTTTGGGATGAAGGATGCCAAACCCATCAAGACACCCATGGGAACTAATGGGCATCTCGATCTCGACACCGGAGGTAAGTCCGTGGATCAAAAGGTATACCGGTCGATGATTGGTTCATTGCTTTATTTATGTGCATCTCGACCGGACATTATGCTTTCCGTTTGCATGTGTGCAAGATTCCAATCCGACCCTAAGGAATCCCACCTTACGGCCGTAAAACGAATCTTGAGATATTTGGCTTATACCCCTAAATTTGGGCTTTGGTACCCTCGGGGATCCACATTTGATTTACTTGGTTATTCGGATGCCGATTGGGCGGGGTGCAAAATCAATAGGAAGAGCACATCGGGGACTTGCCAGTTCTTGGGAAGATCCTTGGTGTCTTGGGCTTCAAAGAAGCAAAATTCGGTCGCTCTTTCCACCGCCGAAGCCGAGTACATTGCCGCAGGACATTGTTGCGCGCAATTGCTTTGGATGAGGCAAACCCTGCGGGACTACGGTTACAAATTAACCAAAGTCCCTTTGCTATGTGATAATGAGAGTGCAATTAAAATGGCCGACAATCCCGTCGAGCATAGCCGCACTAAGCACATAGCCATTCGGTATCATTTTCTTAGGGATCACCAACAAAAGGGGGATATCGAGATTTCTTACATTAATACTAAAGATCAATTAGCCGATATCTTTACCAAGCCACTTGATGAACAATCTTTTACCAGACTTAGGCATGAGCTCAATATTCTTGATTCTAGAAATTTCTTTTGCTAGCTTGCACACATAGCTCATTTAAATACCTTTGATCATATCTCTTTTATATGCTATGACTAATGTGTTTTCAAGTCTATTTCAAACCAAGTCATAGGTATATTGAAAGGGAATTGGAGTCTTCGGCGAAGACAAAGGCTTCCACTCCGTAACTCATGCTTCGCCATCACTCCGAGCAACTCTCTATTCCTTGGGGAGAAATGAGCATCAAAGAAAAGGACTTCATCCTTGGGGGAGAGAGTAAAAGCTCAAAAGCAAAAGGACCGGACTTCATCTTTGGTATAATCTTAACTCGTTACCTATGACCAAAGGGGAAGAAATTACTTCGAGGGCTCTAATGATTCCGTTTTTGGCGATTCATGCCAAAAAGGGGGAGAAATGAGCCCAAAGCAAAAGGACCGCACCACCACCACCAAATTCAAAAACTTAGTGCTTTCAAAAAGTCTTTATCATTTGGTATCCTATTGTGTTCAAAAGGGGGAGAAAGTAGTATTTCAAAAATGGTATATCAAAACCCTCTTGAACACTAAGAGGTGGATCTCTTTTAGGGGGAGTTTTGTTTAGTCAAAGGAAAAGCATTTGAAATAGGGGGAGACAATTTCAAATCTTGAAAATGCTTTGCAAACTCTTATTCATTTACCTTTGACTATTTGCAAAAGATCTTTGAAATGGATTTACAAAAAGAGTTTGCAAAAACAAAACATGTGGTGCAAACGTGGTCCAAAATGTTATATAAGAAAGAAACATTCCTTGCATATCTTGTAAGTAGTTATATTGGCTTAATTCCAAGTAACCTTTTCACTTACATTATGCAAACTAGTTCAATTATGCACTTCTCTATTTGCTTTGGTTTGTGTTGGCATCAATCACCAAAAAGGGGGAGATTGAAAGGGAATTAGGCTTTCACCTAGTTCCTAAATAATTTTGGTGGTTGAATTGCCCAACACAAATCTTTGGACTAACTAGTTTGCCCAAGTGTATAGATTATACAGGTGAAAAAGGTTCACACTCAGCCAATAAAAAGACCAAGTTTTGGATTCAATAAAGGAGCAAAGGGGCAACCGAGGGCACCCCTGGTCTGGCGCACCGGACTGTCCGGTGTGCCACCGGACAGTGAACAGTACCTGTCCGGTGCACCAGGGGACTCAGACTCAAACTCTTCACCCTCGGGATTTCTCGAAAGCCGGCGCGCTATAATTCACCGGACTGTCCGGTGTGCACCGGACATGTCCGGTGCTCCAAGGAAGCGCGGCCTCCGGAACTCGCCAGCCTCGGTTTCGCGTGGCAGCCGCTCCGCTAAAATTCACCGGACTGTCCGGTGTGCACCGGACTGTCCGGTGTGCCAGCGGAGCAACGGCTCTCTTCGGCGCCAACGGCTCTCTGCGGTGCATTTAATGCGCGCGCAGCGCGCGCAGACGTCAGACTTGCCCATACCGGTGCACCGGACATCAAACAGTACATGTCCGGTGTGCACCGGACACCCAGGCGGGCCCACAAGTCAGAAGCTCCAACGGCTAGAATCCAACGGCAGTGATGACGTGGCAGGGGCACCGGACTGTCCGGTGTGCACCGGACTGTCCGGTGCGCCATCGAGCAGACGCCTCCAGCCAACGGTCAAGTTTGGTGGTTGGGGCTATAAATACCCCAACCACCCCACCATTCATTGCATCCAAGTTTTCCACTTCTCAACTACTACAAGAGCTCTAGCATTCAATTCTAGACACACTAAAGAGATCAAATCCTCTCCAATTCCACACAAAGCCCTAGTGACTAGTGAGAGTGATTTGCCGTGTTCATTTGAGCTCTTGCGCTTGGATTGCTTCTTTTCTTTCTCAATTGTTCTTGAGATCACAACTTCATTGTAATCAAGGCAAGAGGCACCAATTGTGTGGTGGCCCTTGCGGGGAAGTTTTGTTCCCGGCTTTGATTTGAGAAGAGAAGCTCACTCGGTCCGAGGGACCGTTTGAGAGAGGGAAGGGTTGAAAGAGACCCGGCCTTTGTGGCCTCCTCAACGGGGAGTAGGTTTGCAAGAACTGAACCTCGGTAAAACAAATCTCCGCGTCTCTCTTGCTTATTCGCTTGGGATTTGTTTTGCGCCCTCTCTCTCGGACTCATTTATTATTACTAACGCTAACCCCGGCTTGTAGTTGTATTTGTAAATTTCAGTTTCGCCCTATTCACCCCCCCCTCTAGGCGACTATCAGTGGCCCTTGCGGGAAGTTTGATTCCCAAGTGATTTGAGAAGAGAAGCTCACTCGGTCCCGGGGACCGATTGAGAGAGGGAAGGGTTGAAAGAGACCCGGCCTTTGTGGCCTCCTCAACGGGGAGTAGGTTTGCAAGAACCGAACCTCGGTAAAACAAATCCGCGTGTCACACTCTTCATTTGCTTGCGATTTGTTTTTACTCCCTCTCTCGCGGACTCGTTTATATTTCTAACGCTAACCCGGCTTGTAGTTGTGATTATTTTTGAGAATTTCAGTTTCGCCCTATTCACCCCCCCCCCCTCTAGGCGACTATCAGTAAGCAAAAGGTGGTTTGCAATAATATACTGTGTAACACTCCAGAAAAACCCAGTGGGAAAAATTTGGAGAAAATCAATAGTATATGATATGTCTTTGGTGTCTCTATCGAAAAACCCTGATGGGAAAAATCAAGAGACTAACATATGCTTGTGTTGACATTGCCTCATTAAAAACCTAACATGAGAAAACATGGTAGTAAAACTCATATAGGAAAAAAGAGTACAATGTGATGCTAGTATTAGGTTGATCAAAGAGATACTCCCCCTGATGCAAGCAAATCTTTAAGTTGACGCATACCAATACCCTTAACACATATCCGAAATGTGGAATAAGGTAGCAACTTAGTGAATAAGTCTGTGAGATTGTCACAAGACTTAGTTTGCATGACCTTAATCTCACCACTCTGTTGAAGTTGATGAGGATAGAATAACTTGGGGGAGATATGGTTGGTAACATTGCTCTTGATATAACCTTGTTGCATATGAGCAACACAAGCTCCATTATCTTCATAGATAATGGTGGGTGATTCAATGGAATTAATCCTACATGATGATTGAATGTGATTAATCACCCTTCGAAGACAGACACATTCACGTGAGGCTTCATACAAGGCAATAATTTCTGAGTGATTAGTGGATGTTGTTACTAGAGTTTGCTTGGATGACTTCCAAGAAATAGCAGTTCCACCATTCAGAAATACAAACCCAGTTTGAGACCTTCCATTGTGAGGGTTTGAAAGATAACCAGCATCTGTGTACCCTACGAGGCTAGGATCTTGATTTCTTCCGTAGAATAGACCGAGATATGTCGTGCCATGGAGGTATCGAAGAATATTTTTGATTCCAGTCCAATGGCGTTTGGTAGGGGATGCACTATATCTAGCAAGTAAATTTACCGCAAAAGCAATATCGGGTCTTGTATTGTTTGCTAGATACATAAGTGCTCCAATTGCACTAAGATATGGGTACTCATGACCCAAAATTTCTTCTCCTTCGTCTCGTGGTCGAAAAGGATCCTTATCCCTTTCTAGGGTATGGACGTTCATAGGAGTCTTAGACGGATATGCTTTATCCATATTGAATTTACTCAATACTTTCTGCGCATAGGCAGACTGATGAATGAGAATGCCCGTGGGAAGGTGCTCAAGTTGCAAACCCAAGCAAAATTTGGTTTTACCCAAATCCTTCATCTCAAATTCCGTCTTTAAAAGATTGTGTGCCTCATCAATATCACGTTTATGGCCGATGATGTTCAAGTCATCCACATATACTGATATGATGCAGAAACATGTAGAAGATTTCTTTATAAAGACACATGGGCAATCATCGTTGTTAGAATAACCCTTATTCATAAGGAATTCCTTCAGTCGGTTGTACCACATTCTCCCTGACTGTTTTAAGCCATATAGAGATTTGGTGAGTTTGACACAAAACATGTTACGATTTTTGCCATTATTCGGTACAGGTATTCCATCAGGAACTTTCATGTATATGTCCGAATCTAGTGACCCATAAAGATATGCGATCACGATGTCCATCAACTGCAGAAGTAGACGTTTTTGTACTGCCAATGAAATTAAATACCGGAAGGTTATTCCATTCATAACAGGAGAATATGTCTCATTGTAGTCAATTCCTGGTCTCTGGGTAAACCCTTGAGCAACTAATCTCGCTTTATATCTCACAACCTCATTGTTCTCATTCCTTTTCCGGGTGAAAACCCATTTGAATCCAACAGGATAGATTCTGGGAGGTGTGGGTATCACAGAGGTGAATACCTTTCTTTTTGCTAGTGAGGATAATTCAGAGTTAATTGTAGAGATGGCAATGGGTACCCAAAACCCGAATACCCGACGGGTTTTACCCAATATGAAGGCGGATACGGAATGATTTCTCTACCCGCGGGTATGTTAATGGATAAAAACCTCTGCCCGTTGGGTAGACGGGTACGGGTATGGGTTGGTACTACCCATACCCGTCTACCCGTGGGTAAAATATACCCGCATCAATAGCACTATAAACATCTAATAGAGTCCAACTTAGCTAGAATAAAACCCTTCTCTAGTTATCATTTGTCTAGATACCAAATTATGTAATCATATAATTTGTTATATGTGAATTGAAGTTGTTTTTATATGTTTATTTAATATTCTGAGTGATTGGTATATTGGAATTTAATTCTTTCCTAGCGGGTACGGGTTACCCGACGGGTAAAAATACCCACGCGGGTATGGGTATGGGTAAGATTTTATACCCGCGAGTATATATGGGTAACCCGACGGGTAGAATTTTTTTTTATGGGTACGGGTATGGAATGGTACTACCCGACGGGTATGTACCCGTTGCCATCCCTAGTTAATTGCTTCCTTCCATTTGATCCAGTCTGAGCGTTGTTGACACTCTGCCATGGATTTAGGGTCTGGGTCAGATAGAATGTTACCAGCTATGATTGAAGAGAAACATGAATTGATGACCATTTTTTTACGATCATACAATTCTCCAGAACTAGTATAATTAATGGAAATCTCTGGTACCCCATGAAAGTCTTCTTGATTCACAGGAAGAGTAGATACGGGGTGTTCCGATGTACCAGCAACATCTGAATTGTGCACATGAGTGCTGGTTTGTGGATGTACAGTATCCACTTGGTGTCCATCAACTGGTGGTTGACTTTCGTTTACTGATTTGGAGGATCGAATGTTCCTCTCTTTCCTTTGACGCTCAGTAGAAGCATTATCCTGCTTAGCAGCCCTCACCCTCTTCGGTTGAGAAGATGGTTGAATGGTTTTTCGTGGTACCTCCACTCGACTGGGCGCATTAACCGCAGGATTCAAGGATTTTGTGACACCATTATAGTTAGTAAACGCATCAGGCAGATTATTAGCAAAATGTTGCAATTCTATAATATTCTGAACTTGAAGTTCAGATTCCTAGGTTCGAGGATCTGAGGACAGGATGGATTTGTCATCCCAATGGATCTGAGGATACTTGAATTCTCCCCTAATGTCGGGAAATGGTTCTCGTTAAAGATACAATCAGCGAAACGAGCTGTGTACAAATCCCCTGTAAGGGGCTCTAGGTATTTGATGATCGATGGGGATTGATATCCCACATAGATGCCCAATTTCCTATGAGATCCCATAGTTGTTCGCTGAGGCGGTGATACAGGGGTGTAGACCGCACATCCAAATTTCCGCATATGGGATATATTTGGAGGATTTCCTCGTACCAGGCGCAACGGAGATGTGGTATGATATGTAGTTAGGCGAAGTTGAATAAGATCAGCAGCGTGTAAAACTGCATGACCCCAACAGGATGTAGGTAAATTGCATTCATGAAGTAAAGGTCTTGCGATAAGTTTGATCCTCTTAATAAGAGATTCAGCTAAACCATTTTGAGTATGTACATAAGGCACAGAATGTTCAATGTGTATTCCTTGGGCCATACAATAATCATTGAATGCTCTAGAAGAGAATTCAGCCGCGGATTAACTGGATTTGATGTTCAGGATAATGTGCTTTCAATCGAATGACTTGCGTCATGATTTTAGCAAAGGCATGGTTACGTGTAGACAGAAGGCACACGTGTGACCATCGTGTAGATGCGTCATTTAATACCATGAAGTATCTGAACGGTCCAGATAATGGTTGTATGGGTCCACAAATGTCACCTTGAATTCATTCAAGGAACTTGAGTGGTTCAGCATGAATCTTAAGAGGAGATGGTCTTAAGATTAGCTTTCCCGTTGCACATGATGTACATATAAAATCAGATGGTTTAGAAAATTTAGCAGACTTTAAATCATGACCGATGCAATTACCTGTGATTTTCTGCATCATCCCTATTCCAGGGTGACCAAGACGTGCATGCGAGGTCTTGAATGAATCTACATTCTGAAAAATCACTTTGTACGTAACATAAGGTACTAGTTTTATGTATGTGTAGTACAATCCGGATGGAAGTGAAGGTATTCTTTCCAGAATGCTAGCGTCATATTCAGAAGGTTTGGAAATGAGGAGAAATTCCTCATTATTTTCTGTATGAGTAGAAATATGTAAACCACTTTTCCGAATATCTCGAAAACTCAGAAGGGTAAGAGTTGAATCGGGATACAATAAAGCATACTCGATAGTGACTTGTGTACCCATAGGGAGCGTAATAGTCGCTCGTCCAGAGCCAACTATTTTCGCATCGCGCCCAGCGATTGTCAAAACATTTCCTGACCTCTTTGTGAGAGTTTGGAAATATTTTGTTTTCCGAAGAATAGAGTTGGTGGTACCACTGTCTATAAGGCATAATTCTTCCTCCATTGGATTGACTTCCGCATAATCCGACTGTTTTTTTTCCTTTGATGAAGAACTTCTTGCCTCCGGTCGTCTTGTTTTGGCCTTGGCTCTTTTTTGTAAAAGCAAGTGCTGATAACATGTGAGAAATAGAAACTGTTGTGCGAAAAATGAAAAAGGGGCACTGCATTCTTTATTGCTTTTGATATTTATACAAGCAGAGGAGACACCAAAAGGAGTAGATCAAAAGCCACGTCTGTACATGGAGGGGCACATCCCTTGGAGGACGCCGGTTGGAAAGCAGTCAGCAACTGCTTATCTTTCATAACAATTTCCACACAGCTGCGTCTGGCAGGCAAATAAGGTGTTTGGTTTCTAGTAACTATTTTTTAGTCCATCTATTTTACTCCACTTTAGTCTCTAAATCGCTAAGACCTAATTATTTCCTTTAGTCTCTTTTAGTCACCCTTAATGAGACCAGAGTCTAAAGCAGTTTAGTCGCTATTTTAGTCATATCATTTGGCAATTTATATGCTAAATGGGACTAAAACGAAGGGACTACTCTTTAATAGCTCAAACCAAACGGGTCCTAAAAGCTAAGTCTATAGAAACCAAATAACCCTAAAATTTAAGATGGTACGAACTACAAAACGGCAACACAGTTCGCGAGATCATAAGAGACCCCAGAAAACGGTGAGTTTCAATACATGATATGAGAATATGTTTAAAGCAAACTTGAATTAACTGCAAACATCTGGATCCCAGATATTTCTTCAGGATCAGTCAGTCAAAATTGAAACAAGGGAATGTAATATAAACCCGGAGATGGCCGAGTCTTCTACTTCCGCTTGTACCTGCCAAAAATGAAGGGGAAAAAACTCAATTACGAATGCTGTAGTACCAACATCCTCATCACATGCGAAAAATTGTTAGGCTGAATCATGTGGTAACAAGAGCTCAACGGCGTCATTTAGCCATTTCCATTTCCAGTTGACTGGCAATACAAACAGTTCTAATTTAAACCATTGCTGCATACCTTGCTTTGCTCTTAAAAGAGTTCCTTGATTTTTTGGGCGCAAATTTGTTATTTTTCTTTGAGGAGCGTCCCTGTTTCCATTCACTCATATCATTTTGGAACAGGTCACGCATCTCTTCATGCCTGTTCGGAGCCTTCTCAGAATGTTGCCTTTCATTCTTCTCTTTCTTTCCTTTCCTTGCACCAGGGGCCCGTTTGCTGGCTGCCTTCAATGATTTTGCCTTTCGGTAAGCAGCATCCACTAGAGATTGGCCTTTCATTGGTTGCTTCCCTCTATCATTTTCCTGTAGGAGATTCTTCAAGCTTAGAGCTGAATACAGCCCACTAATAACAATGACATAGGTAAGCAGTGAACCACATCTACAAGCACATAGTTTCTTTTCATATCACTAAAGACTAAATAATAAAAATGACATCATTCAGGCAAATCTAGTTTCGTTATGTAAGGTAGTAAAAGAGGCGCTTCCAAGAAATGAATCAACCTCTAGAATAGTAGAATGCGCGTTCCGAAATATAGCTTTTGAACATAGCTTTTGAACATAACATCCAATTCTCGTTATAAAAGAAAAAGAAGTTACAATAACCCACCTCTGCATACAGATGATAATAAATTTGTTAGCATGTTTACTGCTTAGTAACCAGCTGTTGCCAAGCAACCTCCCCTGTTTGGGCTCCTTGACTGCTAGTATTTACTTCTCTAGTTATTGCTAGTCGGCTGATGCCTGGCAATCTTCCCTGGATGTCCGCCTGTGTGCTTCCCTTTCTCTCTCGTGTTAGTCTGATTCCTATTTATATCCCTGTACTCTAGTTTACTCCCAATGAATGAAATACACGAGCTTGTTCAACCTCTATCATGGTGTCAAGATACTCTTAAGATCTGTGGCCTCCTTTCGCACTCTCTTCCTCCATGGCCCCTGAGCACCTACCTTGGCTGCGGCACCCTTGCTGCCCAGGCTGAGGGCATGCAAGCCCCTGCGACCGAACCCATGGCTGCCACAGCCAAGGAGCAGGCTGCTTTAGACAAGGCCACCACGATACCCATGCAGTGCAGACCTTGCAACCCTGGCAGCTGAGCGCGCTGTGGCTGCCACCCTGAGCGTGAGGCTGTCGCGGCTCAGGACTCCTCTACGCTGAGTGTGTGACCAACGACCATGCCGGTTCTTCAGATCATGGCCAACGGCCATGCAGGCTCTTCAGCGTCATCCACGATCGAGACGCTCTGCGCGCCCACAACCACGTCCTATGGCTCCACATCAATAGGATCCACATCGTGTACTTCTATATATACTATGATGCTTAATAAATTTTTTGTGGTTAGCCCAAAATACTCTTCTACATCATATCAACGACCAGCTAATCTTTTCCTCACTCTTTTTCCTCGCTGATTTCTGGCTTCTGCAGCCATGGATCACAATCCTGTGTTCTCCCATGCTACATCGCCTCCCTCCTCTCCCCCTTCCGATGCTACGAATGCAGCTCGCTTCCCACCACCCACTGCCACCATCAACGCGATTCAGACAATTAACATTCGCTCGCACGTCCCTGTAATCTTAGAACTCCGACTAGCGCATGTTCTTCGAATCTGCCTTCGGTAAATTTGGTCTCGACGCTCATGTTTCTTCTGCAACTCTCGTTCTCGTCCACGACGCAGGCTAGTACCAAGTAGATCGGTGCATTGTCAATTAGATCTACACCACCTGCTCCAAGGACATCCTTCGCATTGTCCCCCAACGCAAGACGGATGCGCACAGCCTCTAGAACGCCATCGCCAACCTCTACCGCGACAACGAGCTCTAGCGCACCTTCTATGAAGCTGAATTTCACAACCTCTACCAAGGAGACGTGATCGTCTCAGACTACGGCGCCAAGCTGAAGATGTTGGCCAACAATCTGCGTGACGTCGGCCAACCTGTATCTGAACCCAACCAAGTTTTGAACCTGTTGCGCGGCCTCAATCCCAAATATCGGCACGCGATTTCGGCGATCACTTCCTGCCAACCTCCCCACACCTTCCTCTCCGCGCGCTCGCATCTCTTGATGGAGATGTTCGACACACAACGCTCTACGACGATCGCCATTCAAGCCCTACTCGCCAAAAAAGGTACAAACAATACCCACACCAACGCCAGTCCTGGTGCTACTTCGTCCACTCGTGGCGGTTCCAATCCTCGTCGCAAGCGCGGCCGAGACTGTAGCTCTATAATGCCCTCCAACTCCAAGGGTTCCGGCGGCACCCCTCTGTCGCGCTGCCACCATCTCGCGCAGACACGTTCTGACGACCAACTACAACCCCTAGACTGGCATGGTGCAGGCTTCGCCCATGCCATTCCTCGTGCCTATATCCGGCGTCCTCGGTCCACGACATGGCGTTCCACAACAACATGACTTTTACTTTGCACATGGCTCCGAGATTCACCAAGCACCTTCTCCCGCGCTCGATCAGGGACAAGCTCCTACAGCCTTCGACACTCAGTTAAAAGTAAGCCTTCTTGTCTGGCCATAGGCAGAGGCCCTTGTTGGCGTTCCTGCAACAACTCCCTCTCCAATTCACCAGTGTCATAAATGTTATGCATAATCCCCTTCGTCTTCTGGTCATCAGATATAGCGTGGACCTTATCACGAACTTTCTCGATATCGCAAACAAAGTCCATGATACCCTAAAGTGGCGAGCTACAGGAAGACGTTAGCAACGATGGTGATAGTTTGGTTCCAGCGTTGGATCCTAGTGTGCTCCATATGGATGGAGCTCTCGCGCTAGAGAAGTTTCTCCACTCCTTTGATCACCTCCTTCCCAGTCTCCTTGCTCTGTGCTTGGATGGTCTTGAGAATGGTGAGGTCACAGGGCACCGGGAGATCGCAGGGGCATTATTTGCAACTGGGGTCTTGAGAATGGTGGGGAGGTCACAAGGCCCTTGTTGCCGAGCTCGGCTGGTTATTTGGGTCCTCGTCGGCGGCGGCTTCTGAGCTCGCCAACAAGGGCCACACAGGCGACTCCTCGCCAAGCACTCCAGCGACCCCACCCTACGACGAGCTCCAGGTGCCCTGCGACCACCCCACCATTTACAAGATCATCCAAGCGTAGAACAAGGAGACTGAGGAGGTGCTGAAAGGAGTGGAGAAACTTCTTGTAGCTCGTCACTATAGGGGTTGTGGGATTTGTGTATGGCATCGAGTTCGCCATCGAGAAAGAACGTGATAAGGTCAACACTATATTTGGTGACCATAAGACAAAAGAGATTATGCATAACATTTATGGCACTAGAGCATGAGAGAGTGAGTTGTAGTTGCAGGAACGTCAGTCGGGGGCTATGTCCACGGCCAAGCAAGAAGTTTTGTTTCTAACTATTGCTTACCCTTAACTGATATAATAGTCTCTTTTATAGAGATGACTGATTTATCTCTTTCGAACTAATCAAATATGATCTAATCCTTATCTCTTCCCTGACTAATCTAATCCATCCTTGTCAACCAAATCCAATATAATCAGTATATCTTCCCTAACAAATCTTATCCATCCTTATCTTTTGCCTAACAAACCAACTATTCTAATCTGATCTAATCACAATATTATTCACGCGCTACAGTAACCGCATGAACAGTGACTCATTGACAACACCGTTCATTGACACGACAGCTCAATGTGTGATGCTTGGATCAGCATCGAGGAACAATTCTTGGTCAACCACAAGATTCACGCTCCACACCCCAACATTGAGTTCCGCATATTCATCCAAGGCGACTTATCCATCCACAACTACCGCCACAAGATCTAAGGTATGGTCGATGTTTCGAGCAATCTTAGCGAGGTCATCCCTAACCACACCCTCATCCTTAATTCATTCATTTCTCGACACCAAGTACGACCACACATATGCCCTTCTGAAGTGAATCCGTCTATCCCTGACGTTCAACGAAATCCTATAATGATCCCATGTTGGACCCTCTACGGAAGTCCACCACCAACAACAAACCCCATCTGCTGCCAATTATCCACCCACGACCCCTATAACCGAGCTCCAGATACTAGCTCCAGACACCATGGTGTTGGTGCTAGTTCTGCCAGTAATGGTAACTGGTGTCGGTGTCGTGTTAATGACAACAAGGGTGGCTCTCCCTGGCCCTCCTACAACCCCTAGAAAGGCTCCTTCATGTGGCCCACTTGCAACCAGCAGCAACAGCCCCACAATCCTCAGACCACGTGTTCCTGTGACACTAAGATTTCCACTGACATTGCCTATCCCTCTGCAGCAGCACCACCAACATCAACAGCAGGTGCACCAGACCACCGTGTCTCCCAGGACCGACTCCTAGGATCGAGTTGTCTATGGTCGTCTGGGCCATGACCTCATGGATTCCAACGCCTTCAATCATATAACGGTTGATGCTAGTAAGGCCCATTTGGCAGGGCTTCTGGGCACCAACTTCTGCTCTGGCATCACCTTTTTCGCATAAGCCGTACCAAACTGTCTTTTAGAAAATGGCTTTTGCTAAAAAGCACTTCTCTCCTTTGTATTGAAATGGTGAAGCCAAAAAAGTGGCTTTTCTTGCTTTGGCTTATGTTATTTTTGCACGAAACCCCTCCCAACACAATCAGATCACAACCAAATCTCCTGGCAGATGCCACTTCTGTCGTGAAGAACACAGCCGCCACTTTCGTCGTCTTCGAGACAGTTCCGTCATGAAGAACGCAGTCGCGCCGCCTTGTTTGTCGCCTTCGATCCCAACACAGATAAGAATTGTGTCATTGTTCCCGTTCGTCGCCACAAGTGCCAGGCTTCTCGCCATCAATGGTTGGGCGCGGCACCAGCCCCGGCACCGAAGGAGATCAACCAGATCGTCGTTGTCGGTAGCGGCGGCAGGCTGGAGGGATGGACGATGGCGACATTACGTAGGAAAATAATGTGTTCACATGGATAAGAATGCATTACGTAGAATGAATTTGATTTCGTCACATGGATAATAATAATGTGTTATATAATGTATTATCCATGTGCCGATAATAATGTACATTCATGCTACGTACAACAAATTCATCCTATGTACGTGAGCTTTGCCTATTTCGACGTGATCGAATTATTATACAGGCATGTTTAACTTCTTAGGTATGAACGAAAGTGAGCTTTGCATATTTCTGTATTTGTTCCCTCATGCCATGTCAAAAAATGTCTGAAAATAAATAGGAAAGGTACGATGTTTATTTTACAAAAACAACGTAAAAGTCATGTTGCCAAATGGTTCTTTAAGATGGCTTTAGCTCCCTCGCACGAAGAAGTCAGAGTCAAAATTGTTTTTCCAAAAGCTAAAACCTTGCCAAAGTGGCCCTAATATTTCTCTTCCGGACACCTCATTTTGCTTGTCCTTCTCCATTGTTGCTGGAAATGGTTCCACTCTTTCTGTAACAGTTATGTCGGTACTTCAAGATTAGTGTACCCACTACTGCTGGGTCAAGGCGAACCCTCCGGCACTACCCTTAGCCACCATGCTAACGGTGGTCCGTCCTAGCCCAATGGCTCGACCTACCCAGTAAGCCCACTGAGCTCGGGTGAAGACCGGTAGTTGTGATCAGCGCCCTAGAACCCCAGTAGAGGGGGTCCGGGTCAACCACGTGTCTTGAAGACGAGGGCTCTCGAAACCTATGCTCGATGGCCAGACCTCCGGGAACGGCTCTGACCCTCATGACAGGCCACCCGGACCTCTGGCCTAAGGGGCCCAGTGCTGCCACGTGATGGCCAACACCGGAGGAGACAGGACCTCCCCTGAGCGCCATCCGGACCCCCAACCAAGGGCAGTCCAGAGCAGCCGCAAGGAAGGGCGGTCCCAATCACTACTCTCCACTCCATGCGAGGCCCAGTGCTGCCACGTATGACGTGTTCTACGTCGCGTGACGTAAGACATCGGGGGAAGCCCGACGTCAGCCTCTAAGTGTAGTGTGCCTATGCGTTAACTGCGGACAAGACGTATACTTGCCCGCCCTAGTGGCAGGCAGTGCGTCCGCAGTATGCAGGCCGCACAGTAACTTGCGCGTTACCGAGGCAGGACCATTGACTCTCTGCTACGTGTGGGCTACTGTCATCATGACTCCCACCGTAGCTCGCGCGGTACCGAGGCGAAGGGTGACAGGTAGAGAATACTGGACAACGCCGCCTGAGCACTCCTACATGCGTAGCGTATCAGCCTACGTCGCAACCTACTCCCGCGCTCTACTCCGACTAGACCACTGTAGCCCTACAGTACCTCACTTTTTAGGCCACACATAGTTTATGTTGTTCCAAGTGTCCCTTCATATGCACAATCCTCGAGAGCTCACTAGTCTGTTGTTAAGAGGATTCTCTGGTATCTTCAAGAAACTCTCAGCCACAGCCTCCACCTTCAGCTCTATACTCCTTCCAGACTTGTGGTATATACTGATACTAGGCTAGGTGTCTGAGCCCTAGCCCCTAGGGGTGGTAATGGATCGTGATCCAAATGGTTCTTCACAAAATGTCAAGGCCCTAAATAAATTATAGTTCAAAAATGAATAGAAATAGAGCCCGATCCTAACCCGATTCGATCCTTAAATCTTATAGTGTAAAATTTATAGCCCATTGTCAGCCCTACTAAGCCCTCGACACTCCACTTGACACCTGAGAGAAAGCAGGGGAGGACCTACCAGTCTACCACTCTACCAGTGAGGGGCGCCCAGGGAGGGGGAGCAGCTGGCCAGCCGCGCGCCCAGCGAGCGACGAGCAGCAGCCGCGTGCAGGGAGGAGCAGCCGCCGCGCGCAGAGGGGAATCGGAGAACGCGCGCCAATATGGACCAAAAGCCAGCGCACAGGGGGAACGCACGCCAAAAGCCAGCGCCAATTTGGGCTCCGCGTGACTAACTAAGCCCAGCAAACCCTAGGTTAGGCGTCGTCCACAAGGGAGAAGGTGTCGCCCAGACGCCTACCGCGCCAAGGCGTGGCCTACCTCGCCAAGGCGGACGCCATGATATTTACTTGGGCGGCGCGGACGCCTAGCAAAACCTGCCGCCTGGACGCCTAGGCGTCGCCTTTTAAACAATGGTTATCACTAGTCAGACGATGCCTGAGAATCTTCCTTCCTTGGTTGTCACCCGTGTGCTTCCTTTTCTCTCTCATGTTAGTCTAGCTTCTAATTATATCCCTGTACTCTGGTGTACTCCCAATGAATGAAATATGACCTTGTCCAATCCTCTATCAAAAATGACTAAGTCTTCAGATTATGGGAAATGCAATATGAAGCTCATGCAGAAGCCCAAACCAGACCTTGTGAAAAGAGAAACTTCATATGTTATTACTTCACAGGCAATTAGGTTTCTATGTACAGTTAAAAGACATACTTTCACGCATGAATTTATTACAAGCGCTCCACATTTGCTTTATAAAGTTAGGACTTATTTTGTAGTGGTGACACGAAAAGTGAAAGTTGAAAGGATCTTTTTCAAAGCCTCAGCAGCCATGTCTTACTGAAATTAGCAAAGATTTAAACAACTAGACTCCACAGCAACTACAAACTGGATCAGAATACCAAAGTTAGGTGTAGCATAACCAATGTACATGTACTTGTTTGCATTATCTTCACTATGTAGGGGCTTATACGCACAAGTGTACACATACACCTATTCGTGTATGCTCATGGGGCATATGTGATCCAGACTGATATAACATCAATGTCATAGTTCAATTAAAAATTCAGTAGTTACTTGCATCAAAGCCATAGGGATAATTAGGAATCGGCAGACGCAGATAACAAAATAACTCAAAGAACTGAACCTTTGTTTTCTCGTCATCCTCATCTTCCAACATCTCACGCTGGGCCTCCAATCTTCGGCGCTTCTTCCTTGGTAGATTCTTCTGTAAAACAAAGATAAGAGAATGTCAGTATAAACAAACCTCATGCACATTATCAATACATAATCCAAACATCACTTCATAAGCATGTTGCAAACCTCATGTTCTCGTCTCCTTTTCTCCTTTAGACGAAGGTCTTCGGCCTTCTTAGCACTAATAACTCCAGAGGTACTCTTACCGTGATCCAAAGATTCCTTTATGAAAAAAAGGAAAGATAGATCAGTGATATAGTAGCGTGTAGAAGATTATGATATATCTTCGAACTAAGGAAAAAGAAACAATTTCAGACCCATCTAAGTCAGAAAAAAATAAACTTCTTGGTTTTAGAAAGAAAATTCTAACAATAACAAGAGAGCATTAAGAAGATTGTAAGATAATTTTTTCCATAGAAATTGCAAGGCCAGGTCTACCAGTGCATCAAATAAGCGTGTGAATAGTCAACGTCAACTACAATCGACCTTGGGAAACCTCATAGACCAAAAGTTGAAGCATGCCAAGTAATCGTTATTTCTTTATCCTTCGACTCGTAACCCAAAGCAGGTCAAGTTGTTGCAAGAGGTCCAATGTGGAGTTGTGGACACCCTAGTAGACTTAGGCCGCGTTTGGTTTAGCTTTTGGTGGGCTTCTAGCCGCCGGAAGCTGGAAGCCCAACCAAACACCTAGCTTTTGGTCCGGCTTCTGGTGAACGCGCGGCGGCCCGCAGTGGCTCTAGCACAGGCCGCCAGAATCGGTCGGCTGGCCGTGCCGTGCAGAAGCTGAACGACTTCTCAGCTTTAACAATATTTAAACTTCACTCTTTTAGTGATGCAGGGCACATATATATATATATATATATATATATATATATATATATATATATATATATATATATATATATATATATATATATATATATATATATACGTCGGCTTTAATTGCCTTTTAATTAAGTCTAGGATACTAGGAAGGTTTAACTCATGTTGGAACAGTATATCCATGCGCGTCTGTCATTGCTGTTGTTAAGTGTACCTTTAATCCTCATGTTCAGATGTTAACAATACGATAATTTTAACATTTAAGCATATAGACTTGAGACACTGATATTTAATAATCTGATCTGTATTTATCTATTTTCTTTTTTTTAATCAAAATCTACAATCTCATAATCTGTGTATCCAAACACTCAGATTCTACCTACCAGCTTCTGTCCACAGCAGCCGAACCAAACACCTAGATTCTAACCACCAGCTTCTTCCCACAGCCAGCTTTTCCCCACAGCCAGCTTTACAAAAAAGCTCTTCAGAAAAAAGCCGAACCAAACAGGCCCTTAGGTTGGGCCTGGGCAATACTAGTCTTTGAGGGCTTCTCTTCTTCCCATACCAAAGTGCAACTTGTATGCCAAAATACCAGATTCTTGCGCTGCCCCAAGCAAAGTGAAGCGGAATGGAGATGGAACTAGCAGGTTGAAGGGAATGATGGATATGTGGCTGTGTAACAGTGAGTGAGGAATGGAGGAATGGGATGTACTTGGGGCCAGAAATGGCTCTTCAGAGTTTCATTTCATCTGAGCCTGAGTGAGCCGATCAAGAAATGGGATCATGTACTCCAAAAACTAGGTGGCACCATCATTTTAACATTTACTACAGTATTTTTTGTTTAGGAAACATCAACAGTCTCTTCCAATATAAATAAATTAGTACAAGCATTGCAAGACAGCAAATCCCATGTGTATAATATATTCAAGCACAACATAAGTGATTTTGCAACTGAAAGATAACAGCCCAATCAGAAGCAAAACCTAGAAGTCACATAAAATATATTCATGAAAATACAGTAGGCATAGAAGAGTAAATGCATAACGTCTTGCCCAAAGAAAAGGACAGACCCAGTGCTGGTGGCTCCCACGTAAGCGGGGTCTAGGGACTAGGGAAGGAATAATTAAGGCAAGCCTTATCTCTGCATTTTTTGCAGAGAGGCTGCATCAAACACAGGACCTTTGGCTCAGTATGAAGGCTTCTCACCACTGCACCAGACCTGTCCATCTCGCCCAAAGAAGTACACAAGAATTTCAGATATGCTTACTTTAGCCGCTGCTGCCAAAAGTTTCTTCTCCCTTTCAGTAGCAAACCAGGTTCTCTTTGGCCGTGAGTATATCTCATCCTTATGAGCTATCATATTTTCTGCCTTGTATATTCAAATGTGCAATGGCAAAGGTACAAATGTATTCAGAACTCTGAAGCACGGCTCTGTTCAAGTAACTGAAATTCACACGGGAGATTAATTTATTTTGGTAAAATAACGTAAAAAAATTATAACCTTTGCGATTTCCATTTCAGCTTTTCTTGCTTCTCTTTCCACCCTAAAAAGTAAGGGCATAAATATCCACATTATGCATAGATGTTACAAAGTTAAGAGCATAAAAGCATGAAACTAACCTTTCTTCTCGAATGATGATAGAAATTTGGCCTTCTAGTTGCTCAATCAGTCGTGCACACTCAGCCACAGGTTTCTCTGCAACAATGCGACTTTTCAGCTGTGAACCAGCCTTCTTTGCCTGAAAGGTAAGCCAAATAAAACCAATAAGCAACAACCGAGAGCAGACCCAGTGTCGGAAGCTCCACATGAGTAGGGTCTAGGGAAAGGATAAAAACAAAGCGAGCCTTTCCCCCATGCAGAGGGTTAGGTTAGAGGGAGGCTCATAATACCATATTGGAGAAGGAAATATAGAATATCCATTAACCAGGAAAAGTGGAATACATATAGTAGCATCCCTAATGGGCTGTATACAGGGCCTAGACCCAACAGGAAAAACAGCCGGACTGGGAAGGCGGGCCGGCCATGGGGAGGAGGGGGAGCACGCCGGTGATGACTGTAGAGGGGCGCAGCCGGACTTGGGAGGCGGGTCGGGCGCAATTGCGCTGGGGAGGGTAGCCGCGGGAGCTCCACGGCCAGGCGCAGCGGTGCCAGGGAGAGGCCGCGCGAGCGTGCCGGGGAGGGGCTGCACGGGCACGCCGTGTACAGGTGCGGACGGGCCGCCGCTTGGGAGGTGTGGTGCATGGGCTACGAAGCCGCCGACCATGGGGAGGAGAGATGGCCGGCAAGCCACCGGAGGGGAGGGTGGCGGCTGCGAGCACAAGAGGGAGGAGAGAGAGAAACCTAGGTACTAATACCATGTTGGAAACCCAAAACCAGGGTTGGGTGATGTATTAATAATAGAGGTAAGTGGACCTAGGCCCAATACAGAGACAAACGCACACAATACATCTAACAGAGCTCACACCACTGCACCAGACCTACCTTTCAATAAGCAACAACCAAGGAAAAATAAATAAATAAAGACCAACTCTAAGAGCTCCACACATCAATACATGAGTGCATTTCAGTTATTAGTTTGGCACAGAAATAATTGAAAGCCTCTGCAACCTGCTTGGTATGTTTCCCATATACTACAAGTATATAATAGGTACGTCGTGATGAAAATTTGCACATCCCATATGAAAATATCCCGCTCTTTATTTTACACAAATAATCGATCTTTAGAATGAAAGAAATTAGAAAAAAAATATGTCAATGTCAGGGTAAGTCTGGAAAAGGTTCCAATTCTATTAAACAGAAGGTTGCTTAAGCAATCCGATTAAAAGAATAACAACACATCTGTGAGCACATCTATTCTGAAGGATTACAACATTTTTCAGACTTCAGGATATCACAGAAATACTTACAATTGCTTTCAAGAGGCATCTATCATCATCGGTTACAAATGTCACAGCATAGCCTTCTCTTCCTGCCCGCGCAGTGCGGCCAACACGATGAAGATAACTACAATAACATAAAAATGTACAAACTTATAGAACAGCATGGCTAAAATCAGAAGTAAATACGACTAGAACTAGGAATCTGCAAACAAGTGGCATTATAATTCACAGTTCAAAGTTCTTTTAACAAAAAAGAATGTGGCTATGAATGAGGTCAAGCAAATCTGCATGTACAGAACATAAAAATAGAAAGAAATTCATGGTGCAAACAGAACAATGACAGAAAATGTGATATAACCAAAAAAAGCATTCCACATGGACAAGACCAACTCGTAGGAACCATGACAAGCAGTTATGTGTGAAAGTTTGACTTTGAGAACAGATAATGGTAATAAAATACTCTTAGGCCCTGTTTGGATCCTTGGAATTTAATTCCATTCTAATAGTAGTAATTTAGTCATATATCAATAAAGCTAATATGGTTTTATGCAAAATATATTTGTATACTATTACTGGCAAGATATCAGAGATATTTATATGCTACATTTTTACTATAGAGAAATGAGTCGAAGAGCGTGCAATAAGTTGTAGAGTAGAAACATATTCTACTTACACATAAAATCATTTTCCATCCTCCACCCCATGAATTTGAGATAGGCATAGGCTTATCTCTGAACTTTGGAAAGTGGTGGAATGTTAAATTCCAAGCTAAATAGGTTACTTTATTAAGTAAATTCCAATTCCTCCCAAATGAATGGATCCAAACGCCCCGTTATTTCTAGAACAATCAACTTTCTCATTAATCGGTTCATAATATATGAACATAACTTCTCTATAAATAGATCGATGGAATAAATTAAGAGAAGGTTGGTTACTAAAATTTTGGTAATTGAACTAGAAGATATGCCACTGTAGGTGACCTAAACTTCACGAGGGCTTAGATAGCACATGTTGGAAAAGTTGATAAAGAATCTTAACCAAAACTCCCAGCTATATTTATTGAAAAATGGTCACCTAAGTCTAGTAACAATAGATAAAGATGCAGTGTTTCTAAGTGAATAGTGAACCACAGAGTCAACTCAATAATCATTATTGGGCAATGTTTTGCACCAATAATTTTTACCTAGGACAAGAAGTTTGAACATGAACCAAGTAACGGGTACCCGAACTGTTAGGACAAATCTAATATTTTAGAATAGATATGTATGAAATTTGATGCTAGTCTTTTCATGTGTTATCAAGCACATTATAACAGATAAGAATAAAATTTTACATAAATTGTTTTATACATTATTTGCTCTCTACAACAAAAAAGATGAACATTATCCGTATTCGTATCCGAATTTTATATCTATCATTTGAGAAGATATATGATAAATTTGAGGTTTACTTTTTATGAAACTTTACAAACTCAATGTTAAAAACAAAAATATGAATTTTCATAGCAGATTTTATATCATATTTATTCACAATCAAAGAAAAAAGACCAAAAAATTAATATCCAGTATCTGTTTTCATCCCTATAAATAGAGACAATACCGAATAAGATTTACAGGAAAAAGGTCAAGTGTATCACTTACGTTTTCACATCTCTTGGGCATGCGAAATTTATTACAGTCTGAACACCAACAATATCAATCCCCTAAAAGTTAAACCAACAATTTGTCAATAAATCCTATGAATAGCAATTTGTATATCTTCTATTGTTTAATATCATTCAATATAATGCAGTGGTCTTTTTTGTTAAATTACTACCAGCAAACAGTGCAATATCTCAACAAAGTAGTAAAAGAAAATGACAGTATGAGAAGAATAGTCACTTACACGAGCAGCGACATCAGTTGCAATCAAAAAATCTACTTCTTTTTTCTTGAAAAGTTCCAGAGCCTGTAATAAATAAAACAACATAATCCTCTATCAGATCAGTGAAAAGATATGTGGTAATTAGATTCAAATAACAGAAAATCTCATAATTGCAGGATCCATGTAAACATTATAACGGATACCAAAAAACGGACTATGTGTTGGCAGATGTAACATCCAATCTAAATCTTCCAATTTCAACAACTTTTACAGTTTAGATTATCCCGGGAGAAATATATGCTGGATCCCTGGTAAAAGACTGCCATGCTGTGATCCAAAAGCATCCAGTTGGGCCCAAAGTCCCAGACAGTGACAGCAATCAATTTGTGAGTTCCTTTAGTGGAGAATCAGTGTAATGTGTTATAACTATCTATGTGGTGCGAGTCAAAGTCAGAGTGTGGAGCTTTTCTACACAAAGTTGAGGTAATGTGCTTTGGTTCTACAACCCTATGAAGTTAGCTGGGCATAACTCAGATCAAGGTATTAAGCTGAACTATCTCTAGAGGTGGTAATGGATCACGATCCAAATGTTTCTTCACAATTTGTTTGAGCCCTTAATTAATTTCAGTTCAAAATGAATACAAATAGAGCATCTTCCTAATCCGATCTTATCCTTACATTTTATAGTGTAAACTTTAGGCCCATTACCACCCAGAACTATATCCCATCTTTTTTTTAGAATGCGCAGAAGAACTGCGCCATTATATATATATTAAGAAAGGTAACCAGGTCTAAAAAGACCCAAAAATACAAAATCAAGGGGCTTCTTATGGAGGCCACACACGCATACAAGAAGGGATCACATCACCCATAACTATATCCCATCAGACTGTAAATTTACCATCGGAACTGTTCAATAAGCTGAGGTGTGGAGCACATTACGTGGACTAGAACCAAAAGGGTCGTAAATCGCATGTAAGCCGATTTTACCAACGAGAGTTCATACATAATATAACAAGCTATAGCATCACAAGTTATCCAAGATCTTCTAGTGAACACATTGAAATAACAGATTTTATAACATCGCAATCGATATCTTGAACCCACTAAACCAAGGGAAATGCATAACAAATAAGATCACCTCAAGCCGCTGGGCCTGTGTAAGGTTGCCATGAAGTTCAGCTGCTTTCATGCCAGAGAGACCAAATATTATTTTTAACCTGTGTGCAGATTGCTTTGTCCCACTGCATAATACAAAAATCAGGGGTAACAAAAAGCACACAAGAGTGCTTGAACTGATGTAGTGATGTGTGGTATAAAAATACAACCATGACATAAAACCCCTCAATGGAATTGTGATGTACTGATAACATTGCATGAAGGTGTTGAATCGATGTACGGTATAGAAATGGAATTGTGATATACGTACACTTGCATCAAACCCCTCAATGGACTAATGACAACCTTGCATGAATGTGTTCATCACATTATCTTTTCAGCCACAATACTAGACATAGACATTAGACACTAGTTCAACATGGTTCTTAGATATTCAAGGCTAACACAACAAGGAGTAGAGCGGTTAATGTTTAATGTACCCCAGTGAAGAACCCCTAAACTTCAGATCAAAAAGTTGCCAAGTTATAAAGAACACAAACCTAAAAATGATAACACTTCGCTTGAAAGTCTTCAAACAGAGTGCAAGAAGAACAGCTTCTTGATTTGACTCACGTGCTCGTCGTATCCTAACAACCCTGTGTAAAATTAGGAGCATACATGATACTATAGTAAGTTCTATATATATTCAGTAAAATATCATTGAGCAGATAAAGATGTTGAGACTGACAAGACATAACAGCCACAGATCATACAATAACAAAAAAATTTATTTTCGGGAGGTGGGGGTACAGGTGGGGGCGGAGGCAGGGAAGACTAAAAAGAAATAACTAAAGAGGTGGAGCATACTCTTCAGTCAATGTTGCAGGCCGTTTCAGAGAAGGATCAGCTTCAAGGCGTACAGGCTTGTTTAGTGAAAGCTTTACAAGTTCATCAATTTCTTCTGTCATTGTAGCAGAGAAAAGCATAGTTTGCCTCCTTTTAGGACACATACGAATCTGCAATGATTATTAGGCAAACAGGCATTAGGAATGGAAATAAAAAGGAAAACAAAGGCTCATGGTGCCAAACTGCCAATTCCAGTATTTGTTTGAAAGATGAATACTACCACAAAAGCCAATGCAAGAAACCAGCAAAACCAAAGTTTAACAGTTACCAGTTCTTGAATTTCAGCACTGAAGCCCAATTCAAGCAAGCGATCAGCCTCATCAAGGATCACAACAGCTAGATCTTCAAGCCCAACAGAAAGAGAATTGCGCAGATGATCTATTATGCGCCCAGGGGTTGCTACAACTATGTCAGGCATTGACCTTAGAGCAACTTCTTGAATCTGAGTACAGCATTTCATCAGCAAGACCATAAAATCGAACATCAGGAAGCATTTAACTAGAAAAAATAATAGTGGACAATAACAGAATAATGCAAACATGAAAACTATGACACTAGAAGTGCAAGATTGTAGTATTCAAATCAAACAATGCAAGCTTGTACAGATAGCAACACAACATGCTAACACATTGATAAGAGTGCTGGAAATAGCAAGCCAGATGTCAAACCTGTGAGTTATATAAGAAATACTACAAATACCATGACTAATCGGGAATTATACTTTCATGATGGTAGAGGGCAATTCAAGCAAGAAAACATCTCCCCTTTTCCAAGTATTCTTAGTTTGAGCAGAAGTAACCCATAACTAAAGTAGATCAGATCCATATCCTTCTTACGCAAAAATAGAAGGGCAAGCAAATAGAATATACCTAGAACTGGAAACCACACTAGCTTAACATGCAGTCATAACTAATACAGAATTAGAGTACATACACACCTTAAAGCACAGAAAACATTGTGTTCTGCACAGAAATATCAACGCTACAGGGCCAAAACCCTATGAAAACATAAAAAAACTTAATAGAACTCAACGCCAAGAGAACCTTAGTTGAAAGACCTCCAACGATGAGACAACATCTGATATCAGTGAATTGGGCTAACTTCTCAACCATACTATGAATCCTGCATATGTAGGGGAACAAATTTTAGTAATTAAGTAAATGGTAACTGATACTTATCGGAGAAAAATAAACATTACTGAGTGTTTAATAAACAACTTATTATAATTAATTAAGACAACTTTCTATAGCAGTTCAGCAAAGTGAACAACAAAATTATAATAGAGTAGCTCTGCTTTGCTAGCATGCTGGATTTTATCATTCAATATTCTATACAGCGCAAAAGGGAAAAACATAAACAGTATCTGATTCCATTGTTTTCCCTTTTTCAACTTCAAAATTTTATTGAGAAAAACTTTCCTCACAAATATCAAATCAATGCAATATGCCCAACACAAATAAACAAAAGATTCCAAAAAAAACTGAAAAGCTACAAATATGCAAACAGCCCAATAAACTGAAAGTCAATAGCATATGAAGGGTTAATCAAGAAAAACTGAGTAACATGGAAAATATATCTAAGGACCAAAAGAGCAAACTTTCAACAGAAAATATTAAGACCAAGGTTAAAGAAATCCAGCATTTGTATCTCAGATAATATAACAACAACAACAACAAAGCCTTTTGTATCTCAGATAATATAACACGCCACCAAAACATTTCTGGCCTGGTGATAAACAATGAAAGATAGGAAATAGGTCATGCTAAGATAATACAATTGTAGTTTTAATTATGTCTGATGGGCTAACAACACAATGAAGTAAGCCAAAAGATGATCATATAAAACAATGAATTTATAGAACTTACTGAGCAGCCAACTCTCTGGTTGGAGTAAGAATAAGCACCCTAATTGCAGGTACACGCTTTGGACGAAAAAGTAGACGTTCCAACACAGGCAAAGAGAAAGCAGCTGTCTAACTTAAAGAGATTAGTCAACCTATGTATATACTACCTCGAAATACCACACAGATAATATGTGTGTTCATTTGAGATACCTTTCCAGATCCTGTAATAGCACTACCACAGATGTCCCTTCCAGTTAATGCCAGAGGAATGCAAGCAGCCTGGAATATGAAGAGAGTTGAGTGAAAATGATGTTGGAAACCAAACTATGTTGCAAGTTTCAATAGTTATTATATTTTACTAAACAATGGGATATAATATAAACACATGTAACCAAAAGAATGAATGTGGTCAAAAGAAAACTTTGCTAAGTTTGGCCCTAACTACCAACCCTTATTTAATGGTTAGCAGTTATTAAAGATTGATCTTGGGTTCCAACAAGATCGGTGTTATCATATTAGTATCTCTGTTACAATGTTCCACCCAATATGAAGTGGCCAATATCGAGCCATTAAGGTCAGTACTTAACGTTTAAGCAGGGTTACAAAGACCGGATATTTGACTTTAGAAACAGGTGAACAATATACGACCCAAAGGTCAACTAACGAGACCAATGCCTAGAAAAAAACCACTGTGAAACATCAAATCAGTCTCGTACGCATTTTTATGTTATAGGACCATATAGCATCTTCATTCTAAAAATGAAGAATAGATATAAACAATCTGTGACAATTTTAGGGCACGTTTGGTTCAGCTTTTTTCTGACCAGCTTTTCTGAAAATCTGGCTGTGTGGAGAATCTGACTGTGGAGAGAATATGAGTATCATTACAATTACGTGTGGAGGAAGATAAAATTGTTCATAGGGCTCAGGATCTAGAAAGTGACGGATTCCTACTATTATAACGACTTAACCGATTATGTGTTTATGTTGATTTTGTATGGTTTTTGCCCAAACAAATTTTATAGAAGCTGACTGAAAAGCTAAGCGTTTGGCAGTCTGCAGCAGCTTTTGGTGGCTAGAAGTCGCCAGAAGCTGAAACAAACAGGGCCTTAAACACTTTATAAAAAGATAGTAATCTCACTCATCCACTACATCCTCAAAGTAAACAAATAAAATGTGAAGATGCTTAAATCCATAGACTACATCCTACAATCATTTATACTTTGAACCTCAAGAAATCATTATATAATACATTGTGTCTGTACTTCGATCTAAACTAGAAAGAAGTGTACATAGAATGCTAACTGATTTGGAATAATTATTCAAAGATACACCATTATCAAACTATAACACCCTGTTTGGATATTAGTATTCAGATTGGAATTGGAGAATTTGAATTGTATATCACTATATCTTCAATACCACGTGTTTGGACGTTATGGAATTGGATCTTGGAATTTGACTCACAATTCCACATGGTATTCTCACAACACAAAACAACAAGCCCCTGATACAGACCCGAAAAGTTCGGTATTGTGATACTGTCAAAAATCTGAGGCAGAGCTTGGCACACGGCGAAAAGGCCACTAGCTGAGTTGGTTAGGTGGTCTGAGTAGCACTCCTCAGATCCTGGGTTCGACTCCCCGTGGTAGCAAATTTCAGGTTGTGGTTAAAAAAATCCCCTCGTCTGTCCCACGCCAAAGCACGAGTCTAAGGCTCAGCCCCGGTCACGGTCGTTCTCACATGGCCTTCAATGCTGCTGTGTATGGGTGGGGCAGGGGTTCGGGGGGGTTTCGACCTGTGTGAGGTCTTCTTCTTAATACGATACTCGGGGGCTATTTTACCCCCCGCAGGTCGATAAAAAAAAGAGCTTGGCACACGGAGGGGCCGCAGAGTCATAGCTCACCAGCTTGCAAAGAGGTGGAGCTCACTGGCATGGAGGGAACAAGCCACAGAGCTCACCATCACGGATGGGCAGATGCTCGTCGACTTGTGGAGGTGCAGAGCTCGCCGGCTTAGAGAGGACGAACTGCGGAGCTGATTGTTCCAGAGGGACCGGGGCTCTTCAACACATGAAACAGGCAAAGTTCACCAGCGGGTGGAGACTCCGCGAGCTCCTGCGGATGTGAAGCGTGGAAGGGGAGGAGCTCGCCAGTGGGTAGAGGCTCCACGAGTTCACCACGCGTGGAGACAGAGCGGTGGAGCTCACAAACAGATTTGTGCGCACCGAGGGAGTGGGTCTTGCCAGCACTTGGAGTGTACAGGTCGTTGGCAGGTGGAGAGGGCGTGGCTCACTGGCCAGAAGGAAGATGGACTGATGGAGCATTGGAGGCCATTCGATTTCCTGGACCAATTACTACATCCAAATACCTAGAAATGAAATCACAGTCCAATACCATTTCAGCAAGACATTCATTTGGAAATCCAATTCCATTGACCCAATTTCAATATCAACATCCAAACAGACCCTAAGTGAGTGCAAGATCAAGTGACTGAATTTCTATAAATGTTCATTTTTTCCCTACAAACAGACCCAATTTCAATATCAACATCCAAACTGACCCTAATAGAATTGGACGAACCATTCGATGACAACAACAGGGGTTTTGTACGAAGGATACGAGAATATGAAGTTAAGGAGGCGCTAAAAAGGATGAAGGTAGGAAAGGCGATGGGCCCTGATGGTATCCCTATCGAGGTATGGAGATGCCTTGGAGACATAGCGATAGTATGGCTGACTAAGCTTTTCAACACCATCTTTCGGACAAACAGAATGCCCGACGAGTGGAGACGGAGTACGTTAGTACCAATCTTCAAGAACAAAGGAGATGTTTAAAGTTGTACTAATTACCGTGGAATTAAGCTCATGAGCTACAATGAAGCTATGGGAGAGAGTCATTGAACACCGCCTGCGGAAGATGACGAGCGTGACCCAAAATCAGTTTGGTTTCATGTCTGGGAGATCAACTATGGAGGCCATTTTCTTACTAAGACAACTTATGGAGAGATTCAGAAAACAAAAGAAAGACCTGCATATGGTCTTCATAGACTTGGAGAAGGCTTATGACAAAGTACCTAGGAGTGTAATGTGGTGGGCCTTGGAAAAACACAAAGTATCAACAAAGTACATTAATCTTATTAAAGATATGTACGCTAATGTTGTGACAAGTGTCCGAACAAGTGATGGAGACACCGATGACTTTCCAATTAACATAGGACTACATCAAGGGTCGGCTTTGAGCCCTTATCTTTTCGCTTTGGTGATAGATGAGGTCACAAGGGACATACAAGGAGATATACCGTGGTGTATGCTTTTTGCCGATGATGTGATACTTATTGAGGAGAGTAGGAGTGGTGTTTCGCAAAAGTTGGAATTGTGGAGGCAGACGCTGGAAGCAAAAGGTTTTAGGCTTAGTAGGTCTAAAACAGAGTATATGAAGTGTGATTTCAGTGCCACGGGGTATGAGGATGGCGATGTTAGTCTTGATGGGCAAGTGGTACCCAAGAAAGACACTTTTTGTTACTTAGGATCAATGCTTCAGAAGGAGGGGGACATCGATGAGGATGTCAGTCATAGAATTAAAGCTAGATGGTTGAAGTGGCGGCAAGCTGCGGGTGTCTTATGCGACCCCCGGGTGCCACACAAACTAAAAGGCAAATTCTACAGGACAGCAATCCGGTCGGCTATGTTGTATGGAGCAAAATGTTGGCCCACTAAAAGACGACATGTCCAACAACTAAGTGTGGCAGAGATGCGTATGTTGCACTGGATATGTGGCCACACAAGGAGAGATCGAGTCCAGAATGATGAAATACGAGAGAGAGTAGGAGTGGCGCCAATTGAGGAGAAGCTTATGCAACATCGTTTGAGATGGTTTGGACATATCCAACGAAGACCTGAAGAGGCACCAGTGCATATCGGAATAATTAGGCGTCCCGAGAATGTGAAGAGAGGTAGAGGTCGACCAACCTTGACGTGGACAGAGGCTGTGAAGAGGGACCTGAAGGAGTGGAATATTGATAAAGAACTCGCCGCGGATAGGAAGGGGTGGAAGTGTGCAATTCACGTGCCAGAACCCTGATTTGTAGTTTCGCTTTTCCCCCTTAATCGATTGACCTTTTCTTGTGCCCCTTTAGATCTTGCTGGTTCTTGTGGGTTTTATCTCTTTTTATGTGTTCCCCGTTTCGTCGTTTTTCGGTTCTCCTTTGTCTTTGTCTCCCTTTTCTTTTCTTTGGGGTTGAGCTCTGAGGTTTTCATATGGGGTTTCATCTCTAGCCTACCCCAACGTGCTTGGGACAAAAAAGGCTTTGTTGTTGTTGTTGTTGTTGTTCATTTTTTCCTACAACTAAATTTCTGCTATTCAAAACACTCTGATAAGGTGGTGGTAGGGCATTCAGTTGTTACGCAACCAGCTAGGTTCAACCCTGGGTCTCAGAGATAGGGGGATGGGCTTGCTCGCTGAGATGGCACTTTCAACATGTTCCTGCCTTCCTGAGCAATCTAGCCTTTGGTTCCTTTTCTCGCCTTGTATTAATATCCTGTTCTTAATGCAACAATTCAGGCGAGGAATTTCCCCCAGGGATCAATTTTTTTAACGCCCTGCTATGGTTTGAATCTTGTCTGTCAACAAGATTGACCTAATAACTCCTGCAATGTTTAAAGGAGGGAGATTATAGGATTGGGGAGGAAATTGCATTTTTTACTCCCAATCCGACATATTATTTGGCAAAAATTATTTGAATAGCTATAGCGTTGATTTCACAATCACAAGATGTGCCAGCATAAATTACAACGATCTGATCAGGGTATAAATCACGAGAACAAATCCCCATTTAATCGACGCCTCTCCATAGATTAATTGGTGGCAATTGACCCAAATAAATTATATCAAAGGTCCCTTCTAAATTCTAGTTCCCACAGAGCAACTACAGAACAAGATACTTCAAAAACTAGAAGTTTATATTCAAATTACTTTCAGTTAGCTTAACCAACAGGATGCCGGATGCCTACATAAAAGATATGGGTGAAGCAATTGGAGTACTATCATACAGTTAATATCTGGTGGTTAGAGAATCTGAAATGTTAAGGACTGTAAGAAGTCAGATTTGGGCATTTGGTACCTATAATTAATTTTAAGCAAGACCAATAATAAAGAGTTGCAAGTGCAAACCTGAATCGGAGTTGGTTTCTGGTAGCCAAGTGCTTCACAAGCTCGCACTAGCGGACGAGACAAGTTAAGCTCAAGGAATGAATTTGCATGAAATGATGCCCGATCCGAAGAAGAGAAAAAATTAGAAGGATCAACTGGTCCACTCGTGTCATTCTGATCGACCGTATCTTCTTCCTGCAAAATAGGCGTTTTACACTTTCAAAGACAATAGAAATGGAGTGGTGATGAATACATAAACATCATGGTCTAAATGGCTTGCCATCCTAGCGAATTCCATAGCTCGTCATGTGAAGAGCACAGCCTCAGAAGATAAACTGAACAGAAAAGAACGACGTCGGGAATTAAACTACCCCAAGCATACCTCATGGGCATCATCCTCTTCTCCCAGCTCGCCTCCTCCCTTCTCGTCACCCCCGTCCTCATCGCCCTCCCTATCGCCGATCGCCTCCTCATCGCCACTCCCCTCAATCTCCTCGTCATCAGTGCCCCCTTCGACCCCGCCCTCATCCTCGCTCTCCTCCAGCTCGTCCTCCTCGTCACCGCTCTCCCCCTCTATCTCCTCGTCGTCGCTATCATCCTCCCCGCTGCCGCTCACGTCGCTCCCCGAGTCATCGGGAACGACGGGATTCCCGCGTTCCTGGCGCAGGAGCGAGATTTTCTCGTCGATGGAGGTGGTGCGGCGGCGCGCGTGCTCCGCCGCCACGGACTCCGCGTACGACGAGAACTCCCACGGCGACTGCACCGGGCCGCCCCGCGGTGGAGCACCCGCCGCCTCGTCGTCGGAGCTGTCCGGGTCGAACCGGAAGCTGGGGTCCATGGCGAAGTGGGAGGGGAGGAGGATGGACGCGAACTGGTTTTTCCGGCGCCGGGAGGGACGAGGATGGAGTGACGAGGGTTTTGGTACAGGGTTTCCTGTCGTGGAGGAGCAGCCGAGACAGGTAACAATGGGCTGGGCCTTAATTGGGACCTAGGCACAGTATGGTGCACCAAGCTGTCAAGCACCATTGCTGCCTGTATAGGCTTCATCATTCCAGTTCCAAGACCTTGGGCCAGCCGGTCCTTTGCGCCCCCCACCCAAAAAAACAAAAAAAATACATTGGTAATAATAGCCTTCAAAGTCTCTACCACTTATTTCTTCTCTATCTCTACTGTTATAATACATCAGTTTTCATGTTTTCTACTATCACAATTATACAAAAACACTCCTCAATTTTACTTCAATCAACTCGTGGTCCTTCACTCTCTGCCCCTCCCGCTCCCAGTGCGGTACTCGAATAACGATGGATCCCTGCACCTCAACTGTCGCGTGTACAATCGCCTTCTCGTCAACCACATATGCGCCTGTCGCGCTCACCTCTGCACCATACGCCCACCTTCAGGCATGCCTTCCTTGCGTCGCGGGATAAGTATGGATCCCCTCCTCGACGTGTATTGCTTCCCTTCGACTTCCTCTAGATCTCGCCTTCCCTCATCGCTTCTCGATTCACGGCCCAAGATCTTGTTCAATCGTGCTCTGAGCGGTGCCCTCCCACGCCGCCAACCTCCTCTAGCACTCCCTCGCCTCCACTCACCTGACCCTCCTCGACGTCGGCGCTTCTAGTCCTCCCCCGTCGCGGTTTCCTGGTTTCCATTGTCACGACTTTACAAAAACACTCCTCAAATTTGCTTCAATCAGCCTGCAGCCCTCCACTCTTTGCCCCTCCCCACTCCCAGCGCGCTACTCGGATAACGATGGTCCCTGTGCCTCAGTCGTCGCGCATATGACTGACTCCTTGCCAACCACCTTTATGTCTATTGTGCCCGCCTTTGTGTCTTACGCCCGCCTCTGGGCCTGCCTTCCTTGCGCCACGAGATAGGAATGGATCCCCTCCTCGACACGTAGTGCTCCCCTTCGACTTCCTATAGATCTCGCCTTCCCTCATCGCTTCTTGATTCACGGCCCGAGATCTTGTTCAATTGCACTCTGAGTGGTGCCCTCCCACGTCGCCAACCTCCTATATCGCACCCTCCTCCTCTAGCACCCCCTCGCCCTCACTCGCCTGACCCTGCTCAACGTCGGTGCTTCTAGTCCTCCCACCGAGAGCACCTAGGGGGGTGAATAGGTGATCCTGCAAAACTTGATTAAAACAACACAAACTTGGTCAAATTTATGGGTTAAAGAGACTAAAAACTAAGTTTGAATGAGAAGAGGATAGAAAGAAAGACTCTTCACTTGATTGCTCACTTGAGTTGTGTAAGCTATGAACAATATGTAAGTGAAGCTAATGCTCAAGGAAGATAAAAATCGCAGTAGAATAAATGGATAACAGACACAATGATTTTCCCATGGTTCAACCAAAGCCTAATCCATGTGTGGTGACATCCTTCGATCAAGGGTTGCACTCAATCACTCTCAAGTGATCCAAAGATCAAACTTGAGTGCCACGCTATTCTTCCTTATATCAATCTTCTTTGTGAGGAATATCCAAAATTGGAGTCTCACACGCCTTACACAAGTGATCATATCAAAACCGGAGTAAGGGGGAGTAAGAACACGAACACAAGAGCACAATTGCAGCAACAACACGCGCACAAGCGAAGAAAAGAATGTAAGAACAAGAACGACGGAGTTACAGCTCAAAAACGCGCTCAAATCTCTCAAACACTTCAAACAGCGTGGTCGCGGAGTCTCCAGCTATAGTGTGCTCTTAGAATGCTTGGTGTGTTGCTCCATGGCACCTAGGGGTCCTTTCATAGCCTCGAGGGGCCTAAGAGTCGTTGGAGCTTCATTTGGAAGCTCCCAGCCTTCCCTGTCTGCGTGTGCACCAGACTGTCCGGTGACACCGGGCGGTGCATAGTTTAACGGTCAGAAGATCACTGATTATCCACTTTTCTTCTTAGACGGGCATCAGACTCTCCGATGGGGCATTGGACTGTTCGGTGACACGGGACAGTGCACAGTTTAACGGTAAGATCACTGATTGGCCACTTTCCTTCTCAGACACACACTGGTTGTCCAATGGGGGGCACTGGATTGTCTGGTGCGCCATCTGACCATTGGAGTCTGCTGACATGGCTGATAGCCATTGGCTAACTATCACATCGGACTGTCTGTGCGCTCTGCACGGACCATTCGGTGAATTATAGCCAAGAGGCTTGGTTGAACCCGAGAGCGGCATCTTCGGTCGTACAATCGTCGAACTATCCTGTGCACACCGGACTACTCAGTGCTGCCTAGACCAACCCAACTTCTTTTATGTCAAACTTCTTCGGTTTCTTTTGACACGACTTGAGATGATCTCTATCACTTAGACAAACATAGTTAGCAACTAAAACAATTGACTAGATGTAGGAACCATACCTTTTTATTCATTTTCTTCCAGTATTTGCAATATGCCGCAAACTCAAACCCAACAAGTTCTCACACTTATACCATATCTCACAAAGTTGCATATTTAGATCCATGTTTGTGCTCTTTTGGACTTGACAGTTGACATCTTTAATTTGTTTGATTACAACATGTGCTCATTCTCATAACAAGATGGTTAATTCATAGTGGTGTGTTGAGCGGTTAATCACCAAAACACTTAGAAATGGCACAAGGGCACATTTTGTAACACCCTGAATTTGGGGATATAAAATTTCTTCTCTAACTACCTACCAAATTCAGGTGTTACCTCTCTTCTCCTCTCTCTATTTTCCTTTTTCTTTTTCTTTTGGTAAAGGAATGGCTATTTTATTTGGACATGTAGTAATACTTTAGTAGATCAAACCCTAAGGGATATTGAATTGTTGCATCATGCAGAGCCTAGACTTTGATTTTTGTTTGATGCATATGCTTGAAATGTTCATATTTGAATTTGTGGCATGGATGAATTTTAAATCCTAGAGAGCAAATAAAAAGAAAAGGGAAAACATAATTCACAAATAAAAAACAAACCTAAAGAAGCCTGCAACTCCCCCCTCTCCCGGCCTTTCGGCCCATAGCCGACCCATCTTCCCCTCCTGCGCGCCTCCTCCCTTCCCTCTCTATCTAGTGGGCTCGCGCTGTCGGCGTCAACTGCCCCTCAGCCGCGCGCGCTCTCGCTCTCTGCCCTGTGGGCCCCGCTCGCCAGCCATCCCGCGCGCACAGCCGCTGACGCCCCAGCCCCACCCGTCAGCCCCGTCTCCCTCCCCACAACCGTCGCTCCGCCCGGCGCGCACGCACGCCGAGAGAGCCGACCCACGTCGCGCCCCCACAACCCTAGCTCCTTTGAGCCTCACGCACACCTGCTCTCCCCCTGCCCCCTTTCTCTCGCTCGTAGCTCAACTCGCACAAAACCGCTGATGCTCCAAGCTCGCCGGTGACACGCCCCTGCCGTAGCACCCACGCCCGGAGCCTCTAGACGTTGTGCCAAGCCTCTCTGAGCACCGCCTCGATGTAAGGAACCACACCTCGCGTGTAGCACCCCAAAAATTCAAATCTTGAAATTTTCTCAAACTCGCTCTAAATTCAAAATGAATTTTAAATTTCATTTCAAAATGTTTGGTTGCGAGTTGATATCAACAAATAAAATATAGTGGTCTATATTCTCTCCAAAATCCTCCTCAAAATATCCTACAAATATTTCCCCAGTGACCCCCTCTGATTATTTCCAGAAGTACCGCCCAAATATTCCACCGATAATTCTCCGAATATTTTCCTCCTGAGAAATACCTTCATAATCATTTTTAAAGTCCTTACAAATATTGTCTCCATAATTTTCCTCATGCTCATACGTATGCGTATGCCTCCGGTGTCATATAGTGAGCTCTACAAGCTAATTTCACTTATACATGACTAATACATGCTTATCTCCCACTAATCTTCGCATCCTCCCACTAATCCTCGCGTCCTCCCCCTAATGCCCCCACTTAGCCTATAAATAGAGGAGCAAGGGCCTCCCCTCAAGCCACACCAAGCCATTTCATGGAAACTCTCTCCCCCCACTCCCACTCCCACACAAGCACACCACTAGCACAAGGATCGTTCGGTCGTTCATCCACATATTCTTAGTTTGTTTGTTCGTTCGTCCGATCGTTCATGGTTCGTTCGTCCATTCGTTCGTCCAAATAATCTTTGCTCAGCCGTTATGCTGCCGAAATTCTGATCATTCGTTCGTCCGATCATTCGATCGTTCGTCCATTCATTCATAGCTCCTATTCATCGTTTATCGTTCGTTCATAGTCCTTATTCATCATTCATAGTCCCTATTCATCGTTCATTCATAGTCCCTATTCATCGTTTATTGTTCGTTCATAGTCCCTATTCATCGTTCATAGTCCCTATTCATCGTTCATAGTCTCTATTCATCGTTCGTTCATAGTCCCTATTCATCGTTCATAGTCTCTATTCATCGTTCATCGTTCGTTCATAGTCCCTATTTATCGTTCGTTCATATGAACTATTCACCATTACTATTCACCATCACTGCTCATCCATCATGTTGTCCAGTTCACCTAAGACCTGCCAGACCAATACTCCAGTCATACGAACTCCGGTGACTATGATTTTCTCTCCAGTAAGAACTTTCCATCTGGTCACCCATCCCAGATTTCTTCAAGTTGAGCACGCTTAACTTTGAGATTCTTTCGAACCAGGCTTCCAAAACTCATATTCCAATAATTCTTGTTTCTAAATTCTTATTAAATTATTCTCTATCCAACCATGTCATCCCTTAAGCATGGTTCATATTCCAGAAAACTCCTAAAATACTCTTGTCCCATATTCTGCCTATAATTTCCATGTTCAAACTAAGTCAGACGATTCGCTCGTCACTATTCTCACCAACAGCGAACTCTACTATACTAAACCACATACACCCAGCTATAAATACGCCCAGCTACCCTCTCCCTCTCCACACACTCAACACCCTCAGCCAAGGCAGACCCCCACCCACTCAGTTACCCCCGCTCTGCCGGCTACACGCGTAGTGTCGCTTCGCCTCCAATCCAGCCTCCTGGTAAGCATCTCCACTCCACCACCAGTAATATCACAACACCACATGCCAGATTCTGCTCAAGACTCCACCCATCCATATATCGCCATTCTGACCACTATACTGAATATTTGTTGATATACTTGCTGGTTTGTATGTTTGCTTGTTCATGTTGCATAGTTATCGGGGCGTTCGTGCCGTCTCGTGAAGGCCAGATCTGCAAGTCTACACCAGGCGATGGAGCCAGAAGCCAATTCTGCGAGCTCTCACCCTTTCGTCGGTTAAGCAACGACAATGTTGGGGACTTGTTCTCAAATGCTATGAGTTAAGAACAAGGCAACACAAAATGTTAATGGTTAAAGGCCTTCGTCCTTCGGAGCATTATCTCCCTTAGGATATAATAACCTTCAGACGAAGGTTATGAAAGACATACCTTCATCATCTCAGTATGTAATAATGAAAGTAGAAGCATATGGAACATGAAAAATAACATAAACAATCATATTGAATCGTCAGATTATTTATATTCTCATTATCTCATCATGGACAAACATTAATAACAGTAAATTACATTTGTACCTTCGGCTTGACAGAAGGTATGAGCCTAAGAGTGACGTGCAAGTGAATACAAGTCAACATGAACAGTACGGTGCTATTGTTCATCTATTTATAGGCACAGGACGCAACCTGTGTAAAATTACATCCATGCCCTTGATATTTACTATTGACTTAAGGACAATCTATCGAGGACTAGATGACATTTTCCCCTTTAAGTCGGTTTCATTTTCCACCGCTAAGCCGAAGCTTATCCACACGTAGCTTCGGAATTGGTTCATCCTTCTCCCAGACCGCGCTTTTCATATCGTATAAAGCTTCATCCCAAGGCCGAAGGTCCCTGTGAACGTATTATACATGGAAAACATGTTAGTCGTGCTTTTGAGGACCTTCGGAAGATGAAGGCCCCCAACAGGCAAGCTCACTGGATCTCTTTGATGCATAAATTACTTATGTTTTTCAACCACAACCCTCAACCAGTTATTTTATGCATGATATGATTTTGAGACAAGTTATTATGGCCACCCAACCTTTTGCCGCAATCAATCTTTATACTCCTTGATATCTTTGTCACAATGATTTGAGAAAAGGTGTGAGTTTTCAAAAGAAAATGCTTTTCAAAATAGGTATGATGAAGGGTTGTCACCCTTATCACCCTTGAGCGGGATGATCAGGGACTCCCTGGTTTAGGGGAGGGCCTAAGGTGATGGCTCAGCTGGTTTAGGTGTGAGCATGAAAGATTGTCCCTCTCGCCTAAGGACCGGTTTGTCATCACCCCTTACCTATACTTTTATCAAGTACAACCACTCGAGACTGTATGGGTGATCGCTCAATCTGAACTTGTACGGTCCGAACCCTAGGGTTATGATGGCTGGGGAGCACCAGGAGGATAAGGAAGGGGAATGTTTTGTCCGGTTTGGGCATGGTGGCGGCCTGACTCCTTCTAGTATAATCGCTAAGGTAAGGACGTGTAAGAAAGGAAAGAGTTTTGGCATTCGGATCTCACGACGGTGAGATTGTAGAAACCGGACTAGTGGGTAAAGTGTACACCTTTGCGCAGAGTTTGAAAACCTATCCGAATAGTCCGTGTCCACGGTATGGATGAGTCATGGCATGGATTTGACAATTAGTGTTTTGTTTTCCAAAAATGCTTTCAAAAAGTGGTTTTAAAAGGTCCAGCGGTCGAGCCGTGAGCTATGGTGGACGGAAAGTCCAGTAGCTGTTTTTGAAAATGAAAACCAGTGGGAAACTGCTGAGATACCTGGATGGCTTAGTCCAGGGGATTTTGTTCTATATTGAAAAACTTCCTGCTCCTTTGGGAGAGGATGCACTTTGAAAAATACAAAATGTTTTACAAAATAGCCCTGCATCAAATATTGCTATTTCTACAAAATATCCTGAGCTCCACATACTCCATGCATTATATCTGATTTCCTCATTCCGTATGTACTCACCCTTGCTTATTTGTTGTTTTTCAGAGAAGGAGATCGATGGTCGGGTAAGAGTTACGCCTGTTCCCAATCTTGCTTGTGGCTGTTGGACCGCTGATTTGCTTCGCTACGTATATCGGGCTGCTTTAGCCCCCCCCCTCTGATGATATGTCCCGAGTTGTGGACCAACTCTTAAAGTTGATCGCCAGCTTTATAGGTTTGTCTCGTTTAAGCATATCTGAAACTATCTGATGTATAAATGTGTTTACTAGCCTCCTGGGACTAGTAATTGTATCACATTTGAGTCCTAGAGGATTGGGGTGCTTCATCACGCCCCTTTTGCCTCAATTCCACTTCACCGTAGCGGATTTGGGCTCATTGGAGTCGTTGTGCGTCAGTCCGTCGTGCCTCCACGGCGCCATGACGATGTTGCCCCACCTCGTGCCCAAGCCTCGGTCCCGGATGCCCCAAACCACCCATCAAAGCTCATGTTGGCTTCGATGCACTCGATCATCTCTCACTGCGGCCAGAATTGCTCGCCAGAGCACTCTCTGACCTGCCCGGAGCGCCCCCTTTGTTGTCCACCCACCTCTGGTCCCCTTCCTACGGCCAAAGCCCCACCACAGGGTTTGTCGGGTCCCCTTCATCGGCCCTTGCCCACTTAGGTGACCCCAGACCCCCTGGAACTCAGGCCCGCCTCGTCTCCGGTGACCTCACCATCGCAGGTGAGAGCGACGATGCCCATAGCCGGTCGGAGCCGTTAGACCCCCTCGGCGCCCAATCTCGACCACCCCCTCTGTCCAATGGCCTTGATCCTCGGATACCAGTTCGCGTTGGCTCATTGAACCAGGGCCCTTAATTCCCCATCCAACAGCTCAGAGCTCGCGCCTCGGTGCACATCTGCCCTTAGGTCCCGCTTGTCAACCACCCTCGCTCCTGCTGATGGGCCCGGATGATCAGCCCTACCCCTACCCCGAGCCGCTGACCGCCCTGCCCACTCATCAGTCACACGCGCGTCCGCGCCCGCGCGCTCACCCGCGAGTTCTTTTCTTGGTCGTTGATCTGAGATCTGATGGCCGAGGGAGCCCGATACCCCTTCGCCTGGTATTTTTTGTTAAAAAGACCCCCGGTTTCTCGAGAATCAACACGTCGTCCCTAATTCTTTCGCCTGACCCCCTGGTTTCTTGCAGAGAAATCCTTATACTTTAATTTAATCAAAGAAATGTGTTTAAAATAGTTTTTTTAATCCCAAAATTTCCAAAATTCATAACTTTGTCATATGAACTCCAAATTGGGTGGTTCAAATTGCAAAATGTTCACCATGTTGTTGTCTATATGCTAGAATATTGTTGAGAGCACCTAGAGGGGGGTGAATAGGTGATCCTACAAAATTCAACACTAAATAGCCAATAATTGGTTATGAAATGTTAGTGTAATTAAAACCAAGTTGCTAAGGTGTGAACTTTAGAAGAGAACCAATCACAAAGAAGATGGACACAAGACACAATGATTTATCCTGTGGTTCGACCAATGCCTACTTCCACGTTGTGGTGACCTCCTTCGGTCAAGGATTGCACTCAATCCCTCTCAAGTGATCCAATGATCAACTTTGAGTACCACGATTATCTTCTTCAGTAGTCTTTTCCCGTTTGCGAGAAATCTCCACAAGTTGGAGCCTCTCGCCCTTACAATGATGATCACACAAGAAGCACAGAAGTAAAAGGGAGGGAAAACAACACACACAAGACTCAATTCGCAGCACACACACGCACACAAGCCAAGACTTGAGCTCAAAACACGGCGCATGGAGTTCACAACTCAAACGGAGCTCAAATCACTAACACAACAATCCAAATGTGTGGAGGCAGAGTCTAGGAGTCTTAATATGTTTAGAGAATGCGTGGTGTATTGCTCCATGTGCCTAGGGTCCCTTTTATAGCCCCAAGGCAACTAGGAGCCGTTGGAGATCAACTTGGAAGGCAAATCTTGCCTTCTGTCGAGTGGTGCACCGGATAGTCCGGTGCACCACCGGACAACTACAGTACATGTCCGGCGCTCGATTTCCTTCCATATCGGGTGCAGCCGACCGTTGGGCCTCGGGACCGGTTGGCGCAACGGACAGTCCGGTGCGACTATCTGACCGTTGGCTCGGCCACGTGTCGCCCGTTGATCGCGCAGATGACCGTTGGCCGCAGGCGCCTTTGGCTCACCGAGCAGTCTGATGATTTTTAGCCGCAGCGCCTTTTTCTTTTCCCGAGAGCGACGAGTTCGTCACCGAAGACTTGGGCGTGGGCGCTGATGACTCACCGGACAGTCCGGTGCACTACCGAGCAGTCCGGTGATTTATAGCCACGCCGTCACGCCGATTCCTGAGAGCAGAGACTTCACCGCCGGACAAGCCTGAGCACTGGACACTGTCCGGTGTACCACCGGACAGTCCGGTGTGCCAGGCTGGTGCTCGTTTGGCTGATCACACCCACTCTTTCTTCGATCCTTTTTCTCTTTTCTTGGTCATGTCTCTAACACTTAGATAAACATGTTAGTACCCAAAAACAATTTACAACGTCCGAAGACGTACCTTATTCCTTGATTTGCATCTTGGCACTTATAAACTTAGAACCATGTGTTGGGCATTTAATCACCAAAACAATTCTAGAAATGGCCCAAGGGCACATTTCCCTTTCAATCTCCCCCTTTTTGGTGATTTATGCCAACACATTAAAAAGCAACTAAGAAGTGCAAATTTAAGACCAAATTTTTCTACACTTAGTATTTGACATATTTGGATCACTTTTGCCACCACTTGGTTTGTTTTTGCAAATCAAATCCTTTTTCCTATCTCTAAGTCAAACACACTTGTTTGGGCAAGTAGAGAGGTATTTGAAAGGGAAATGTGCCCTTAGGCCATTTCTAAGTATTTTGGTGATTAAGTGTCCAACACAAATGGTTATGTGTTAAATTATGCCAAATGGTGGACAAAGTGCAAATCAATACAAAGGTATGATTCTAGACTTAGTATATTGGTTTTTGTGTACAAACATATTTGTCTAAGTGCTAGAATCAGAGGAAAGACAAATGAAAAAAGACTTGGCTCGAGTAGCCAAGACTCTGCTCAGTCTGGGTGCACCGGACTGTCCGGTGGTGCACCGGACAGTGTCCGATGCGCCAGGCTGGCGTCTGGTTATCTGCCTGCTCTCGGGTCTCGACGACGGCGTACGGCTACAAATCATCGGACTGTCCGGTGGTGCACCGGACTGTCCGGTGAGTCGGCTGCGGCGAAGTCGCCGCTCTCAGGAATCAAGTCAACAACGTACGGCTAAAATTCACCGGACTGTCCGGTGGTGCACCGGACTGTCCGGTGAGCCAACGGTCGGCCGAGCCAACGGTCGACCGAGCAATCCGCGCGTGACGCGTGGCCGAGCCAACGGTCTGATGGGGGAACCAGACTGTCTGGTGTGCACCGGACAGTGTCCGGTGCGCCAACGGCTCCAAATCTTCAACGGTCGGCTGCACCAGGACATGAAAGAAATATGCACCGGACAGTGTCCGGTGGTGCACCGGACTGTCCGGTGCACCAGTCGATTGAAGGCAAGAATTGCCTTCCTGGATTGCTCTCAACGGCTCCTAGCTGCCTTGGGGCTATAAAAGGGACCCCTAGGCGCATGAAGGAGTACACCAAGCATTCTTTGATCATCTCTTAGCACCAAGACATCTCTATAGCGCATTTGATTCGTTGTGATAGCAATTTGAGCTCCTCTTGAGTTGAGAACTCCGTGTGTGATCTTAGAGCTCAAGTTGTGACTTGTGTGCGTGTTTGTGCGTGTGCTTTAAGGCTTGTGTGTGTTGCTCTTCCCAATCTTACATCTGTGCTTCTTTGTGATCATCTCATTGTAAGAGCGAGAGGCTCCAAGTTGTGGAGATTCCTCGCAAACGAGAAAGAGAAAAGAAAGAAGAACACCATGGTATTCAAGTTGATCATTGGATCACTTGAAAGGAGTTGAGTGCAACTCTCGTCCATTGGGACGCCACAACGTGGACTAGGCAAGTATTGTACTTGGCCGAACCACGGGATAAATCCTTGTGTCTCTTGTGATTGTTCTCACTGTGTCAATTGTGGTTCACAAGAGCTCTCCTTAGCCACTTGATTTCATTGTGCTAACACTTACTCAAGTTTGTGGCTTTAAGTTTCAAGTTTTTATAGGATCACCTATTCACCCCCCCTCTAGGTGTTCTCAATTGGTATCAAAGTCGTTCTCTTCATGAAAAGGACTAATCGCCCGAAGAGATGGATCCTAAGGGAAATGGGATGGTGGTCAACTATAAGGAGAAGGAGTCCATCTTCAACGAGCCGAGGGACGACAAAGCCACTGAATCCGGCTCGAGTCAAAAGAAGAAGGACGGGAAGAAGAAGAGGCGGATCAAGAAGATAGTCTACTACGACAGCGACGAGTCTTCCTCTTCCCAAAAGGACGATGAATACGAGGAGAAAAAGAAAACGGTTAACTCAAACTTTTCTTTCGATTATTCTCGTATTCCGCAAAGTTCCAATGCTCATTTGCTTTCCATTCCACTTGGTAAACCTCCTCACTTTGATGGAGAGGACTACGGATTTTGGAGTCACAAAATGTGTAGTCACTTGTTCTCTCTCCATCCAAGTATATGGGAGATAGTAGAAAATGGAATGCAATTTGATAGTACGGATAGTCCCATATTTATCAATGAACAAATTCACAAAAATGCACAAGCTACTACTGTTTTGTTAGCATCATTGTGCAGGGAAGAATATCATAAGGTGAGCGGCTTGGATAACGCCAAGCAGATTTGGGACACCCTCAAGATCTCACATGAGGGAAACAACGTTACCATGCTCACCAAGATGGAGTTGGTGGAAGGCGAACTAGGAAGGTTCGCGATGATCAGGGGGAGGAGCCAACTCAAACCTACAACAGGCTCAAGACCCTGGTCAACAAAATAAGGAGCTATGGAAGCACGAGATGGACGGACCACGACGTCGTCAGACTTATGCTAAGGTCCTTCACCATCCTTGATCCGCATCTTGTAAACTCTATTCGTGAAAATCCTAGGTACAACAAGATGACGCCCGAGGAGATACTTGTAAAGTTCGTAAGCGGGCGAATGATGATCAAGGAGGCGAGATATGTTGATGAGGCGTTAAATGGCCCAATCCACGAGCCTCAAACCATTGCTCTAAAAGCAACAAGTAGCAGGTAGGCGCTACCTAGCAAAGTGGCGTAAGTTGAGGCGGCTGGGCTAAATGAAGATGAAATGGCCCTCATCATCAAGCGCTTCAAGACAGCGCTCAAAGACCGCAAGGAGCATCCCAACAAGAGCAAGACGAAGGGGAAGCGCTCCTGCTTCAAGTGTGGTAAGGTTGGTCACTTTATTGCTAACTGTCCTGATAATGACAGTGACCAGGATCAAGAAAAGAAGAGGGAAAAGAAGAAGACTTACAAGAAAGCGAAGGGCGAGGCACACCTTGGCAAAGAGTGGTACTCGGATTGCTCTTCATCCGACGACGAAGGACTTGCCGCCTCTGCCTTCAACAAATCATCCCTCTTCCCCAACGAGCATCACACCTGCCTCATGGCAAAGGAAAAGAAGGTATGCACTAGGAATAATACTACATATGCTTCTTCAAGTGATGATGAATCTAGCGATGATGAAATAGACTATGCAAGTTTATTCAAAGGTTTAGATAGAACTAAAATTGATAAAATCAATGAATTAATCGATGCTTTGAATGACAAGAATAGATTGTTAGAAAAGCAAGAGGATCTTTTGTATGAAGAGCATGATAAATTTGTAGATGTCCAAAAATCTCTTACTTTAGAAGCTAAAAGGAATGAAATGCTTTCTTGTGAATTATCTACTTGCCATGAGACTATTTCCATTTTGAAAAGTGTTAATGATGATTTAAATGCTAAGCTAGAAGTAGCAAATAGATCTAGTTCTTGTATAGAACATGTAGTGATTTGCAATAGGTGTAAGGATTTTAATGTTGATGCATGTGTTGAGCACATTACTTCTATTGCAAAACTAAATGGTGAAGTAGCTAGTCTTAATGCCCAACTTAAGACTAGCAAAAATGAATTTGATAAACTAAATTTTGCAAGGGATGCCTACACTGTTGGTAGACACCCCTCAATTAAGGATGGGCTTGGCTTTAAGAGGGAAGTCAAGAACTTAACAAGTCATAAGGCTCCCATCTCCGCCAAGGAGAAAGGGAAGGCCCCTATGGCTAATAGTGTTCAAAAGAATCATGCTTTCATTTATAGTGATAGAAAATTCTCTAGGAATTACTCTTATGATTCATATGCTATGTCTGCTTCTAGTTCTTCTATTGTGCATGATATGCCTAGGAAAAATGTTATTCATCATATGCCTAGGAGAAATGTTGTTCATGTACCTAGGAAAGCAAGTAATGAACCTTCTACAATTTATCATGCTTGCAATGTTTCCTTTGCAATTTGTAGAAAGGATAAGAAAGTGATTGCTAGGAAATTAGGGGCAAAATGCAAGGGAGATAAAACTTGCATTTGGGTCCCTAAGGCTGTTGTCACTAACCTTGCAGGACCCAACAAGAGTTGGGTACCTAAGACCCAAGCCTAAATTTGCCTTGCAGATTTATGCATCCGGGTGATCAAGCTGGATTATCGACAGCAGATGCACAAACCACATGACAGGGGAGAAGAAGATGTTCACCTCCTACGTCAAGAACAAGGATTCCCAAGATTCAATCATATTCGGTGATAGAAACCAAGGCAAGGTTAAAGGACTAGAAAAATAGCAATTTCATCCGAGCATTCCATTTCTAATGTGTTTTTAGTAGAATCGCTTGGATATAACTTGTCGTCCATTAGTCAATTATGTAATATGGGGTATAATTGCTTATTTACAAATGTAGATGTGTCTGTCTTTAGAAGGAGTGATGGTTCATTAGCTTTTAAGGGTGTACTAGATGGCAAACTCTATTTAGTTGATTTTGCAAAGGAGGAGACCGGTCTAGATGCATGTTTAATTGCTAAGACTAGCATGGGCTGGCTGTGGCATCGCCGTCTAGCACATGTGGGGATGAAGAACCTTCACAAACTTCTAAAGGGAGAACATGTGTTAGGACTAACAAATGTGACTTTCGAAAAAGATAGACCTTGTGCAGCTTGTCAAGCAGGTAAACAGGTGGGAAGTGCTCATCACAGCAAGAATGTAATGACCACATCAAGACCTCTGGAGTTACTTCATATGGACCTCTTCGGACCCGTCGCCTATCTAAGCATAGGAGGAAGTAAGTATGGTCTTGTTATAGTTGATGATTTTTCCCGCTTCACTTGGGTATTCTTTTTGCAGGATAAAACAGAAACCCAAGGGACCCTCAAGTGCTTCCTAAGGAGAGCTCAAAATGAGTTTGAGCTCAAGGTGAAGAAGATAAGGAGCGACAACGAGTCCGAGTTCAAGAACCTTCAAGTGGAGGAGTACATTGAGGAGTAGGAATCAAGCACGAGTTCTCCGCTCCCTACACACCATAGCAAAATGGTGTGGTAGAGAGGAAGAACAGGACACTCATTGACATGGCAAGGATGATGCTTGGAGAGTTCAAGACCCCCGAGCGGTTTTGGTCGGAAGCCGTGAACACGGCTTGCCACGCCATAAACCGGGTCTACCTTCATCGCCTCCTCAAGAAGATGTCATACGAACTCCTAACCGGTAACAAACCCAATGTGTCCTACTTTCGTGTTTTTGGGAGCAAATGCTATATTCTAGTGAAGAAAGGTAGAAATTCTAAGTTTGCTCCCAAAGCTGTAGAAGGGTTTTTGTTAGGTTATGACTCAAATACAAAGGCGTATAGGGTCTTCAACAAATCATCGGGTTTGGTTGAAGTCTCTAGCGACGTTGTATTTGATGAGACTAATGGCTCTCCAAGAGAGCAAGTTGTTGATCTTGATGATGTAGATGAAGAAGACGTTCCAACGACCGCAATACGCACCATGGCAATTGGAGATGTGCGGCCACAGGAACAAAAAGAGCAAGATCAACCTTCTTCCTCAACAATGGTGCAACCCCCAACTCAAGACGATGAACAGGTTCATCAAGAAGAGGCGTGTGATCAAGGGGGAGCACAAGATGATCATGTTATGGAGGAAGAAGCACAACATGCCCCTCCAACTCAAGTTCGAGCGACGATTCAAAGGAATCATCCTGTCGACCAGATATTGGGTGATATTAGCAAGGGAGTAACTACTCGCTCTCGATTAGTTAATTTTTGTGAGCATTACTCTTTTGTCTCTTCTATTGAGCCTTTCAGGGTAGAAGAGGCCTTGCTAGATCCAGACTGGGTGTTGGCCATGCAGGAGGAGCTCAATAACTTCAAGTGAAATGAAGTTTGGACACTGGTGCCTCGTCCCAAGCAAAATGTTGTGGGAACCAAGTGGGTGTTCCACAATAAACAGGACGAGCACGGGGTGGTAACAAGGAACAAGGCATGACTTGTGGCAAAAGGTTATGCCCAAGTCGCATGTTTGGACTTTGAGGAGACTTTTGCTCCTGTGGCTAGGTAGAGTCAATTCGCATATTGTTAGCCTATGACGCTCACCATTCTTTCAGGTTGTTCCAAATGGATGTGAAGAGCTCTTTCCTCAACGAGCCAATCAAGGAGGAGGTGTACGTAGAGCAACCCCCTGGCTTTGAGGATGAACGGTACCCCGACCACATGTGTAAGCTCTCTAAGGCGCTCTATGGACTTAAGCAAGCCCCAAGAGCATGGTATGAATGCCTTAGAGACTTTTTAATTGCTAATGCTTTCAAAGTTGGGAAAGCCGATCCAACTTTATTCACTAAGACTTGTGATGGTGACTTATTTGTGTGCCAAATTTATGTCGATGACATAATATTTGGTTCTACTAACCAAAAGTCTTGTGAAGAGTTTAGCAGGGTGATGACTCAAAAGTTTGAAATGTCGATGATGGGCGAGTTGAACTACTTCCTTGGGTTCCAAGTGAAGCAACTCAAGGACGACACTTTCATCTCCCAAACGAAGTACACGCAAGACTTGATCAAGCGGTTTGGGATGAAGGACGCCAAGCCCGCAAAAACTCCAATGGGAACTGACGGACACGTCGACCTCAACAAAGGAGGTAAGTCCGTTGATCAAAAAGCATACCGGTCTATGATAGGTTCCTTGCTTTACTTATGTGCTAGTAGACCGGATATTATGCTTAGTGTATGCATGTGTGCTAGATTTCAATCCGATCCAAGGGAGTGTCACTTAGTGACCGTGAAGCGAATTCTTAGATATTTAGTCGCTACGCCTTGCTTCGGGATCTGGTATCCAAAGGGGTCTACCTTTGACTTAATTGGATATTCAGACTCCGATTATGCTGGATGTAAGGTTGATAGGAAGAGTACATCAGGGACGTGCCAATTCTTAGGAAGGTCCCTGGTGTCTTGGAGTTCTAAGAAACAAACTTCCATTGCCCTATCCACCGCTGAGGCCGAGTATGTTGTCGCAGGTCAGTGTTGCGCGCAACTACTTTGGATGAGGCAAACCCTCCGGGACTTTGGCTACAATCTGAGCAAAGTCCCACTCCTATGTGATAATGAGAGTGCTATCCGCATGGCGGATAATCCTGTTGAACACAGCCGCACAAAGCACATAGACATCCAGCATCACTTTTTGAGAGACCACCAGCAAAAGGGAGATATCGAAGTGTTTTATGTTGGCTCCGAGAACCAGCTAGCCAATATCTTTACCAAGCCTCTAGATGAGTCAACCTTTTGCAGGCTGCGTAGTGAGCTAAATGTCTTAGATTCGCGGAACTTGGATTGATTTATAGCATACATGTGTTTTATGCCTTTGATCATGTTTCTTTATGCATTTTGTTGCTTAACTATGGTAATCAAGTTGTACAAAGCACTCCCCGGACCTCACAAGTCTGTTTGCAAGTGATGCACTATTTAGGGGGAGATGCGCTATAACTTGACCCTTTGAGACTAATCATGTGTTTGAGCTTGCTTGATTTAGTCTCAAAGGTGGATTGAAAGGGAAAGATGGACTTGGACCATGAAAGACTTCAACTGCACTCCGATGAGAGGGTAACTAACTCCAAGTTCATTTCCATGCTCTTATTGCCTCTTTACTCTAAGTTGAAGATTTTGGTGAGGTAATGGGGTTTAAGGGCCAAGATTGATCCCGTTTTGGTGCTTGATGCAAAAGGGGGAGAAAATACGGCCAAAGCAAGAAATGGATCAGCTACCACTTGAGAATTTTGAAAGTAGTAGAGTTAGAACTTTTGTTTTGTCAAAATACTCTAAGTGTCTCTTTTTGTCAAAAGTTGGTCTCTTGTGGGGAGAATGTTTGATTATGGGAAAAAGGGGGAGTTTTTTTGAATCTTTGATCAATGTCTCTTGGAATACCTTTATCTATGCCTCAACAAGTGAATTTGACTTAGAGATAGGAAATTGAGTTTGATTTGCAAAAACAAACCAAGTGGTGGCAAAGAATGATCCAAATATGCCAAATTTGAATCAAAACAAATTCTTGTTCTCATTTGCATTGATGTTACACTTCTATATGTTGCTTTTTGCTGTGTTGGCATAAATCACCAAAAAGGGGGAGATTGAAAGGGAAATGTGCCCTTGGGCCATTTCTAAGTATTTTGGTGATTAAGTGTCCAACACAAATGGTTATGTGTTAAACTATGCCAAATGGTGGACAAAGTGAAAATCAATACAAAGGTATGATTCTAGACTTAGTATATTGGTTTTTGTGTACAAACATATTTGTCTAAGTGCTAGAATCAGAGGAAAGACAAATGAAAAAGACTTGGCTCGAGCAGCTAAGACTCTGCTCAGTCTGGGTGCACCGGACTGTCCGGTGGTGCACCAGACAGTGTCCGGTGCGCCAGGCTGGCGTCTGGTGATCTGCCTGCTCTCGGGTCTTGACGGCGGCGTACGACTACAAATCATCGGACTGTCTGGTGGTGCACCGGACTGTCCGGTGAGTCGGCTGCGGCGAAGTCGTCGCTCTCGGGAATCAAGTCAACAACGTACGACTAAAATTCACCGGACTGTCCGGTGGTGCACCGGATTGTCCGGTGAGCCAACGGTCGGCCACGCAATCCGCGCGTGACGCGTGGCCGAGCCAACAGTCTGATGGGGGCACCGGACTGTCCGGTGTGCACCGGACAATGTCCGGTGCGCCAACGGCTCCAAATCTTCAACGGTCGGCTGCACTAGAACAGGAAAGAAATCTGCACCGGACAGTGTCCGGTGGTGCACCGGACTGTCCAGTGCACCAGTCGACTGAAGGCAAGAATTGCCTTCCTGGATTGCTCTCAACGGCTCCTAGCTGTCTTGGGGCTATAAAAGGGACCCCTAGGCGCATGAAGGAGTACACCAAGCATTCTTTGATCATCTCTTAGCACCAAGACATCTCTCTAGCGCATTTGATTCGTTATGATAGCAATTTGAGCTCCTCTTGAGTTGAGAACTCCGTGTGTGATCTTAGAGCTCGAGTTGTGACTTGTGTGCGTGTTTGTGCGTGTGCTTTAAGGCTTGTGTGTGTTGCTCTTCCCAATCTTACATCTGTGCTTCTTTGTGATCATCTCATTGTAAGGGCGAGAGGCTTCAAGTTGTGGAGATTCCTCGCAAACGAGAAAGAGAAAAGAAAGAAGAACACCGTGGTATTCAAGTTGATCATTGGATCACTTGAAAGGAGTTGAGTGCAACTCTCGTCCATTGGGACGCCACAACGTGGACTAGGCAAGTATTGTACTTGGCCGAACCACGGGATAAATCCTTGTGTCTCTTGTGATTGTTCTCACTGTGTCAATTGTGGTTCACAAGAGCTCTCCTTAGCCACTTGATTTCATTGTGCTAACACTTACTCAAGTTTGTGGCTTTAAGTTTCAAGTTTTTATAGGATCACCTATTCACCCCCCCTCTAGGTGTTCTCAGTATTGCAAGAGTAAAATTGATCAAGTGTCAAAAACTCCCCCCTTTTCCCATAATCAAAGTTCTCCCCCATAATAGACCAAATTTTGCAATTAGAGGATTTTGGACGAAATACAATTTCTAACTACTATTTTCAAAATTCACAAGTGGTTGGCTGATCCATTTGCTTTGGCCTTAATTTCTCCCCCTTTGGCATTAAGCACCAAAACGGAAAAACTTTTGGCCCTTTTAACCTCATTGCCTCACCAAAATGTCAAATAAGAGCAAAAAGGCAATGAGAGCATTAGTGTGAACTTGGAATTGAATACACGTATACCGGAGTGCAATGGAAGTCTTTTCGTCGTCCAAGTTCATTTCCCTTTCAATGGTCCTTCGAGACTACTTCAAGTGTACTCAAACAAACAAGTTAGTCTCAAAGGAGTTAAGTTGTAGCACATCTCCCCTAAACATGTGCATCATTTGCATACGGACTTGTGAGGTCCGAGGATGACTTGTACAACTTGAGCACCACAAATAAACAATAAATGACGTAAATGTTCAAAATAACATGATCAAAGGCATGAAACACATGTATGCTATAGATCAATCCAAATTATGTGAATCTAAGACATTTAGCTCACTACGCAACCTGCAAAACCTTTTCTCATCTAAAGGCTTGGTGAAGATATCAGCTAGCTGGTTCTCGGTGCTAATGTGGAAAACATCGATATCTCCCGTTTGCTGGTGGTCTCTCAGGAAGTGATGATGAATGTCTATGTGCTTAGTGCAGCTGTGTTCAACAGGATTATCCGCTAAGCGGATTGCACTCTCATTGTCACATAGGAGTGGGACTTTGCTCATATTGTAGCCAAAGTCCCGGAGGGTTTGCCTCATCTAAAGCAGTTGCACGCAACACTGACCTGCGGCAACGTACTCGGCCTCAGCGGTGGATAGGGCAACAGATGTTTGTTTCATGGAGCTCCAGGACACTAGGGACCTTCCTAGAAACTGGCACGTCCCTGATGTGCTCTTCCTATCAACCTTGCATCCAGCATAGTTGGAGTCTGAGTATCCGATTAGGTCAAAGATAGACCCCTTTGGATACCAGATTCCGAAACAAGGCGTAGAAACTAAATACCTAAGAATTCGCTTAACGGCCACAAGGTGACACTCCTTGGGGTCAGATTGAAATCTAGCACACATGCATACACTAAGCATAATGTCCGGTCTACTAGCACAAAGATAAAGTAATGAACCTATCATTGACCGGTATGCCTTTTGATCAACGGACTTACCTCCTTTGTTGAGGTCAAGATGTTCGTGAGTTCCCATCGGTGTCTTCGCGGGCTTAGCATCTTTCATCCCAAACCTCTTGATAAGATCTTGAGTGTACTTCATTTGGGAGATGAAAGTGTCGTACTTGAGTTGATTCATTTGGAATCCAAGGAAGTAGGTCAACTCACCCATCATCGACATTTCAAACTTTTTCATCATCACCTTGCTAAACTCCTCACAAGACTTTTGGTTAGTAGAACCAAATATTATGTCATCGACATAAATTTGGCAAACTGTCGGTGTTTTGGGGTCCGACCGCATACCCGGGGTTGCCCCTCAAGGTGTTTTTAGGAGTAGGACGGTGTTACCGATTGTAGCTCAATGGTTCGTGCCGGGTGCACGAGAAATAGTAAACAATGGTTTACAGGTTCGGGCCGCTTTGAGATGCGTAATACCCTACGTCCTGGCGAGAATGCTTTATGTGATTGGTTACAAGGGAGCTCTCTAGTGCGGGAAATGTAGAGAGTTGAGGTGGATGGCTGAGTAGTGAGTTCGATTGTTCTGAAGGGGTGCCCCCTAGGCCTTATATATTCGACCGTGGGGCATTACATGCGGATATGATAACAGTATGCGCCTAAATGATAGTGAACCAATTGAGTCTATCTTCCTATAGTTCCGACGACCCATCCTCGCTTGGTTCCGTTGTACGGGGTTCCAGCGCGGGAAGGTCGGGTCACTGTTTTCCTTACTTGCTCGAAGTCATTGGGCCATCTAGGCTCGCACCGATCCGGCCTTACGTCAATCTGCTTCACTGGTCATTCCTCCCTAGGACCACGAAGGGATGACCTTACGAATTATTGGGCCCTTGGGCCTTTCGTGAGGTCTTTTATCCTTCCAGTGGACCCGGGGGATATCTGTCCCCCACAAGCCCCTGATCTTTGAGTTGATTTTGAAATAATCGGCCCAAAGTTCCTAGGTCCAGCTTGCGGTCTTTGTTTGTAACAGGAAGTGCTTTTTGGGTAATCCGGTAAAAACGATTTCTTACTGTCTCCTTCTGCTTTTATCACTCGAAAATTGGTGTTCTGTCTCAGACTCACGCTTCGGAGGTCAGCATTTCGTATTGTAGGACTTCGAACTTCATTGGGCGCACCAAAGGTGCACCCAATGGGTGTAGCCCCCGAGCTTCGAGTGGATTTTTGCAGACAATCCACTCGAAGGTCTTCACTTCAAGTATTATCATAAATCACTTTTATTTTCCACTTGTACTTTGTCGGAGGTCAACCTTGTTTTGATCTTGCCCTATGCTTTAGAGGTCAGCATTGTCTAGATCTGAGATGACGATTCGAAGGTGCACCCAATGGGTGTAGCCCCCGAGCTTCGAGTGAATTTTTTGAGAATAATCCACTCGAAGGTCTTCATTCCATGCCCTTTTTCTGAGAATCACCCTCTCTTCTTGCCAAATGCCTTAGAGGTCAGCATTATGTTATTGATATTATGCTTTAGAGGTCAGCATATATTTTGTCTTTGAGGCCGAGTTCATGATCTGCCCATATCTTGCTAGGTAGTGCAATTTATTTGATCTGCAACTGATTGGACGTTCGATAGACGTCCCCTGGCTAGTCTTCATGTCGCTTCTGTCGATCAGACTTGTACCTCACCGGCTATATTTGGCTTTCCTTTGATCCTTGCTGATATCTCACTTTTGTCTTGAGGTATTCATTGCATGCACTGCACGGATGTGACAGTTTTGAAAAATATACTGATAATTCCTGGGCGTCCCCCCCCCAATGGGTGTAGGCAAGGGACGGCTTGGTACGCTGAGTGTTTTAGCAAACTGCTTCTGAGTAGTAATTTGATGTGACCGCGGGTGTAATCATATCGCCCGCGCAGTTGACTGGAGTCTCAATGGGTGTTGTGTTGCGTGAAACGGCGTCAGCCGCCTGACGTGTCTTCAGACGGTTTGAAGTGCATATTGAATTTTTGCGACTGTTCAGTGACCGTAGTAGGAGGTGAGCGGTTGCCTTCTTCTTCTATAAATAGTGCCTTTGCTTCTCTGGTTTTTCACATCTCTTGCTGCTGTTTACTCTCCTCTTCTTCCCTCTACTGCCACCATGGGCAAGAGTAAGAAAGGTAGTGGTTCTTCTCCTCGCTCTGGTGACAAGCGCAAACGTGAGCTGACTCCTCCTTCAGAGGACTTCGGCGATTCGGAGTACTCGGAGGAGGAGTTCTCCTCCGAGTCCGAGGGATCTCCGGCTCCCGTCTCTCCCCCGGCATCGTCTGATGATTCAGACGACTCCCAGGGGATTGCCGCGGAGGTCTGGACCTACATCCGGGCCATCGAGCGCTCCGGGCTCGAGGGCTCGGATGAGTCGGAGTACTCCTCGGACGAGGATGACTCCTCGGACTCGTCCGAGGAGAGCGGCGACGGCGATGGCGGTGATGACGGCGACGACGGAGGCAACGGTGGTGGCGGCGGCGACAGCGGCAGGGGCGGCGACGGCGGCAGCAAGGGCGGCAATGGCGGCGGCAGCAACGGCAGCAACAAGGGCAGCAACAAGATGCCACTGGTTTTTTAAATGTTAGTATAGATTAGAAGTAGTATAATGCAATAATGTAGTAGTAGTTAGTAGTATAGAGTAGTGAAGTGTAATGTAGTAGTAGGGAGGTCATCAACTCATAACGAGTTGATTTATAAGTTCTATAGCTTCCGTTTATAATGAAAAGTGATTTCGCTCCACTTCTGTGTGCGTTATGTTGCTTTCTCGCTGTTCGCCAATCTTATCAATGCGCGAGGAGTATTTGCGATCATCGAATCACATTTCTGATTGCCTTATTTGTAATGATAGCGCTTTGGTGGTTGCGGCCAAGTCATCCGAAATCCCGTCGTTGCTTTAAGAATGACGACCGAGTTACGGTGGGCCGTGTCGGCGTTTTAGAGATAACGACCGAACGGTTGCTGATGATACCAGCGTTTTAGAAGTAACGGCCGAATCCTTTGGAGCTACCTTACCGATTTAGTGATAGCAGCCGAGTGATGGATGTGACATTGGTGTTTTAGAGGTAATCAGCCGAGTGACTAATGGCAATGTCGGTGTTTTAGAGGTAACAGTCGAGTGATTGACGGCAACGTCGGCGTTTTAGAGGTAACAGCCGAATGACTGATTGTGACGTCGGCGTTTTAGAGGTAACAGCCGAGTGACTGATGGTGATGTCGGCGTTTTAGAGGTAACAACCGAGTTAGAACGGGCCGCGTCGGCCGTTTTGGAAATAACGGCCGAGTGATGACATGGCACGCTAGCTTTTTTAGGAATAGCAGTTGAGTGATGACATGGCAGGCCAGCATTTTTAAAAATAACCGCCGGGTGATGACTGGGTGCTTTCTGGAAACGGTATCTGGCCTAGGAAAACCCCATATGTACTGCATTGTTGCGCGCCTCTGCTTTCCATGCCCTAGTTCTTGCTTTTCTGCATCCAAGCCTTCTTTGCGCCCGTGCGATACTGCTTCCGCTCCGCTTGCCAGCAAGATTGAGATGACGCCCAAGCGGAAAGCATCAAGTTCATCCGTTGCTGTCATTCCCCCCATCGATCCCAACAGCCAGTTGCCTTTCGCAGGTAACCATATGTCTGTTGTTTCTGAGTCTGATCTTCTCCATCTCGTGTCCATCGGAGTTCTTCCTCCGAAGGAGCTCTGTTCTTGGTGAATTTGCCACGGGGTCACTGTTCCAACAGAGGACACCCACGAATCCGTTGTTTATGTTCCTTTTCTTCTCCGCGGTCTTGCTCTTCCGATTTCCCCCTTTTTCCGCGGTCTTCTTGATTTCTATCACTTGAATCTGACCCATCTGAACCCCAATTCTATTCTGCAAATCTCCATCTTTGTTCATTTATGTGAGGCTTTTCTTGGCATCCTGCCACACTTTGGACTGTGGAAATATTTGTATCATTGTCGCCTTGGGATGGCCGGAGGACAGCATCAGCTGGTGGGGGGCACGAGCTTGGAGATGCGCCGTGGAAGGAAGACTGATTATCTTGACATCCCCCTCAAAGACAGCATTAAAGGATGGCGCTTGGAGTGGTTTATCGTTGAGAATCACTGAAATTCTCTCCCCCCACGGTCAGGGAGACAACCGGATGTTCGCGCTCCTAGCTGGACCGAATCCCCCACAGACCAGGATGTGGCTGAGGCAGGAGTTCTGCTAGCTGAAGTTGGGGTGTTGAAGGAGAGGGGTGTGACTGCAGAGGCTGTGGTTGCTGACTTTGTCTTCAAGAATATTCAGCCATTGAAGGACAGGGCATACCCGACCTATCTGTACCGAGGCCTGGCTGACTCCACCCGGGTCACCAATAGAAGAGTTCCTGTTGTGGACTTGGTGAGCCGGCTCGAAATGATACTCAGAGGCAAGGTATCAAATGTTGGTGCTCCTGTTGCCTACTCGGCCTGGAACTTGCCTCCTTCCAAGGCCTTTACCCATTTCGTGTCAAATCCTCCTGCTGGTGATGGCGGTTTGGGCCTTAGAGTGCGACCCTCTGCCGAAGAAGTTAGTGCTTTGGTTGTTTTGCTTGAAGAAATTCCTGATGATGAACTACAGGTTCACTTTGAGGTGCCTTTGGATCCGAGTGATGCAGAGATAAGTGCTATGCTTGATATGTTAGCCGAGGATTCTTCTGATGCCGCTCCTGCTGGAACATTGGCGGTGGCGCCTCTCCCAGAAGCTAGTAAAGCCTTGGATATTCAGAGGCCTGTCAGTGTTCGCCCGAAATGCCCTTGCCGAGCCAATTAGTCTGCTTCTCCTGCTGATGGGCAGAAAAAGAAGAAGAGACGTCTTCGCCGAGTGTCTAGCTTGGATCGGGATGCTGGTCCTTCGGCTCCTGCTGCTGAGGAAGTGCCCGTGCCTGAATTTACTGAAGCTAATCCCAATGGGTGTGACCCATATGACGCTGACCCCAATGGGTGTGCTGTCCGTGTTGCTGATGAAGATGAGGAGGAAGAAGAAGGTGAAATCCCTCTGATTCGGAAGAACAGTCAGTGCTACATAGCCTGTGGGGAAAGTAGTGGAGTTCCTTCTGCTTTGTCTGCCCTCATTGGTCTACAAGAATTATCTCTGGCGAACTTTGATAAAACTCTTGAAGATATGGTTCCAGAGGATCTGTTATCAGAACCGGCGGATGGTGACGCGATGGATGTTTGTGCTGATGTGCTCGATGCCGGGTTGGAGTCATCCCGGGCAGCGTCCCGCGCCTCATTGACCTTGGAGCGCGGTCTTGAGGGTCAGGAAGCTGACTTGGATTGCCCTGCTCCCATGGAAGTGACTGAGGGACCTTTAGCCTTAGAGGTGGCTGCTGCAGAGAACTCAGCCCTCAAGGATGGTGTTGGCACTCACCCAGCCCCCGAGGGTGTTGCCGGGGATGATTCGGCTCGGATGGGTAGCGCAAGCTGCAACCCAGCCCCCGAGGGTATTGCCGGAGACGATCCGGCTCGAATGGGTAGCGCAAACTATGACCCAGCCCCCGAGGGTGTCCGAGCGGGTTCTCCCTCTTGTACTTCCATGGATGTTCACGTAGGGTCTTCTCCTCCACACTCTAGTTGCATGGTGGTAGCCCAAGCCTTTGGTCAAGGAGTCGCTTTAGAGGCTAGCGTACCCGACGGCAAAGTTTTGGGTTCTGCTGATGACACTGAATTGGTTCCTGCTGATTCATTGCAAGTTGCTCCGGGTGGTGATCCTTCGCCGAGCCATCAGTTGATCTCTCACGATTTGGGAGTCCCCTCATTCTTCTCTAACCTCCAGGTATTGTGGTTTATCCTAGTCTGACTTTTACACCGGATAAACTGCTGTTATTATACTCATCTGTTCTTAATGTCAGGCATTGGTGGACGGGATGGCTAGTCAGCTGAAGTTGCAGGGTGCTTCTGTTCCAGAAGGACCTTTGTCTCTGGCGCGTTGGAATCCGGTGCTGCTTCAGCAGCGTGTTTCTAACTTAAAGGCGGCGAATGCTGGTTAGAGCTCTTCTGCTTCCTTTTGGCTATTTTATTAAACTGCTTCTTACTTTAACTCTTTTGCTTGAATGTTTCTCGCCAGATATGGTTCATCAGTATTCTGTTCTTGAAGAAAAACATTCTCAAAGTCAGGCTGAACTGGTCCGGCGTTGCTCTGATCTTGAGGAAAAGTATTCCCAAAGCCAGACTGAGCTGGCCCAGGTTTCTGCTTCTCTGAATGATGCTAACATGCTGAACTCTACTCTCCGCGCTCAGCTCGATTCTGAAAAGGTGACATGTGAATCTGGGCTTTGTTTTGCCATGCTCTTATTGCTTGCTTGACGTTTGAAGAAACTGATTCTTGTTTGCAGGAAGAAAAACGTGCCCTTGTTACTTCTCGTGACAATCTTGACAGGCTATACCGTGACTCCAGCAACTCGTTGACCATTGTCACACCCGGCTTTAAGGGACAAAGCCAGGTGCATCTCATACATGCGCCAAAGAAGACAACATATATAATAACAGAGTGTATAGAGATAAATGTCACAAAACATCAGAGTAATTATTACATAGCGGAAGACTTATTACAAAGTAAAAGAATAAATATAAAACGAACTAAGGATCGTCGGCGCCAATGTCAACTGAGAAACGCCACCTAGATCAGATCATACTCCTCGCCTTGTGGCTCCTCCTGAACCACCTGTTCTTCTCCTGTGGGGGGTTGTGAGACAGCAAGAGTGAGCTCACATACGTTCATCGCTCAACAAGTTGTGGGGAATAATGTGGCATGAACTCACCAAAGGTGGGAGTTCATGAAGTGTAAGGCTGATCAATGGAATAAAGGCTGAAGCTAAGCATTGCTTTTATAAGTTGGTCAAAATTTTATTAGCAATTACTAAGTGTAAGTAAATACCAAACCTTAATAATAATAAAGAAAAGTAATAGTAAAATAATCCCAAATGCAATGCAAATGTCCAATTAAATTTAAGTTCCATAAATTAATCATGTGAGGGTCCGAGCCGCTCATGACCGTGAGCACGGCTAGTATACCAGTTTTACACTCTGCAGAGGTTGCGCATCTTTACCCACAAGTCATGTTACCCATCTGCCAAGAGATGGCCAATCCCATACACCTCTACCGAGGAGGCGAGGCAGGGTAACACTACAAGGCCTTTACAAAGTTCCACTAGCTTCAGAAATCCCGCTACAGTTTATAGGAAGCTCCAATGCAGGGTTCTTGCCTGACCGCCATCGCAGCAAAATCAACACAAGGACCTCCCTACACTGACCACTCCCCTACTGCCCTTGCCCCTTTCGGGTAAGGAAGACCTCCACTAGCTTTCCTAGTTAATCAGCCAAGGGCGTCCCATTATACCCTTGTGGTAGCACTGTTTTCCCGGGTGGTCGCTCCATGTTCCCATTAACATAATGATCTTAACATGAACAGTAATAGTAAAAGAGAATAAAAGAGTAATTATGAATAAAGTATCTTCATACCCAAATCCACATAAAGCAATAGCAGGTACTACCCAAAGAAATATTTCAGTGGTAAACAAGGTATAAAGATAGCCAAAACTAGGGTAGCCTATTGGGTCCCATCAAAATTATCCTATGCAGATCATTATAATTAATAAGAACATGGCTGGGAAAAAGTAAGTGATCAAGGACACAACTTGCCTTCAATGAGCTCCTGCTCAGCTATCTCTACTTGCTGAACCTCAGTTTCCACAGTGGCTTGCTCGTCTATTCGCATCAACACAATACATACATAGTATAGCCAAAATCAACATCACACCAAACATGTAAATAAAATATACAGTAAAAATCTACACATTAAAATGAAATCATAGGAACTGGAATCACTAAATTTGGAGTTTTAGTATTCAAGTTATGAATTTCCTAAGGTTTAATGTGATTAAAATAGGATTAGATGAGAAATTAATTTTATAAATGTTTTCATGTCAAAACAGAGATACTAAATGATAGAGAATATTATTACAAAATTTTAGAAATTGGAATGGCTCAATTTGGAGTTAAAATGAATTTTCTATGGATTATACAATTCCTAGCACTTATTTTCATAATAAAATCTATTTTCTAATTAATTTATTCAGTTTACAACAGGCTCCGGACTAGGACACAATTCCTGGATAGGTCAGGGGCTAGCGCAGAAGATTCCCTAGACTCAATAAATAGTGAGTGAGGACGGCGGGTTGGTTTTGTGATTCTGCGGGGGTTCAGACGCAAATCTACCCAACGAAGGGGTATGGCGGTATCTGGGTCGCACGATTGCAAATGAACGGTGCGGATTAGGTCCAGATTAACTTCGAACCGGCACCGCATCGAGGCCGTCAGATATGGGAATCACGGTTCGGATTTAATGACATGAAGGGATACGCCAGATTTGATCCAGGCCATTCCCTGCACGATCGACGGTTGAGGGCCAACTTTCCCCTAGATCTAATCTAAGCCGTCGAATACGCGATCAATGGTCACGATCTCACAAGCGAAAAGGGGTATGCAGGGGTGATCCTGGCCCCTGATCCGCAAATCCATGGCTCAAAACCTCACACGCCTGCATCTAATCCCGACCGCATGATGGATATCCAACGGCCCCACGCATCATCTTCTTCTCCCCCGACGGGCCGGCCACGGCGGCACCCGAGTGCCCAAGGCGGAGGTTCGCCGGCGGGGGCTCTGCTCGTACCGTCCGACGCCCAATCCTGAATCAACCTAGTGCTAAACGAAGTAGAGACCACGACGAATAGCTCTGGGCATCACTTACTTGGGTTAGTGACGATGGTGGCGCAGTCCACGCAGAGATGCAAGTCACAACGGAGGGGGAAAGTCGTCGAGCAATCGCCACCGATTTACGGCCACAGGAGCCCAACGAGAACAGCAGATACGATCCACCAGAGAGTGCGAAGCTATCTCCCCTACAAGTTCCACCGGAGCGACGGTGGTCCCTAGATCACCCGCGGCGGTACTCCGCCTTCTCTCTTCCCTCGGTTCACGGAGCTGGCAGTGGAATGGAGGGACGTGCTGCGCCCGAGCTGCCGGGAGAGGATTTATCCGTGGCGGACGATCCGGAAGGTGGAGTCGCGGAAAAACCCCAGGAGCCCCGAGATCTCCGCGGAGGTTGCAACGGCGGCTCAGCGGCCATGGCGGAAGAAGCGGTCCGTTCGGCCACGACACAGCTGGGGCGACAAGATGACAGGTGGGACCCACCGGTAAGCCACGCGGAGAAAAAGGAAGAGCACGGCACCCAGGCTGACGCGCGCGGAGAGGCTGTCGCGAGGGTCCCGCGTGTCAGCGCGCGAATCCAACAGTGGGCGCGGTTGATGTAAATGGGCCGGTCTGCTCACATTGGGCCCAACACGAGGGGTTCTTTTCTTTTTCTTTTTCTTTTATATTTCTTTTTCCTTTTTTTCAGCTTCAAACTCCCTTCAAATTTAAATTTCCATTCCTGTGAAAATTTATCCCCAATTTTATATTATGCTATGAACAGTATCAATTTGGAGATATATTTATATATACATTGTTTTTATCTTAAGTCTTTATACATCTCCTCTTTTCTAACTCCTATAATTTCTTTATCCTTCCTTATTTCCAAACCCAAATTTCAATTTAGGGTTTAATCCACTTTTAGGGTTATTATCTTCTTATTATTGCCCTTATTATTTTATTTAATGCACAAACATAATTCCAACATGATGCATATTTTTTTTATCTTTTGTTTTAGTTCATCTCTAAATTTTATGTATGCTCTTTTTATGATGCAAACGAGGCACATGAAATGAGAAGATCTCTCTATATTCTTTATATACAAATTTGAGTATTACAAATCCTACCCCCCTTAAAAATAATCTCGTCCTCGAGATTTAGGAAGATCTAGGGAAAAGGTGGGGAAAATCTATATGAAGCTCTTCTTCTCTTTCCCAAGTTGCTTCATCTTCACCGTGGTGACTCCATTGAACTTTGCACATCTTTATAACCTTATTCCTTGTAACTCGATTCAAAGTATCCAAAATCTTGATGGGGTACTCAGTATAAGTTAGATCCTCTTGAACACTAAGGTCTTCCATTGGTAATTGTTCCTCAGGTACCCTGAGACATTTCTTCAGCTGAAATACATGGAATACATCATGAACCTCCGCGAGATGATCCGGTAACTCCAATTGGTATGCAACTTCTCCCACTCGCTTTAAGATTAAGAAGGGTCCAATAAAGCGAGGGGACAACCTGCCCTTAACTTTGAATCTCCTCATTCCACGAAGTGGTGACATCTTGAGGTACACATAATCACCTTCCTCAAACTCCAGTGGTCTTCTTCTATTGTTAGCGTAGCTCCTTTATCTGGTCTGAGCTACCCTTAAATTCTCCCGAATTATACGGACTTGTTCTTCTGCTTCTTGAATAAGTTCAGGTCCAAAGATCTGTCTTCCTCCAGTCTGATCCAATGTAGAGGAATCCTGCATTTCCTGCCATATAAAGTCTCGAACAGTGACATCTTTAGACTGGCCTGGTAACTATTATTATATGAGAACTTAGCATAAGGTAGACTCTTGTCCCACTACTACCATGCTGAAGGGCACAAGCTCTCAACATATCTTCCAATACTTGGTTAGTCCTTTCGGTTAGTCCATCAGTCTGAGGATGGTAGGCCAAACTAAAATTCAACTTTGTATCCATATTCTCATGAAAACTTTTCCAAACTCTGGAGGTAAACTATGATCCTCTATCCAAAATGATCTTCTTTGGTACACCGTGTCGAGACACAATCCGAGATATATATAACTCTACCAATTGAGATCCCTTATAAGTAGTCTTGACCGGAATGAAATGAACCACTTTGGTCAGTCTATCCACAATAACCCATATAGAATCACATCCTTTCGAGGTGCGAGGCAATCCAGTAATAAAATCCATATCAATCTCTTCCCACTTCCACTCGGGTATCTTAAGCGGTGGCAATAATCCAGCTGGCCTCTGGTGTTCAGCCTTAACTCTTCGACACACATCGCACATAGCCACATGTGCAGCCACATCTCTCTTCAATCCATACCACCAGTATTTCTGCTTCAAATCCTGTTACATCTTGATACTTCCACGATGAATAGAATAATCCGAGTTATGGGCTTCCTTTAAAATAGTCTCACGAAGGCTTTCAATCTCAGGAACACATATCTTGTCCTTGAACCATATCGTGCCTTGCTCATCCTCCGTGAACTCTGGGCCTCTACCCTCTGTTATCATATCCTTGATCTCCTGGATCTTAGCATCACCAACCTGACCTTTACGAATTTTCTTGCTCCAAGGTAGGTTCCAATTCAATAGTCACTCCTTCCGTATGTGTAACAATTCCCAGGTCGAGCCTCTCAAAATCTTTTGCTAATTCATCAGGTAGCTGGACAACGAAAGCGGAGTGAACATGCTCCTTCCGACTCAAGGCATCTGCAACCAAATTTGCCTTGCCTGGGTGATAGTGAATCTCCAAATCACAATCCTCAATAAGCTCCAACCAACGGCGTTGCCTAAGGTTGAGATTCTTCTAAGTGAACATATACTTCAAACTCTTATGATCCGTGTACACTTGACACTTGGTTCCCATGAGATAATGTCTCCAAATCTTAAGTGCATGCACAACGGCTGCCAATTCCAAGTCATGAGTGGGGTAGTTCAATTCATGCTTCCGCAACTGACGAGATGCATATGCAATCACATGTCCTTCTTGCATGAGCACACATCCAAGTCCTTGGCCACATGCATCACAGTAAATGTCAAATCCCTTCTGCAGATCTGGCATAATCAATACTGGTGGTGACATCAATCTCTCCTTCAATTGATCAAAGCTCTCTTGACATTTCTCATTCCACTTAAATTCTCTTCCTTTCTCCAAAAGTGAAGTCATAGGCTTAGCAATCTTAGAAAATCCTTCAATAAATCTCCGATAATATCCTGCTAGTCCCATGAAGCTCCAAATCTCCGTAACCGTAGTGGGTACTCTCCACTCCATTATCTCCTTAACTTTAGCAGGATCCACTGAAATTCCTCCATTAGAAATAATATGACCAAGAAATGGCACCTCGCCAATCCAAAACTCGCACTTGCTGAACTTAGCGTAGAGTTGATTATCTCGCAGCTTCTGTAGCACCAACCTTAGATGTTCTTCATGATCACTTTCATTCTTAGAATAGATAAGAATATCGTCGATGAACACCACGACGAATCTGTCCAAATACTCCATAAACACCTTATTCATCAAATTTATGAAATAAGCTGGTGCATTGGTTAATCCAAATGACATGACAGTGAACTCGTATAATCCATATCGGGTTGAGAAAGCTGTCTTAGGAATATCCGAGGGTCTAATCTTCATCTGATGGTATCCCGATTCGGAGATCAATCTTCGAGAATACCCTGGCTCCTCTCATCTGATCAAACAAATCCTCAATACGGGGTAATGGATACTTGTTCTTCACCGTGACATCATTAAGTGATCTATAGTCCACACACATCCGTTGTGATCCATCCTTCTTCTGTACAAATAGCACTGGTGCTCCCCATGGTGAGGAACTCGGATGAATGTACCCTGCTTCCTGTAACTCAGTTAACTGCTTCTTAAATTCCTTTAGCTCTTCTACAAACATCCTGTATGGCCGTTTGAAAGTAGGGGCAATCCTAGGTAAGGGATCAATGACAAACTCAACTGCCCTATATGGTGGCATCCCTGGTAACTCCTCTGGGAAGACATCCGGAAAATCTCTAACCACATGGATGTTGACACCAACAAACTTCCCATCTACTAAGAATGTCGTTAGTCTGGTGGCGGTAATTACTGCAATTCTAACTTCAAATCTTTCTCCTTTGAAACTGGTGAGTTCTACGGTTTACTTAGCACAGTGTATATACTGCCTTTGCCTTTCTTAACCATGACATACCAAGGATCACGTCTATAGTGCTCTCTTCTAACACTATAGGGGTAGTTCATCTGGGTTAGAAATACAGGGTAAGAAAGGGAGAATTGTAGACAAGGCGAGTAATTACGAGAAATGTTACTGCGGGGGATTTATTAGCTAAGTAGATTAGTGTGTTATCCACTAAAAATAATACCTTACTTTATGGTGGTACATGCTAAGATGCCCGTCTATACTATTTCAATCAATCAAAGAAGCAAATCAGACATTGATCATCAGAACAATCAACCAACATTTTTAATAGAGAAAATAATTTTAATTTTATCTTAGGTTCCCTATCTCTGGAAAAGTTCATAGTTGTAGGATTCCAAGGTGTGAAATCCATCTTGTCTTGAAGTAGAAAAGATAAGAATAATCAGAGTAGAATAGTAGAAGGTGAGACAGGATCAAGATAAGTGTAGAGAGAATCAGAGTAAGATAAGTATAGAATGAATCAGAAGAAGGTAAGTAGGAAAGGGTTTTGTCCATTTCTATCTAGGTTTCATCCTACAGTCAACATTTCCTCTGATACCACTTCTGTAACACCCGGCTTTAAGGGACAAAGCCAGGTGCATCTCATACATGCGCCAAAGAAGACAACATATATAATAACAGAGTGTATAGAGATAAATGTCACAAAACATCAGAGTAATTATTACATAGCGGAAGACTTATTACAAAGTAAAAGAATAAATATAAAACGAACTAAGGATCGTCGGCGCCAATGTCAACTGAGAAACGCCACCTAGATCAGATCATACTCCTCGCCTTGTGGCTCCTCCTGAACCACCTGTTCTTCTCCTGTGGGGGGTTGTGAGACAGCAAGAGTGAGCTCACATACGTTCATCGCTCAACAAGTTGTGGGGAATAATGTGGCATGAACTCACCAAAGGTGGGAGTTCATGAAGTGTAAGGCTGATCAATGGAATAAAGGCTGAAGCTGAGCATTGCTTTTATAAGTTGGTCAAAATTTTATTAGCAATTACTAAGTGTAAGTAAATACCAAACCTTAATAATAATAAAGAAAAGTAATAGTAAAATAATCCCAAATGCAATGCAAATGTCCAATTAAATTTAAGTTCCATAAATTAATCATGTGAGGGTCCGAGCCGCTCATGACCGTGAGCACGGCTAGTATACCAGTTTTACACTCTGCAGAGGTTGCGCATCTTTACCCACAAGTCATGTTACCCATCTGCCAAGAGATGGCCAATCCCATACACCTCTACCGAGGAGGCGAGGCAGGGTAACACTACGAGGCCTTTACAAAGTTCCACTAGCTTCAGAAATCCCGCTACAGTTTATAGGAAGCTCCAATGCAGGGTTCTTGCCTGACCGCCATCGCAGCAAAATCAACACAAGGACCTCCCTACACTGACCACTCCCCTACTGCCCTTGCCCCTTTCGGGTAAGGAAGACCTCCACTAGCTTTCCTAGTTAATCAGCCAAGGGCGTCCCATTATACCCTTGTGGTAGCACTGTTTTCCTGGGTGGTCGCTCCATGTTCCCATTAACATAATGATCTTAACATGAACAGTAATAGTAAAAGAGAATAAAAGAGTAATTATGAATAAAGTATCTTCATACCCAAATCCACATAAAGCAATAGCAGGTACTACCCAAAGAAATATTTCAATGGTAAACAAGGTATAAAGATAGCCAAAACTAGGGTAGCCTATTGGGTCCCATCAAAATTATCCTATGCAGATCATTATAATTAATAAGAACATGGCTGGGAAAAAGTAAGTGATCAAGGACACAACTTGCCTTCAATGAGCTCCTGCTCAGCTATCTCTACTTGCTGAACCTCAGTTTCCACAGTGGCTTGCTCGTCTATTCGCATCAACACAATACATACATAGTATAGCTAAAATCAACATCACACCAAACATGTAAATAAAATATACAGTAAAAATCTACACATTAAAATGAAATCATAGGAACTGGAATCACTAAATTTGGAGTTTTAGTATTCAAGTTATGAATTTCCTAAGGTTTAATGTGATTAAAATAGGATTAGATGAGAAATTAATTTTATAAATGTTTTCATGTCAAAACAGAGATACTAAATGATAGAGAATATTATTACAAAATTTTAGAAATTGGAATGGCTCAATTTGGAGTTAAAATGAATTTTCTATGGATTATACAATTCCTAGCACTTATTTTCATAATAAAATCTATTTTCTAATTAATTTATTCAGTTTACAACAGGCTCCGGACTAGGACACAATTCCTGGATAGGTCAGGGGCTAGCGCAGAAGATTCCCTAGACTCAATAAATAGTGAGTGAGGACGGCGGGTTGGTTTTGTGATTCTGCGGGGGTTCAGACGCAAATCAACCCAACGAAGGGGTATGGCGGTATCTGGGTCGCACGATTGCAAATGAACGGTGCGGATTAGGTCCAGATTAACTTCGAACCGGCACCGCATCGAGGCCGTCAGATATGGGAATCACGGTTCGGATTTAATGACATGAAGGGATACGCCAGATTTGATCCAGGCCATTCCCTGCACGATCGACGGTTGAGGGCCAACTTTCCCCTAGATCTAATCTAAGCCGTCGAATACGCGATCAATGGTCACGATCTCACAAGCGAAAAGGGGTATGCAGGGGTGATCCTGGCCCCTGATCCGCAAATCCATGGCTCAAAACCTCACACGCCTGCATCTAATCCCGACCGCATGATGGATATCCAACGGCCCCACGCATCATCTTCTTCTCCCCCGACGGGCCGGCCACGGCGGCACCCGAGTGCCCAAGGCGGAGGTTCGCCGGCGGGGGCTCTGCTCGTACCGTCCGACGCCCAATCCTGAATCAACCTAGTGCTAAACGAAGTAGAGACCACGACGAATAGCTCTGGGCATCACTTACTTGGGTTAGTGACGATGGTGGCGCAGTCCACGCAGAGATGCAAGTCACAACGGAGGGGGAAAGTCGTCGAGCAATCGCCACCGATTTACGGCCACAGGAGCCCAACGAGAACAGCAGATACGATCCACCAGAGAGTGCGAAGCTATCTCCCCTACAAGTTCCACCGGAGCGACGGTGGTCCCTAGATCACCCGCGGCGGTACTCCGCCTTCTCTCTTCCCTCGGTTCACGGAGCTGGCAGTGGAATGGAGGGACGTGCTGCGCCCGAGCTGCCGGGAGAGGATTTATCCGTGGCGGACGATCCGGAAGGTGGAGTCGCGGAAAAACCCCAGGAGCCCCGAGATCTCCGCGGAGGTTGCAACGGCGGCTCAGCGGCCATGGCGGAAGAAGCGGTCCGTTGCGACAAGATGACAGGTGGGACCCACCGGTAAGCCACACGGAGAAAAAGGAAGAGCACGACACCCAGGCTGACGCGCGCGGAGAGGCTGTCGCGAGGGTCCCGCGTGTCAGCGCGCGAATCCAACAGTGGGCGCGGTTGATGTAAATGGGCCGGTCTGCTCACATTGGGCCCAACACGAGGGGTTCTTTTCTTTTTCTTTTTCTTTTATATTTCTTTTTCCTTTTTTTTCAGCTTCAAACTCCCTTCAAATTTAAATTTCCATTCCTGTGAAAATTTATCCCCAATTTTATATTATGCTATGAACAGTATCAATTTGGAGATATATTTATATATACATTGTTTTTATCTTAAGTCTTTATACATCTCCTCTTTTCTAACTCCTATAATTTCTTTATCCTTCCTTATTTCCAAACCCAAATTTCAATTTAGGGTTTAATCCACTTTTAGGGTTATTATCTTCTTATTATTGCCCTTATTATTTTATTTAATGCACAAACATAATTCCAACATGATGCATATTTTTTTTATCTTTTGTTTTAGTTCATCTCTAAATTTTATGTATGCTCTTTTTATGATGCAAACGAGGCACATGAAATGAGAAGATCTCTCTATATTCTTTATATACAAATTTGAGTATTACAACCATCTTGGAGAGGAGTCATCGCTTCACCAGGGAAGAGTTAGACAATCATCGTTATAAGCTGCAGGAATCCTTGGATGATGTGATTCGCCTTAGGCAGTTGATATCGGCTAAAGATGCTGTCATCAAGGAACTGCGTGCTTCCAAGAAATCCGTCACCCAGGAGCTAGAGACCGCTCAGTTGACTGTCAAGGTTGCTGAAGAAACTTCCGCTACTCTGAGGGCCTAGCGCGACAGGGCTATGGATAAAGCCATTCGCGCAGGGCGGATCTTGATGAGGAGACCTGGTGTGGTTGTCCCCGACGACATAAGGGCTGATGTGAACGCTGCTGCTGATTCCTCAAGTCGCCCCTCTTCGTCGGTTGCTCCTGAGAAGAATGTTGCAAAATAGAAAAACATTGCGTGCTTTGAGCGCACGGTTAACGTGCTCGGATATTTTGTTAGAGGACACCTTCTTAGTATTGAATGCTACTATTATTCTCCTATTGTTTAGAATTCAGCAGCATCTAAATTTGTAGAAGTAAAATGCAGCGTGATGGTTTTGAGACTTCTTCATGGGACATAGAGGCCGCCCCTGGATGAGTAACTGTATGCACGCCGAGTGTGCTGCGCTAGTTTAAGCTAGAATTAACTCAGACCGATCGCTCCGTTAGTGTGGTTTAGTGGCCACCCCGAGTTAAGCAAGCGCGAGCATGTTGCACCGTCTTAAGTCATCGCCGACTTAAACCGATTGCTCCGTTAGCAGGGCATAGTGATCACCCGAGTTAAGTAAGTGTGAGCATGTTGCACCGTCTTAAGTCGTCGCCGACTTAAGCCGATTGCTCCGTTAGTAGGGTATAGTGGTCACCCTGAGTTAAGCAAGCGCGATGTTGCACCGTCTTAAGTCATCGCCGACTTAAGCCGATTGCTCCGTTAGCAGGGCATAGTGATCACCCCGAGTTAAGTAAGCGTGAGCATGTTGCACCGTCTTAAGTCGTCGCCGACTTAAGCCGATTGCTCCGTTAGTAGGGTATAGTGGTCACCCTGAGTTAAGCAAGCGCGAGCATGTTGCACTGTCTTAAGTCGTCGCCGACTTAAGCCGATTGCTCCGTTAGTAGGGTATAGTGATCACCCCGAGTTAAGTAAGCGTGAGCATGTTGCACCGTCTTAAGTCATCGCCGACTTAAGCCGATTGCTCCATTGACAGGGCATAGTGGTCACCCTGAGTTAAGTAAGCGTGAGCATGTTGCACCGTCTTAAGTCATCGCCGACTTAATCCGATTGCTCCGTTGACAGGGCATAGTGGTCACCCTGAGTTAAGTAAGAATGCAGGTCGACAATGAATAATTTGAGAGCTCTTGAAGCCTTTCTATTGATGATATATTTCCCAGTTTACAGAGTACATTGTCGTCCCAATAGCTTTTGGAATACAGCTAGGGGTAAAACTTCCTGAGGTGTTCTATGTTCCATGAGTTCCCAATTTCCGTGCCATCCATCTGAGTGAGACGATATGATCCCGGCCGAGTGACTTCTGCTACTATGAATGGTCCTTCCCATAGAGGTGACAACTTGTGCCGTCCCTCCCCCGTTAGAATTCGGCAGAGGACGAGATCTCCTACTGCGAAGGATCGATGTCGCATGGTCTTATCGTGATAGCGCCTCAGAGTTTGTTGGTACCGTGTTGATTGAATTACCGTGTTCAGCCGTTCTTCTTCGAGTACATCAACATGCTCCAGCCTAGTAGCCTCGGCTTCTGCTATGTTTTCGAAGATCAACCTTGGCGCCCCAAATCTGAGATCAACGGGTAGTACTGCTTCTGAACCATAGACCATGAAGAAAGGAGTATTTCCATGTAGAGCTTGACTGGGTTGAGTTCTTAGGCTCCAAACGACATAGGGCAACTCCCTTATCCACTTTCCTGCGAACTTTTCATTTTTATCGAAGACTTTTTTCCTGAGTGCCTCCAATATCATCCCGTTAGCTCTTTCAACCTGCCCGTTGGCTCTTGGGTGTGCCACCGAAGCATATTTGATCTGAATGCTCTTTTGTTCGCAGAAATCGAAGAACTTTGAGCTTGTGAAGTTGGATCCCAGGTCAGTTATGATACTATTCGGTATTCCAAATCTGAATATTATGTCTTGTATGAATTCCACGACCTTAGCCGAAGTTAAAGAAGCAATGGGTTTGAACTCTATCCATTTAGTGAATTTGTCGATTGCTACCAGTATATGAGTGTATCCTCCTTGAGCTTTCTTGAAAGGTCCAATCATATCCAGTCCCCAGCATGCGAACAGTCAGGTTACTGGTATGGTCTGCAGTTGCTGCGCTGGTAGATGCTGTTGTTTTGACAAGTACTGGCAGGCTTCACACCTCTGAACTAACTCGGCCGCATCAGTTTTTGCTGTTGGCCAGTAGAATCCGGACCTAAAGACTTTCCCGACTAGTGTCCTGGATGCTGCGTGTATTCCACATTGCCCAGCATGGACCTCATCTAGAAGTTGCTTTCCGGTAGATGAGAGAATGCATTTCATGAGGACGCCCGATGCGCCCCTTCTGTATAGTGTTTCCCTAATGAGCGTGTAGTGAGCTGACTGTCTAGCAATGCGCTCGGCTGCACTTTTGCCATCTGGTTCCTCTTCATTCTTTATATATCTGATGACCGGCTTCCTCCAGTCATCGGGATCTGACTCTAGCTGACTCACAGTAATACATTCTTCTGCCTGATCCAGTGAGATGCTTGGGTGTGGTATTTCTTGAACAAAGACTCTAGGTGGGACCTGAGTTCGACTGGATCCTAGCTTGGACAATACATCAGCTGCCGTGTTTCGATCTCTCTCTACATGGTGAAATTCCAGACCTTCAAATTTATCTTCTAGTTTCCGGACGGCAGTGCAGTATTTTCCCATTGAATCGCTCGAACAATCCCATTCTTTGTTTATCTGGCTTATGACTACCAGAGAATCTCCGTATACCATCAGTCTCTTGACGCACAGTGATATAGCAATGTTCAGTCCATGAATCAGAGCTTCATATTCAGCTGCATTGTTAGAGGCTGGAAATAACAACTGAAGGGCATATCTGAGGTGCTCGCCTCTAGGTGCGGTAAAGAGGATCCCCACGCCTGCTCCCTGTAGCTTTAACGAGCCATCAAAATACATTCGCCATACTTCTGCGGTTTCTGGGTTATCTGGTACTTGTTGTTCAGTCCATTCTGATACGAAATCAACCAGTGCTTGAGTTTTGATGGCGGTGCGAGGTCGAAATTCAATGTCATGAGACCCCAGCTCGCAAGCCCACTTGGCTATTCTGCCAATGGCTTCTTTGTTGTGAAGAATATCCCCTATCGGAAAACCAGTGACTATTATGACTTTGTGGTCGTCGAAGTAGTGACGTAGTTTGCGTGCAGTTAGAAGTACTGCATATAATAGCTTCTGAACTTGAGGATATTTTTTCTTCGAGGGACCCAGAACTTCACTGATGAAATAAACAGGATGTTGCATTGGGTAGGCATGTCCGTCTTCTGCTCGCTCGACTACTGAAAGGGAATTAGGCTTACACCTAGTTCCTAAATAATTTTGGTGGTTGAATTGCTCAACACAAATATTGGACTGACTAGTTTGCTCTAGTGTATAAGTTATACAGGTGCAAAAGGTTCACATCTAGCCAATAAAAAGACCAAGTGTTGGATTCAACAAAGGAGCAAAAAGGCAACCGAGGGCACCTCTGGCTGGAGGCACCGGACTGTCCGGTGTGCACCGGACAGTGTCCGGTGCGCCCGTAGACTTCGTTTTCTACCCTTCGCCAGAGGACTTCGACTTCAACCCTTCGCCCTCGGGAATTCGCGGAGGCCGGCGCGCTATAATTCACCGGACTGTCCGGTGTGCACCGGACATGTCCGGTGCGCCAACGAACCGCGGCCTCCGGAACTCGCCAGCCTCGGGTTCGCGCGGCAGCCGCTCCGCTAAAATTCACCGGACTGTCCGGTGTGCACCGGACTGTCCGGTGAACCACGGAGCAACGGCTACTTCCGCGCCAACGGTCACCTGCAAGCGCATTTAATGCGCGCTCTGCGCGCGCAGTCGGCAGGTGCGCCCATACCGGTGCACCGGACAATGAACAGTTCATGTCCGGTGTACACCGAACATTCAGGCGGGTCCACATGTCAGAGCTCCAACGGTCAGAATCCAACGGCAACGATGACGTGGCAGGGGGCACCGGACTGTCCGGTGTGCACCGGACTGTCCGGTGCGCCATCGAACAGAGAGCTCCCAGCAACGGCCACATTTGGTGGTTGGGGCTATAAATACCCCAACCACCCCACATTCATTGCCATCCAAGTTTTCCACTTCTCAACCACTTACAAGAGCTAGGCATTCAATTCTAGACACATTCAAAGAGATCAAATCCTCTCCAATTCCACACAAAACCCTAGTGACTAGAGAGAGTGATTTGCCGTGTTCATTTGAGCTCTTGCGCTTGGATTGCTTCTTTTCTTTCTCACTTGTTCTTGAGATCACAACTCCATTGTAATCAAGGCAAGAGGCACCAATTGTGTGGGGGCCCTTGCGGGGAAGTTTTGTTCCCGGCTTTGATTTGAGAAGAGAAGCTCACTCGGTCCGAGGGACCGTTTGAGAGAGGGAAGGGTTGAAAGAGACCCGGCCTTTGTGGCCTCCTCAACGGGGAGTAGGTTTGCAAGAACCGAACCTCGGTAAAACAAATCTCCGTGTCTCACTTGCTTATTCGCTTGGGATTTGTTTTGCGCCCTCTCTCGCGGACTCGTTTATATTTCTAACGCTAACCCGGCTTGTAGTTGTGTTTATATTTGTAAATTTCAGTTTCGCCCTATTCACCCCCCCTCTAGGCGACTATCAATTGGTATCAGAACCCGGTGCTTCATTAGAGCCTAACCGCTCGAAGTGATGTCGGGAGATCACGCCAAGAAGGAGATGGAGACCGGCGAAAAGCCCACTACAAGCTACGGGAGCACTTCATCGGAAGAGTCCCGCACCAAAAGGAGGGAGAAGAGGAAGAGCTCCTCCAACAAAGGGAAGGAGAAGAAATCTTCTTCTCATCACAAAGAGAAGAAGGAAAAATCTTCTTCCCACAAGCCGCATCGGAAAGGCGACAAGCACGAGAGGATGAGGAAGGTGGTCTACTACGAGACCGACACTTCATCAACATCGACCTCCGACTCCGATGCGCCCTCCGTCACTTCTAAGCGCCAAGAGCGCAAGAAGTATAGTAACATCCCTCTACGCTACCCTCGCATTTCCAAACATACACCTTTACTTTCCGTCCCACTAGGCAAACCACCAACTTTTGATGGTGAAGATTACGCTAGGTGGAGCGATTTAATGCGATTTCATCTAATCTCGCTCCACAAAAGCATATGGGATGTTGTTGAGTTTGGTGCGCAGGTACCATCCGTAGGGGATGAAAACTATGATGAGGATGAGGTGGCCCAAATCGAGCACTTCAACTCTCAAGCCACAACCATACTCCTTGCCTCTCTAAGCAAGGAAGAATACAACAAAGTGCAAGGGTTGAAAAATGCAAAGGAGATTTGGGATGTGCTCAAAACTGCGCACGAGGGAGATGAGCTCACCAAGATCACCAAGCGGGAAACGATCGAGGGGGAGCTCGGTCGGTTCCGGCTTCAAAAAGGGGAGGAGCCACAACACATGTACAACCGGCTCAAGACTTTGGTGAACCAAGTGCGCAACCTCGGGAGCAAGAAGTGGGATGACCACGAAGTGGTAAATGTTATTTTAAGATCTCTCATTTTTCTTAATCCCACTCAAGTTCAATTGATTCGTGGTAATCCTAGATATACTAAAATGACCCCCGAGGAAGTTATCGGGCATTTTGTAAGTTTTGAGTGCATGATAGAAGGCTCGAGGAAAATCAACGAGCTTGGCGAGCCATCCGAAGCTCAACCCGTTGCATTCAAGGCGACGGAAGAAAAGAAGGAGGAGTCTACACCAAGCCGACAACCAATAGACGCCTCCAAGCTTGACAATGAGGAGATGGCGCTCGTCATCAAGAGCTTCCGCCAAATCCTCAAACAAAGGAGGGGGAAAGACTACAAGTCCCGCTCCAAGAAGGTTTGCTACAAATGTGGTAAGCCCGGTCATTTTATTGCTAAATGTCCTATGTCTAGTGACAGTGACCGAGGCGACGACAAGAAGGGGAGAAGAAAGGAGAAGAAAAGGTACTACAAGAGGAAGGGCGGCGATGCCCATGTTTGTCGGGAATGGGATTCCGACGAAAGCTCAAGCGACTCCTCCGACGACGAGGACGCCGCCAACATCGCCGTCACCAAGGGACTCCTCTTCCCCAACGTCGGCCACAAGTGCCTCATGGCAAAGGACGGCAAACGGAAAAAGGTTAAATCTAACTCCTCCACTAAATATGAATCTTCTAGTGATGAAAATGCTAGTGATGAGGAGGATAATTTGCGTATTCTCTTTGCCAATCTTAACATGGAGCAAAAAGAAAAACTAAATGAATTGATTAGTGCTATTCATGAAAAGGATGACCTTTTGGACTCCCAAGAGGATTGTCTAATTAAAGAAAACAAGAAACATGTTAAGGTTAAAAAGGCTTATGCTCTAGAAATAGAAAAATGTGAAAAATTGTCTAGTGAGCTAAGCACTTGCCGTGAGACGATTGACAACCTTAGAAATGAAAATGCTATCTTAAATGCTAAGGTTGATTCACATGTTTGTAATGTTTCAATTCCCAATCTTAGAGATGATAACGTTGACTTGCTTGCTAAGATTGATGAATTGAATGCATCTCTTGCTAGCCTTAGATTAGAGAATGAAAATTTAATTGCTAAGGCTAAAAATTTTGATGTTTGCAATGCTACTATTTCCGACCTTAGAACTAAGAATGAAATGTTGCATGCTAAGGTTGTAGAACTTAAATCTTGCAAACCCTCTACATCTAATGTTGAGCATGTTTCTATTTGCACTAGATGTAGAGATATTGAGGTTAATGCTATTCTTGATCATATGGCTTTAATTAAACAACAGAATGATCATATAGCAAAATTAGATGCTAAAATTGCCGAGCACAACCTAGAGAATGAAAAATTTAAATTTGCTAGAAGTATGCTCTATAATGGGAGACGCCCTGGCATCAAGGATGGCATTGGCTTCCAAAGGGGAGACAATGTCAAACTTAATGCCCCTCCTAAGAACTTGTCTAACTTTGTTAAGGGCAAAGCTCCCATGCCTCAGGATAACGAGGGTTACATTTTATACCCTGCCGGCTATCCTGAGAGCAAAATTAGGAAGATTCATTCTAGGAAGTCTCACTCTGGCCCTAATCATGCTTTTATGTATAAGGGTGAGACATCTAGTTCTAGGCAACCAACCCGTGCCAAGTTGCCTAAGAAGAAAATTCTTAATGCATCAAATGAACATAGCATTTCATTTAAAACTTTTGATGCATCATATGTTTTGACTAACAAATCCGGCAAGGTCGTTGCCAAGTATGTTGGGGGCAAGCACAAGGGTTCCAAGACTTGTGTTTGGGTACCCAAAGTTCTTGTGTCTAATGCCAAAGGACCCAAAACCATTTGGGTACCTAAAGTCAAGAACTAAAATTGTTTTGTAGGTTTATGCATCCGGGGGCTCAAGTTGGATACTCGACAGCGGGTGCACAAACCACATGACAGGGGAGAAAAGGATGTTCTCCTCATATGAGAAAAACCAAGATCCCCAACGAGCTATCACATTCGGGGATGGAAATCAAGGTTTGGTCAAAGGTCTTGGTAAAATTGCTATATCTCCTGACCATTCCATTTCCAATGTTTTTCTTGTAGATTCCTTAGATTACAACTTGCTTTCTGTTTCCCAATTATGTCAAATGGGCTACAACTGTCTTTTTACTGATATAGGTGTCACTGTCTTTAGAAGAAGTGATGATTCAATAGCATTTAAGGGTGTGTTAGAGGGTCAGCTATACTTAGTGGATTTTAATAAAGCTGAACTCGACACATGCTTAATTGCTAAGACTAACATGGGTTGGCTCTGGCATCGCCGACTAGCCCATGTTGGGATGAAGAATCTTCATAAGCTTCTAAAGGGAGAACACATTTTAGGATTAACAAATGTTCATTTTGAGAAAGACAGGATTTGTAGTGCATGTCAGGCGGGGAAGCAAGTTGGAGTCCATCATCCACACAAGAACATCATGACGACCGACAGGCCGCTTGAGCTACTCCACATGGATCTATTCGGCCCGATTGCTTACATAAGCATCGGCGGGAGTAAGTATTGTCTTGTAATAGTGGATGATTATTCTCGCTTCACTTGGGTATTCTTTTTACAGGAAAAATCTCAAACCCAAGAGACCTTAAAGGGATTCTTGAGACGAGCTCAAAATGAGTTCGGCTTAAGGATCAAGAAAATAAGAAGCGACAACGGGACGGAGTTCAAGAACTCTCAAATTGAAGGCTTCCTTGAGGAGGAGGGCATCAAGCATGAGTTCTCTTCTCCCTACACGCCACAACAAAATGGTGTAGTGGAGAGGAAGAATCGAACTCTATTGGACATGGCAAGAACCATGCTTGATGAGTACAAGACACCGGACCGGTTTTGGGCCGAAGCGGTCAACACCGCCTGCTACGCCATCAACCGGTTATATCTTCACCGAATCCTTAAGAAGACATCATATGAACTCCTAACCGGTAAAAAGCCCAACATTTCATATTTTAGAGTTTTTGGTAGCAAATGCTTCATTCTTATTAAAAGAGGTAGAAAATCTAAATTTGCTCCTAAAACTGTAGAAGGCTTTTTACTTGGTTATGACTCAAACACAAGGGCATATAGGGTCTTTAACAAGTCCACTGGACTAGTTGAAGTCTCTTGTGACGTTGTGTTTGATGAAACTAACGGCTCTCAAGTAGAGCAAGTTGATCTTGATGAGATAGGTGAAGAACAGGCTCCATGCATCGCGCTAAGGAACATGTCCATCGGGGATGTGTGTCCTAAGGAATCCGAAGAGCCTCCAAGTACACAAGATCAACCTTCCTCCTCCATGCAAGCATCTCCACCAACTCAAAATGAGGATGAGGCTCAAAATGATGAAGAGCAAAATCAAGAAGACGAGCCACCTCAAGATGATAGCAATGATCAAGGGGGAGATACAAATGATCAAGAAAAGGAGGATGAGGAAGAACCAAGACCGCCACACCCAAGAGTCCACCAAGCAATCCAACGAGATCACCCCGTCGACACCATCCTCGGCGACATTCATAAGGGGGTAACTACTCGATCTCGGGTTGCACACTTTTGTGAACATTACTCGTTTGTTTCCTCTATTGAGCCACACAGGGTAGAGGAAGCACTTCAAGATTCGGATTGGGTGATGGCGATGCAAGAGGAGCTCAACAATTTCACAAGGAATGAGGTATGGCATTTAGTTCCACGTCCTAACCAAAATGTTGTAGGAACCAAATGGGTCTTCCGCAACAAGCAAGATGAGCATGGTGTGGTGACAAGGAACAAAGCTCGACTCGTAGCCAAAGGGTATTCACAAGTCGAAGGTTTGGATTTCGGTGAAACCTATGCACCCGTAGCTAGGCTTGAGTCAATTCGCATATTATTGGCCTATGCTACTTACCATGGCTTTAAGCTCTATCAAATGGACGTGAAAAGTGCCTTTCTCAATGGACCAATCAAGGAAGAGGTCTATGTTGAGCAACCTCCCGGCTTTGAAGACAGTGAGTATCCTAATCATGTCTATAGGCTCTCTAAGGCGCTTTATGGGCTCAAGCAAGCCCCAAGAGCATGGTATGAATGCCTTAGAGATTTCCTTATTGCTAATGGCTTCAAAGTCGGCAAGGCCGATCCTACACTCTTTACTAAAACTCTTGAAAATGACTTGTTTGTATGCCAAATTTATGTTGATGATATTATATTTGGGTCTACTAACGAGTCTACATGTGAAGAGTTTAGTAGGATCATGACACAGAAATTCGAGATGTCGATGATGGGGGAGTTGAAGTATTTTCTAGGATTCCAAGTCAAGCAACTCCAAGAGGGCACCTTCATTAGCCAAACGAAGTACACTCAAGACATTCTTGCTAAGTTTGGGATGAAGGATGCCAAACCCATCAAGACACCCATGGGAACTAATGGGCATCTCGACCTCGACACGGGAGGTAAGTCCGTGGATCAAAAGGTATACCGGTCGATGATTGGTTCATTGCTTTATTTATGTGCATCTCGACCGGACATTATGCTTTCCGTTTGCATGTGTGCAAGATTCCAATCCGACCCTAAGGAATCCCACCTTACGGCCGTAAAACGAATCTTGAGATATTTGGCTTATACCCCTAAGTTTGGGCTTTGGTACCCTCGGGGATCCACATTTGATTTACTTGGTTATTCGGATGCCGATTGGGCGGGGTGCAAAATCAATAGGAAGAGCACATCGGGGACTTGCCAGTTCTTGGGAAGATCCTTGGTGTCTTGGGCTTCAAAGAAGCAAAATTCGGTCGCTCTTTCCACCGCCGAAGCCGAGTACATTGCCGCAGGACATTGTTGCGCGCAATTGCTTTGGATGAGGCAAACCCTGCGGGACTACGGTTACAAATTAACCAAAGTCCCTTTGCTATGTGATAATGAGAGTGCAATTAAAATGGCCGACAATCCCGTCGAGCATAGCCGCACTAAGCACATAGCCATTCGGTATCATTTTCTTAGGGATCACCAACAAAAGGGGGATATCGAGATTTCTTACATTAATACTAAAGATCAATTAGCCGATATCTTTACCAAGCCACTTGATGAACAATCTTTTACCAGACTTAGGCATGAGCTCAATATTCTTGATTCGAGAAATTTCTTTTGCTAAGCTTGCACACATAGCTCTTTTGAATACCTTTGATCATATCTCTTTTATATGCTATGACTAATGTGTTTTCAAGTTTATTTCAAACCAAGTCATAGGTATATTGAAAGGGAATTGGAGTCTTCGGCGAAGACAAAGGCTTCCACTCCGTAACTCATACTTCGCCACCACTCCGAGCAACTCTCTCTTCTTTGGGGGAGAAATGAGCATCAAGGAAAAGGACTTCATCCTTGGGGGAGAGAGTAAAAGCTCAAACGCAAAAGGACTTCGTCTTTGGTATAATCTTAACTCATTTATTTATGACCAAAGGGGAAGATTGCACTTGAAGGGCTCTAATGATTCCGTTTTTGGCGATTCATGCCAAAAAGGGGGAGAAATGAGCCCAAAGCAAAAGGACCGCACCACCACCACCAAATTCAAAAACTTAGTGCTTTCCAAAAGTCTTTATCATTTGGTATCCTATTGTGTTCAAAAGGGGGAGAAAGTAGTATTTCAGAAATGGTATATCAAAACCCTCTTGAACACTAAGAGGTGGATCTCTTTTAGGGGGAGTTTTGTTTAGTCAAAGGAAAAGCATTTGAAACAGGGGGAGACAATTTCAAATCTTGAAAATGCTTTGCAAACTCTTATTCATGTACCTTTGACTATTTGCAAAAGATCTTTGAAATGGATTTACAAAAAGAATTTGCAAAAACAAAACATGTGGTGCAAACGTGGTCCAAAATGTTATATAAGAAAGAAACATTCCTTGCATATCTTGTAAGTAGTTATATTGGCTCAATTCCAAGTAACCTTTGCACTTACATTATGTAAACTAGTTCAATTATGCACTTCTATATTTGCTTTGGTTTGTGTTGGCATCAATCACCAAAAAGGGGGAGATTGAAAGGGAATTAGGCTTACACCTAGTTCCTAAATAATTTTGGTGGTTGAATTGCTCAACACAAATATTGGACTGACTAGTTTGCTCTAGTGTATAAGTTATACAGGTGCAAAAGGTTCACATCTAGCCAATAAAAAGACCAAGTGTTGGATTCAACAAAGGAGCAAAAAGGCAACCGAGGGCACCTCTGGCTGGAGGCACCGGACTGTCCGGTGTGCACCGGACAGTGTCCGGTGCGCCCGTAGACTTCGTTTTCTACCCTTCGCCAGAGGACTTCGACTTCAACCCTTCGCCCTCGGGAATTCGCGGAGGCCGGCGCGCTATAATTCACCGGACTGTCCGGTGTGCACCGGACATGTCCGGTGCGCCAACGAACCGCGGCCTCCGGAACTCGCCAGCCTCGGGTTCGCGCGGCAGCCGCTCCGCTAAAATTCACCGGACTGTCCGGTGTGCACCGGACTGTCCGGTGAACCACGGAGCAACGGCTACTTCCGCGCCAACGGTCACCTGCAAGCGCATTTAATGCGCGCTCTGCGCGCGCAGTCGGCAGGTGCGCCCATACCGGTGCACCGGACAATGAACAGTTCATGTCCGGTGTACACCGGACATTCAGGCGGGTCCACATGTCAGAGCTCCAACGGTCAGAATCCAACGGCAACGATGACGTGGCAGGGGGCACCGGACTGTCCGGTGTGCACCGGACTGTCCGGTGCGCCATCGAACAGAGAGCTCCCAGCAACGGCCACATTTGGTGGTTGGGGCTATAAATACCCCAACCACCCCACATTCATTGCCATCCAAGTTTTCCACTTCTCAACCACTTACAAGAGCTAGGCATTCAATTCTAGACACATTCAAAGAGATCAAATCCTCTCCAATTCCACACAAAACCCTAGTGACTAGAGAGAGTGATTTGCCGTGTTCATTTGAGCTCTTGCGCTTGGATTGCTTCTTTTCTTTCTCACTTGTTCTTGAGATCACAACTCCATTGTAATCAAGGCAAGAGGCACCAATTGTGTGGGGGCCCTTGCGGGGAAGTTTTGTTCCCGGCTTTGATTTGAGAAGAGAAGCTCACTCGGTCCGAGGGACCGTTTGAGAGAGGGAAGGGTTGAAAGAGACCCGGCCTTTGTGGCCTCCTCAACGGGGAGTAGGTTTGCAAGAACCGAACCTCGGTAAAACAAATCTCCGTGTCTCACTTGCTTATTCGCTTGGGATTTGTTTTGCGCCCTCTCTCGCGGACTCGTTTATATTTCTAACGCTAACCCGGCTTGTAGTTGTGTTTATATTTGTAAATTTCAGTTTCGCCCTATTCACCCCCCCTCTAGGCGACTATCAACTACCAACACGGTGCTCACCACGTGAGTCGTGCAAGAGATATATAGCAGCAAATCTTCAGCTGGTTGAGTCGACGTGGCCCGTCGTGGCGGTTTCAGCACTGGTGGTGTTGTCAAGAACTTTTTCAATGCGTCTAGGGCTTCCTGTGCTTCTGAAGTCCACTGAAACTTGTCCACCTTCTTGAGTAACTTATAAAATGGTAAACCTTTTTCTCCCAGCCTGGATATGAATCTGCTCAGGGCTGCCATACATCCGGTAAGTCTTTGAACTTTCTTATGTGATCGCGGTGCCTCCATTTTCATGATAGCTTCGATCTTTTCTGGATTGGCTTCAATTCCCCGGTGGCCGACAATAAACCCGAGTAACTTTCCTGCTGGTACCTCGAAGACACATTTTTCGGGATTAAGCTTCCATCGATATCGCCGTAGACTGTTGAAAACCAGTTGTAAATCTTCAATGAAAATTTCCGAATTTTCTGTTTTGATTACCATATCATCCACGTAAGCTTCCACACGCTTGCCCCAGTGATCGGCTAAGCATGTTTGAATAACTCTCTGATAAGTCGCTCCAGCGTTTTTGAGGCTGAACGACATGGAGGTATAGCAGAAAGCACCGAATGGAGTGATGAACGCTGTTTTTTCCTCATCTTCTTTTGCCAGGCTAATCTGGTGATATCCAGAGTAGCAATCCAAGAAAGACAGCACAGAACATCCAGCGGTGGAATCTACCACCTGATCTATCCTAGGGAGCCCGAAGGGATCCTTTGGACAGTGTTTGTTGAGATCTGTATAGTCGACGCACATGCGCCAATCCACTTTATTCTTTTTGAGTACAAGAACAGGATTGGCTAACCACTCGGGATGTAACACCTCTCTAATAAATCCAGCCGCGACTAAGCAAGCCAGCTCAGCGTGAATGGCCTCTCTTTTGTCGGGCGTGAAACGACGTAACTTTGGTCGAATAGGCCTCACCTGGGGGTAGACCTTCAGTTTGTGCTCGACCAGTTCTCTCGGGACTCCCAGCATATCCGCAGGTTGCCATGCGAATACGTCTTGGTTATCTTGCAGGAACTGGACAAGCGCGCTTTCCTATTTGTCGTCCAGGCTGGAGCTGATGATGGTGGTCTTGCGTTCATTAGCGAACCCGAGGTTGATCTTTTTGGTTTCTTCAGTCGTCCGCATAGAGGTCACAGCTTGAGCTTCATTTGCAGGTACTGCAAGGTCTTCCTCAGGCTTAGAGTTTGCCTGCACAGAAGAAGTCGCCGACAGTTTGGTGGTGAGGGCCACCTGGATGGCCACTCGGAAACATTCTGCGACGCCTTGGAAGTCAACGCGCACAGTTATGATCCCTTGCGGCCCTAGCATTTTCAATATCATGTATGTGTAATGTGGAATGGCCATGAATTTCGCCAATCCAGGCCTCCCGATGATGGCGTTGTACCCGCAGTCGAAGTTTGCCACTTCAAACCTTAGGAACTCGGTTCTGTAGTTTTCCGGGGTTCCGAAGGTGACCGACATGTAGATGTGGCCCAGTGGGTATTCTCCTTCAGTCGGCACGATGCCGAAGAAAGGAGTATCTAACTCGTGGAGCTCTTTGAGGTGAACTCCCAAGCCTTGGAGTGTCCGGGGGAAGGTGACGTTGATGCTGCCCCCCATCCACTAATACCTTCTTCACCCTGCTCTCTCGGATCTCCGGATCGATGAGGAGCGGGTATTTGCCTGGGTGGTCGAAGTTGAGCCACTGATCCGCCCAAGTGAAGGTGATCGGGTGCTCCGACCATCGGTATGGAGCGGGAGGACCGGTGGTCGCCACCAGTATTTAGCGATCGTTGAGCTTTTGTTGTCTTTTGTTCTCCTGCGATCCGTGTCCGCCGAAGATGACGTTGACCTCTCTGTCGACGCGCGGGAAGGCTCCACATCCTCCCTCCTCCTGTTGCTGGGGTTGTCACGGTTCTCCTGGTCCTCCCCGCGGCGGAGGAGGAGGTAGAGGTTGGAAGGGTCGGCCGTGCCCGACGGAGTGCTTGAAGTCTCTGCAGTTCCGAAGGGTGTGGCGCATGTCCTTGTGGTACGGGCACTGGTGTAACACCCCTGGTGTTACTGTAACTAAAACTTGCACATGGCATCATAAGCATTGGCATTGCATATGTTTGACACACCTAGAGTGCATTCACTAGGTAAAAATTTCAAACAAGTTGTATTGTTATAGCATTTTGCAAATAGAACCCTGGATAGGGAACTTAACCCTAAATAGGGATTAAAGGGGTAAAACTTGACCCAAATTGAGAAAACCCAAAAGCTTTAGGGGAATAGTCATAAAATGTTCCCAAGAATGAATTTGAATCACATTCATATCCCTGAGATACCAAAAACCCTAATTGGAACCCTGGAAAAACCTAAGTCCAAACCCTAGGGGCCTATGTGCAAAAACTGTGCACATTTGGACCAAAGTGTAAAAATTACCATGATAAAGCATATAAAGTCACATGGTTCACATTTGGAAAGATTTACAAGCCAAACCCTAAGTTTTGGACTCATTTGCAAAAAGGACCCTAATTGTGATTTCATGCTAAGTCTGAATTTCAGATCGATGAGCTCAACTTTGGAGCTTATTAACTTTCAAATCAATAAGAATTTGCCCTATGCTACCACATCAAAGTTATAGACCTAACATATGTGGACAACTTTGCTGAAGTATGTGAGCTCAGTTCTTAAGAAAAATCCAGAGATAAATGAGCCTGAAGTTGGACTGTCAGACTGATACAGTCTGAACTTTAAGTTGACAGTGACTTTGATCCAAGTTTGGGAGCTATTTCCACTACGATCCAGTGAGAACTTACCCAGGGTTGCTCTAACAAAGTTGTAGGGCTACTATACAAGAACCACTTTGCTGCAGAAACTTAGGTGTGTTGCCATTGAAATTTAGGAGCAATTTGGTCCTAAACCGTGGCTGTCAGGCGCATTTAACTGAACTTCCCCATGGTACAGTATATGGATCACGATGCCAGCTTGGACAGCTCATCGCCGGTGATCCACGCGACTGGAGTTGGGTTGGGCGACGAGATTCGTGTCGCGGGTGAATGGATTTCGCTGGCCTTGAAAAGATCTCATTGCAGATGGGTATGAACTACTGTGGCCTCGCTGTCCCTCACCTTTTACGCCGGCGACGTGGCTTCTTGGCCATCGCCGGAGTTGCCGTTCTGCGCCGTGATTGTGCCACGCTTCCAGCCGTTAAACACGTCGCCACTAGCCGCACCAGCTCGACGATGACCGTCGTAGCTCCTCAACCAGTAAGTGCCACTGTAAGTCGCGCCGATGACTCACCCTTTCATTCCGGCCGCCGCGCGTCCTCCCCAAATTCGCTGGCCACCACTTTACCCTTCTATAAATTGAGGGCCAGGTCGGTTGTGCCATGTAATCGTCAAGCTATAGCACCCACTCTCATCTCCACTCGTTCACCGTAGCCCCGCAATTCGGGTTTTCCCCCAAATCGATTCTCCGCCGCCGTGAACCACACATCACCGCGGCCAGCCTTCCCCAGGTCTGCTCATTCCCTTCTTGTCCCTGTTCTAGCATCCTTACATGATGGTGATGCTCCCCGACCCCTTTAATTGAATCGGACCGCCAGGGATCGCCGGGAACACATACCATTTTCTTCCTCATCCGCGGTTCACGTGGACAGAACATGATAGTTTACCAAATGAGAAATTAACTTAGGAGAGTCATTCGAGGAGAGTTCAATTGAGTGTTAGCCGCTCGGGAGTGCCGGTCATAGCCCCAATCGACCGGTCCAGGAGCTCGCCGGACTTCGGTTGCGTTCAACGCCGTCGTGGACCTCGCGTCGCGAAGAATTAGAAACCGAAGGGGTTATTTGCAAACCGTCAGCGACACATAGAAATAGTAAAAGAACATAATTCTAGTTAGCCTGAAACCCGAGGGTCTTTCTGCAAAGATGCCAGCGCGCGGGCGCGCTTTCCCCTCTGGACTGGGCCGCCTGGTTTGATTTCAGCCCATCACTGTTTCAATTTTTCCTTTTTCTTTTTCCGTGAAGCTTTAGAAATATGTAGAAAATTACAGAAAAATCCTAAAAATATGAGACCAATTTTCCTAGGCTTCTTATTTTCCATAGAATTTAATAAAAATAGTCTCATGATTTTTAGATAAAATAAAAAATTTTGAGGCATTTAAACTAGCTTAAACCATTAGTTCTGGATTTTTAGAAAATAAATGGTAAGTCCAAAATTTCCCAAACTTTTTATATGAACTTAAAACATTAGTTAGAAGCCTTGGGTAGAATTTGATTTGATTTGGACCTTGGTTGATAATTAGAACCCAAAACCCCCTGCCCTTTGAACTTCTTTACTGACTGCGGAAACCCTATGTTCTCGGAGTTCCGTGAAGGAAAGTTGTATTCAAGACTTAGATAATAAATCTTTATTATCTTTGCACTCTCATGAGCATTACATGACATTCATTCTTATATATATACCTATATGGTTATATTTAGAAAACGAAGAAGAGATTGAAGTGACCGAAGAGAAGACACCACCACCTTCGGATTCTCAGGTCGGGAATTGTTTCTACTTCGATATCTGCGGGACCGAGCCTGACTCACCTACTAACGAAGGCAAGCCCCGGTGCATGCAACCCCTTTCCTTGTGTTTTTAAATAATTTTCGCACACTTTAAAGTCTAATGAAATGTGCATTAGGTTTATAGGAGTTGCTTGGAACCCTTTGATGCATTGCTTTCCTTGATATCCATACCTTTATAGATACTTCTGTGAAGTTTCAAAATATGATTTACAAAAATGCTTAGCCCTGCTTAGATCTTGTGGATAGAGGTTGTCCTTAGCCTAGCTCGAGAAAGGATGGCTTCTACCTGCAAGAATATTTTCATTTGGAGCAATGGTGGGATCTTACTACAAAGTTCCCTATGATGCTCTTTTCATCCTAAGGAACAGAAACAATCCTAAGGATGGAAATACTTAAATTGAGACTTGGGTTAGGAACAGGTGATGTTCTACCCAGGTTGATTAAGGATTGAACGTGTATGTAGGCGTGCTGATCGAGGACCCTTTAACTGGTCACATGCCTCGTCATGGGTAAGCCTTGCCTCGGGCATACTAAGGCCAGAATAAGATAACACGAAATGGGTGTGGAGCGGTGGCAAGAGTAGCGTGTACCCTCCGTGGCAAGAGGCTGGATGGTGGTGTATCTGTGCTCTCGGTTTGCGTGAACCTGATCTGGTCTTAAGAACCCCGGTGGCGGGTTGGCATATGCAAGGGTTAAGTGCTACATATGTCGTGTGATTGGAGATCCTCAGCTGAGTATAATCGATTCGGATCGCCGTACCTTCGCGGTTATGAAGACTTGGTCACTTCCCTACAACCTAAGTCAGGATGTGAACATTATGAATAAAATGATGTTGTATTGAAGAGATGATGAAATTAGACTAGATGCAAACAGAGTCTATTAATATTTAATCTAACGTTAAAATATTGAAAGTAAGGACTCACTTTAGTAAGCTATTTCTGCAAAAGTATCTAAGTTGATTCTTGCTAAAGCCTCTCCTTGATTCCTATTTATCCAGCATACCCTTGAGAGTCTTTTCCTTAGTCGGGTAAGACTTGCTGAGTAATTCTATACTCAGGGTTTATCCCTCCGTTGTTTTTAGGTGAGGAAGCGACAAACTTTTGTTGCTTTTGCTCCAAGGTGGTTCCCAAGGAAGAAAAACAAGAGTGAAGCCGCAGGAGGACTTGGTCCTCCATATAGACTTTTGTGAAAGAACTTATCGGGAGGAGTTTTTGCCTCCCTTGGTATTGTAATAGTATTACTCTGCACTCCTAGGATAACTATGGTCTGTAATAAGTAATTTGATCTTACTTTTTAAATAAATGTAAGTTATGTAATCGCTTCCGCATTTCTATATCTCCGATGTTCTGTAATGTGTGCAAGACGGGTGAAACATTCCTGGAAAGGTAAGAAAGAAGATACCGAACTTGTCAAGTAGTTCAGGGGCACCTACAGGGTTGTCTGATGTCTGTTGGACAAGGACAACTGTAGGTGGGCCTAATTACTTGGGAGGTTCCGTCACAGCTGGTATCGGAGCGTAGCCCTTCTTTGCAGATATTATGAGGCATCTTCAAAAGGATTTTCTAAAAGCCTTACCTAGAAACTCTTTTCCTTTCTTACCTAAGTATTCTGAAGAGTCTATCTTAAAGACCAGGTAGTAAGAGTGCAACATATAGAAGGTGTGAATCAACTAAGGTTGATTCTGTAATTATACATGCATCATGCTAAGAACCATACTAATCAAATTTCCCCCTTAGAAAATGCCACCGCGCACAAGGAGAACAGCGCGCAAACATACTGGACCGATTGGTGTGCCGAGTCACCAGCTGGCCCCAAGGCATGAAAATAGTAGTAGCGGAAGCAATGATCCTATAGGGGATCTTGAAGCTAAAGTAAGTCGGCTCCAAGCGGAACTCCGCCGCAGGACGGCTATCTGGGTCGTAGATGGCGATCGCATAAATGAGTTGAGAAGAGATGTTCGCCATCTGCGAGATCAGCTCGCGGACCGGGATTTGGCACTTGACTGGGTTGTTCAATCCCGTTCGCTTGCATGGGACAAGGAGCAAAAAGCTCAAGCTCGAGTAGCTGAGCTCAACTTGGCCGTTGAAGAACTGCAGACATATTGCAATACCTTACATGAAGAGGTTCATGTATTATATTCGCAACTACATCCCAGTGAGCCTCGTAATCCTGATGAGTCGGAAGCCGGACCCTCACATGTTGCGGGACACGCGCTTGGTGGTGAGTTAGACCTTTTTCAGCCCCCTCCTTCCATGAGGCTGGTCGACGAATGGTCTCCCACACCCGACGACGAGGCTGCCAAAAGCAACGGGAAGCAGGACTAGTGGTGTAGTAGAAGTAGTGTATTGTATAATAGGTTGTACTATTGTATAATAGGTAGTGCTATTGTATAATAGGTAATGTATCCTGTTGTAAGAGTCTGTAACATTACTTTTGGTAATGTAAAATGGATGGTTTTTCTTTGGCATATCATATTGTTTCCAAATGTTGTTGCCACAGATGTCGTCCAGGACCCGATCTCAGGATGTAGCTGGAACTTCCAGTGGGAGGGAGTCTACCCCAAATCCACCTCATGTTCCTCCCACACTGGCCAAGGCGATTGCCACCTTGGTAAATGCAACCGCGGACAATACCCGTTTTCTTAGGGAGATGGCGGGTCAACAGTTTCAACATCAAGGTGGGCGGGGTTATCAACAGGGCCCCCGCGAAACTTCTTACCTGGACTTCTCAGAGACACGTCCACCCTTGTTTGTTAAAGCTGAAGATCCGTTAGAAGCCGATGAATGGCTTCGTGTGATTGAACAAAAATTCGGACTTCTACGTTGTTCGGAGACCCAGAAGCCTTTATTCGCAGCCCAGCAACTGTGCGGACCTGCCAGCACTTGGTGGGGTAATTTTGTGGCCGTTCAACCGACCAATCATCAGATAACTTGGGAAGAATTCAAGGTGGCCTTCCTCGAGCACTATATACCAGAAGGTGTTCTTCATATAAAGCAAGAAGAGTTTATGGAGCTGAAACAAGGAGGGGATACTGTTAACCAGTATCTCAATAAGTTCAATCATTTGTCACAATATGCAATCGATCAAGTGAACACTGATCTGAAGAAGAAGAATTGCTTTATGAGAGGATTAAATGATCGACTGCAAAGGAAGATGGCAACCTACATAGACCTTACTTATGGAAGAGCTGTCAGTACAGCACTGGCAGTGGAAGCGAAGTATGCAGGCGCTGGAAAATCCAAGGGTTTTGGAGGTGACAGGCCTAGGCAGGGCCCGGTGAAGAGGCAACGGTTCGTCATCCGGCCTTCTAACCAGAATCGTTCTTTCGCTCGCCCACCCTCCTTCCCTTTTAAGCAGCCAGTCTTTATTCGTCCCAACAATGCCCCTACTGCATCAAGTCAGCCGGGTGCCCCAGGCACTCGATTCCCTGCTTTGCCCAGCTCATCAACTGGATGTTTCAATTGTGGAAAGTCTGGGCATTTTATCAAGGATTGCCCTTATCCAAAGCAGAACCAATCAAATAATCAGCAAGGATCTGGGAATTCATCTCAAGCCAAGGGAAATAATATGGGCAAAAATACAAACAAGACGGGACGTATATATTATACGCAAGTGGCCACTACGCCGGACGGTGAGCCGGTAATGATGGGTACGTTTCTTGTGGCCAATCATCCCGTAGTTATTCTCTTTGATTCTGGTGCTTCGCATACATTCATCAGCAAGAAATTTGTGGAGCAACATTGCATCTCATGCCATGAATCAAAAGAGGGGTTTAAAATTCACTCACCAGGGGGACAAATATTTACTAGAGAAGTGGCCTATCAAGTGCCCGTAACCTTGGCCGGACGGGACTTTCCTACTAATATGATCGTTATGAAAGGCCAAGATATAGATGTCATTTTGGGTATGAATTGATTAGCCAGACATAAAAGCAACTCTCAACACTGATCAGAGAATTATCAGGTTGAGTCATAACCAGGAAGAAATTCTTTTGCCTATCCCCATTCCAACCAAATCTACTGGCAGAGCTTATGAAGCCATTATACCGGAAATCAAGGATATTCCGGTGGTATGCGAGTTTCCCGATGTCTTTCCCGAGGATTTGCCCGGGCTGCCACCTGAACGGGAGGTAGAGTTTGTAATTGAGTTGAAGCCCGGTACGGCTCCCATATCTAGAAGGTCGTACCGAATGCCTCCTAATGAGTTGGCAGAACTGAAGATTCAATTACAAGATCTACTTGAGAAAGGATTTATCCGGCCAAGCTCATCACCGTGGGGTTGTCCAGCCATATTCGTCAAAAAGAAGGATCAAACCTTACGGATGTGTGTGGATTATCGACCCCTGAATGAGGTCACCATCAAAAACAAGTACCCTCTTCCAAGGATTGATATTCTATTTGATCAACTGACTGGAGAGAGGGTGTTTTCCAAGATTGATCTCAGATCGGGCTATCACCAGATCCGTATTTGGCCCGAAGATATACCAAAGACCACATTTACTACGCGGTATGGATTATTTGAATATCTGGTAATGTCTTTCGGATTGACAAATGCTCCTGCCCACTTCACGTATTTGATGAACTCGGTATTCATGCCCGAGTTGGACAAGTTTGTGGTGGTCTTCATTGACGATATTTTAATATATTCAAAGAATGAAGAGGAGCATGCACAATATTTACGGATCGTGCTAACGCGCTTGCGAGAACATCAGTTATATGCCAAGTTTAGTAAATGCGCATTTTGGCTGGAGGAAATTCAATTTCTGGGACATGTACTGTCTGCCAGGGGGATTGCGGTAGATCCCAGCAAAGTCAAGGACATTTTGGAGTGGAAACCCCCGACCACTGTTCATCAGGTCTGAAGTTTCCTTGGACTGGCTGGATATTACCACCGATTCATACCAGATTTTTCAAAGCTTGTGAAGCCAATCACAAGTTTATTGAAGAATGATATTAAATTCAATTGGTCTTCAAAGTGTGATGAAGCTTTTGAACAATTGAAGACATTATTAACCACTGCTCCGGTATTGGCTCAACCGGACATCACCAAGCCCTTTGATGTATATTGTGATGCATCAGGCAGTGGACTCGGCTGTATGTTAATGCAAGAAGGCCAAGTAATTGCATATGCTTCAAGGCAGTTACGCCGACATGAGGAACATTATCCTACTCATGATCTGGAGTTAGCTGCGGTGGTTCATGCCCTAAAGATCTGGCGTCATTATTTGCTGGGTAATGTCTGTCATATTTATACAGACCATAAAAGCTTGAAATACATCTTCACCCAGTCAGAATTGAATACGAGACAGAGGCGATGGCTCGAGCTAATCAAGGATTATGAATTAGAAATCCATTATCACCCAGGAAAAGCAAATGTAGTGGCAGATGCGCTCAGTCGCAAGGTTTCCTGCCATTGTTTAACAGTGAAGACTTCTGACATTACATTATGCCAGGAGATGGAGAAATTAAACCTGGGAATGATTCAACATGGGACTTCAAATCATTTGAAGCTGGAGTCAGTCATCTTACAAAGAATAATTGACGCACAAAAAGATGATGAGGGTATGAAGCACATACGTGAGAAGATAATGGCTGGAACAACCAAATGTTTCAAGGAAGATGATCAAGGTGTGGTATGGTTCAATAACCGCATAATGGTGCCAAAGAATGAAGAGCTTCGCTAGCAAATCTTAGATGAAGCGCATCTTAGTCGCTATTCTATTCAGCCGGGAAGCACTAAGATGTATCATGATCTAAAGCAGCACTACTGGTGGACGAAGATGAAAATTGAAATTGCATGCTATGTGACTAAGTGTGACACTTGCAGACGTGTCAAGGCCATACACATGAAGACAGCTGGTCCATTACAATCTTTGTCGATCCCAACATGGAAATGGGAAGATATTAGTATGGACTTTATTGTGGGACTGCCCAGGACTGCCAAAGGGTATGATTCTATCTGGGTTATCATTGATCGACTCACAAAGATTGCCCACTTCTTACCTGTCAGGGTAAAGTATACAGTGGCCACTTATGCAGCATTGTACATTGCCCGTATTCTCAGTTTGCATGGTATTCCAAAGATTATAGTGTCGGATCGTGGACCTCAATTCGTATCCAAATTCTGGGAAGAACTTCATAAATCCCTGGGTACCAAATTGCTCCACAGTTCGGCCTATCATCCCCAAACCAGTGGGCAGACTTAGAGGGTCAATCAAATACTTGAAGATATGCTGCGGGCATGTGTTCTGGACTTCTCACAGAAATGGGATGAGTGTTTGCCCTTAGCGGAATTCTCATATAATAATAGCTATCAAGAAAGTATCAAGATGGCACCCTTCGAAGCTTTATATGGATGACGATGTCGTACTCCGCTAAATTGGTCTGAACCTGGTGAAAGGTACTTCTTCAGGCCTGACATGGTAAAAGAAACTGAAGAAAAGGTTCAAAAACTAATTCATAATATGAAGAAAGCCCAAGTTCGTCAGAAGAGTTATGCAGACCGGTGACGACAACCCTTATGCTTTTTCGTAGGAGATTATGTCTACTTGAAAGTTTCACCAATGAAGGGTGTATCGCGTTTCGGGATTAAAGGGAAGCTTGCGCCCAGGTACATTGGTCCATTCCCCATACTTGAGCAATATGGACCAGTGGCATATTGACTTCAGCTCCCCAAAACCTTGTCTGCTGTACATAATGTGTTCCACGTGTCCCAATTGAAGAAATGTCTTCGGGTTCCAGATCGAACCGTTGAGGTAACAGATGTTGTCCTTGAACCAGACTTGACATATTCCGAACATCCCATTCGAGTCTTGGACCAAAAGGACAGGGTTACCCGAAGAAAAACTATCAAGTTTTATAAGATACAGTGGAACCAACATTCTGAAGATGAGGCTACATGGGAAACTCAAGACTTTTTAGATAAGAATTTCCCAGGCTTTTTAGCCTCTTGTAATTTGTAAAGCATGTATAGCTGTTGTAATAAAGGAGTGATTCGCAAACCACCCCTGCCTTGTACCAGAAATAAGGAAATAAAAGTATGTCATGTTTCCTTTTCCATTACTTACCCTAGGACTTTTAATCTCGTGACGAGATTCTTTTATGGGGGGAAGGATGTAACACCCCTGGTGTTACTGTAACTAAAACTTGCGCATGGCATCATAAGCATTGGCATTGCATATGTTTGACACACCTAGAGTGCATTCACTAGGTAAAAATTTCAAACAAGTTGTATTGTTATAGCATTTTGCAAATAGAACCCTGGATAGGGAACTTAACCCTAAATAGGGATTAAAGGGGTAAAACTTGACCCAAATTGAGAAAACCCAAAAGCTTTAGGGGAATAGTCATAAAATGTTCCCAAGAATGAATTTGAATCACATTCATATCTCTGAGATACCAAAAACCCTAATTGGAACCCTGGAAAAACCTAAGTCCAAACCCTAGGGGCCTATGTGCAAAAACTGTGCACATTTGGACCAAAGTGTAAAAATTACCATGATAAAGCATATAAAGTCACATGGTTCACATTTGGAAAGATTTACAAGCCAAACCCTAAGTTTTGGACTCATTTGCAAAAAGGACCCTAATTGTGATTTCATGCTAAGTCTGAATTTCAGATCGATGAGCTCAACTTTGGAGCTTATTAACTTTCAAATCAATAAGAATTTGCCCTATGCTACCACATCAAAGTTATAGACCTAACATAGGTGGACAACTTTGCTTAAGTATGTGAGCTCAGTTCTTAAGAAAAATCCAGAGATAAATGAGCCTGAAGTTGGACTGTCAGACTGATACAGTCTGAACTTTAAGTTGACAGTGACTTTGATCCAAGTTTGAGAGCTATTTCCACTACGATCCAGTGAGAACTTACCCAGGGTTGCTCTAACAAAGTTGTAGGGCTACTATACAAGAACCACTTTGCTGCAGAAACTTATGTGTGTTGCCATTGAAATTTAGGAGCAATTTGGTCCTAAACCATGGCTGTCAGGCGCATTTAACTGAACTTCCCCATGGTACAGTATATGGATCAGGATGCCAGCTTGGACAGCTCATCGCCGGTGATCCGCGCGACCGGAGTTGGGTTGGGCGACGAGATTCGTGTCGTGGGTGAATGGATTTCGGTGGCGTTGAAAAGATCTCATTGCAGATGGGTATGAACTACTGTGGCCTCGCTGTCCCTCACCTTTTACGCCGGCGACGTGGCTTCTTGGCCATCGCCGGAGTTGCCGTTCTGCGCCGTGATTGTGCCATGCTTCCAGCCGTTAAACACGTCGCCACTAGCCGCACCAGCTCGACGATGACCGCCGTAGCTCCTCAACCAGTAAGTGCCACTGTAAGTCACGCCGGTGACTCACCCTTTCATTCCGGCCGCCGCGCGTCCTCCCCAATTTCGCTGGCCACCACTTTACCCTTCTATAAATTGAGGGCCAGGTCGGTTGTGCCATGTAATCGTCAAGCTATAGCACCCACTCTCATCTCCACTCGTTCACCGTAGCCCCGCAATTCGGGTTTTCCCCCAAATCGATTCTCCGCCGCCGTGAACCACACATCACCGCGGCCAGCCTTCCCCAGGTCTGCTCATTCCCTTCTTGTCCCTGTTCTAGCATCCTTACATGATGGTGATGCTCCCCGACCCCTTTAATTGAATCGGACCGCCAGGGATCGCCGGGAACACATACCATTTTCTTCCTCATCCGCGGTTCACGTGGACAGAACATGATAGTTTACCAAATGAGAAATTAACTTAGGAGAGTCATTCGAGGAGAGTTCAATTGAGTGTTAGCCGCTCGGGAGTGCCGGTCATAGCCCCAATCGACCGGTCCAGGAGCTCGCCGGACTTCGGTTGCGTTCAACGCCGTCGTGGACCTCGCGTCGCGAAGAATTAGAAACCGAAGGGGTTATTTGCAAACCGTCAGCGACACATAGAAATAGTAAAAGAACATAATTCTAGTTAGCCTGAAACCCGAGGGTCTTTCTGCAAAGATGCCAGCGCGCGGGCGCGCTTTCCCCTCTGGACTGGGCCGCCTGGTTTGATTTCAGCCCATCACTGTTTCAATTTTTCCTTTTTCTTTTTCCGTGAAGCTTTAGAAATATGTAGAAAATTACAGAAAAATCCTAAAAATATGAGACCAATTTTCCTAGGCTTCTTATTTTCCATAGAATTTAATAAAAATAGTCTCATGATTTTTAGATAAAATAAAAAATTTTGAGGCATTTAAACTAGCTTAAACCATTAGTTCTGGATTTTTAGAAAATAAATGGTAAGTCCAAAATTTCCCAAACTTTTTATATGAACTTAAAACATTAGTTAGAAGCCTTGGGTAGAATTTGATTTGATTTGGACCTTGGTTGATAATTAGAACCCAAAACCCCCTGCCCTTTGAACTTCTTTACTGACTGCGGAAACCCTATGTTCTCGGAGTTCCGTGAAGGAAAGTTGTATTCAAGACTTAGATAATAAATCTTTATTATCTTTGCACTCTCATGAGCATTACATGACATTCATTCTTATATATATACCTATATGGTTATATTTAGAAAACGAAGAAGAGATTGAAGTGACCGAAGAGAAGACACCACCACCTTCGGATTCTCAGGTCGGGAATTGTTTCTACTTCGATATCTGCGGGACCGAGCCTGACTCACCTACTAACGAAGGCAAGCCCCGGTGCATGCAACCCCTTTCCTTGTGTTTTTAAATAATTTTCGCACACTTTAAAGTCTAATGAAATGTGCATTAGGTTTATAGGAGTTGCTTGGAACCCTTTGATGCATTGCTTTCCTTGATATCCATACCTTTATAGATACTTCTGTGAAGTTTCAAAATATGATTTACAAAAATGCTTAGCCCTGCTTAGATCTTGTGGATAGAGGTTGTCCTTAGCCTAGCTCGAGAAAGGATGGCTTCTACCTGCAAGAATATTTTCATTTGGAGCAATGGTGGGATCTTACTACAAAGTTCCCTATGATGCTCTTTTCATCCTAAGGAACAGAAACAATCCTAAGGATGGAAATACTTAAATTGAGACTTGGGTTAGGAACAGGTGATGTTCTACCCAGGTTGATTAAGGATTGAACGTGTATGTAGGCGTGCTGATCGAGGACCCTTTAACTGGTCACATGCCTCGTCATGGGTAAGCCTTGCCTCGGGCATACTAAGGCCAGAATAAGATAACACGAAATGGGTGTGGAGCGGTGGCAAGAGTAGCGTGTACCCTCCGTGGCAAGAGGCTGGATGGTGGTGTATCTGTGCTCTCGGTTTGCGTGAACCTGATCTGGTCTTAAGAACCCCGGTGGCAGGTTGACATATGCAAGGGTTAAGTGCTACATATGTCGTGTGATTGGAGATCCTTAGCTGAGTATAATCGATTCGGATCGCTGTACCTTCGCGGTTATGAAGACTTGGTCACTTCCCTACAACCTAAGTCAGGATGTGAACATTATGAATAAAATGATGTTGTATTGAAGAGATGATGAAATTAGACTAGATGCAAACAGAGTCTATTAATATTTAATCTGGCGTTAAAATATTGAAAGTAAGGACTCACTTTAGTAAGCTATTTCTGCAAAAGTATCTAAGTTGATTCTTGCTAAAGCCTCTCCTTGATTCCTATTTATCTAGCATACCCTTGAGAGTCTTTTCCTTAGTCGGGTAAGACTTGCTGAGTAATTCCATACTCAGGGTTTATCCCTCCGTTGTTTTTAGGTGAGGAAGCGACAAACTTTTGTTGCTTTTGCTCCAAGGTGGTTCCCAAGGAAGAAAAACAAGAGTGATGCCGCGGGAGGACTTGGTCCTCCATATAGACTTTTGTGAAAGAACTTATCGGGAGGAGTTTTTGCCTCCCTTGGTATTGTAATAATATTACTCTGCACTCCTAGGATAACTCTGGTCTGTAATAAGTAATTTGATCTTACTTTTTAAATAAATGTAAGTTATGTAATCGCTTCCGCATTTCTATATCTCCGATGTTCTGTAATGTCTGCAAGACGGATGAAACGTTCCTGGAAAGGTAAGAAAGAAGATACCGAACTTGTCAAGTAGTTCCGGGGCACCTACAGGGTTGTCTAATGTCTGTTGGACAAGGACAACTGTAGGTGGGCCTAATTACTTGGGAGGTTCCGTCACAGCTGGGCGTCGAGGATGTCGTCCAGCGTGCGTTCGCCTTCACGAGGTCCTCCCCGGGCGCGAGAGGCGGGTGGTCCGGCGGCGTGAACTTCTTCGTGAGGCCTCTTTTCCCAGCGTTTGTCGGGTTGCTAGTTCGTATCGCGTCGTGGTGCTGCTGGTGCAGGCTTCGCTCCTCCGATGAGGTCCTGAGCTCGCTCGTCGGCGATGATGTAGAGGTCGGCTTCCCGGAACAGTTGCTCGGAGGTAGTCGACGCCTTCTGTAATATGGTGCGGACGAAGGCTGAGTCGTTGGATCCTCTATAGAAGTCCTTGATCACTGCCGCCTCCGCGACCTCGGGGATACGATTTCTCATGGTCTGGAACCTTTTGAGGTATGACTGGAGAGTTTTGTCCCCCCGGCGCTTGATGGATTTGAGGTCCCATGGTTGCGCCGGTTTGTCGGAGAGGGACTGAAAGTTGGCGGTGAAGCATCGACTGAAGTCGCTCCAGTCGTCGATGCAGTGTCGGGGTAGATGTCGCAGCCATTGCAGCGCGTCTTGCCCGAGGACAATGGGTAAGTATGCGGTCATTACGTCCTCGGTCGCCCCAGCAGCTCGAGCAGCGGTGGTGTAGACGTCCAGCCAGCCTCCTGGATCCTGCTTAGGTTCATATTTGTCGACATTGGATACCTTGAAGTTAGGAGGCCATTGAATGGCCCTGAGGCGTGGAGTAAGTGCAGATACTCCACATGTGTCTTCCTGTCATCGGGGATGATGTCTGTCCCGGGGAGGGGAGTGGTTGTCGTGGTGCCTCGACCGTCCCCGGGTGGTACCGCCAGTCCAAGCCGTTGCCGACTCAGTCCTGGCGGCCTGACTCCGGGCTGGGATGTCGTGGTCCCTGTCATACTCTTCCCAGCGGCGGATCTCGTTCTCGTGTCGTCGTTCACGCGAGGCATTGATGGAGCTCCGTGCGTCCCGACTACTGTTTTTGGCGTGTCGTAGATCGTTCGGTGGGTGAGCGAGAGGTAGAAGGTGATTGGCTGCCTGAGTGAACAACCGCCGATAGCCCTCGGCGTCGGGAGTTCGAGGGAGCCCATCAGCTATCCGAGCCAGCACCCCTCCGACTTCACTCGGCGTGTTCATGGCTCGGGCGAAGTTGGGGTTCAGGTTGTGCCCGAAGAGTGGATTTTCCCGACGTTGCCTTGCCTCCTGCTTGGCTTGTTCCTGAGCCCGTCGGCGATCACGCCGTCGGGAATTCCTTCGTTCCCTGAAGACACGTTCCTCCGGAGTTTCTCCTATCTCTGAGACCTCGTCTCGCGATACAGGCTGCTCCGGGTCCCGCTCTCCGGCCTCGTGATGTCGTCGGATATTTCGGCGTCGATTCCTTCGTCGGCGGGATTCCCGCTGAGGAGGTTCCTCTCCGGGTGCAGTCGGCTCGTCGTCGGAGACGGGGGGCGACTCCACTCTTCCGATGAAGAGGACATCGGGGTAGAACGATGCAGCTGTCGTGGCGATCTTCTTTCTGTTTTCCTTTGAGGGCGGAGGCACAGAAAGAACAACTTGCTTCCTCCCGGTTTTTATTTGTTTCTTTCTTACTTGCAATTTGTGTCCATTCTTTCATCGGAGAGGTAGACAGTGGAGTTCTCCGGGTCAGCGGGCCTTCGGCTCTTAGCTTGTTGGAGGCGATCTTTTTTCGGAGCGCTGGAGGTTGCGCTCTTCCCTGCTTCGCCCCGATATTTTAGGAGGTTTTTGGAGGAGACTTCCTCCTTGGCGGATCTGCGATGCGATGTAGAGTTCCCTCCTCATCCGCTATAGATGAGATGGTTCCGAAGCAGAATGTGGACCCAGGGCAGAAGACGATCTTGTGCTGGAAGGTGATGACCATTGAGCTAGCTTGGATCGGAGACACACCCCCTACCTGGCGCGCCAGCTGTCGGTGTTTTGGGGTCCGACCGCACACCCGGGGTTGCCCCTCAAGGTGTTTTTAGGAGTAGGACGGTGTTACCGACTGTAGGTCAATGGTTCGTGCCGGGTGCACGAGAAATAGTAAACAATGGTTTACAGGTTCGGGTCGCTTTGAGATGCGTAATACCCTACGTCCTGGCGAGAATGCTTTATGTGATTGGTTACAAGGTAGCTCTCTAGTGCGGGAAACGTAGAGAGTTGAGGTGGATGGCTGAGTAGTGAGTTCGATTGTTCTGAAGGGGTGCCCCCTAGGCCTTTTATATTCGACCGTGGGGCATTACATGCGGATATGATAACAGTATGCGCCTAAATGATAGTGAACCAATTGAGTCTATCTTCTTATAGTTCCACCGACCCATCCTCGCTTGGTTCCGTTGTACGGGGTTCCAGCGCGGGAAGGTCAGGTCACTGTTGTCCTTACTTGCTCGAAGTCATTGGGCCGTCTAGGCTCGCACCGATCCGGCCTTACGTCAATCTGCTTCACTGGTCGTTCCTCCCCAGGCCCACGAAGGGATGACCTTACGATTTATTGGGCCCTTGGGCCTTTCATGAGGTCTTTTATCCTTCCAGTGGACCCGGGGGATATCTGTCCCCCACACAAACAAAAAGATCACCATCACAAGTCTTTGTAGAAAGAGTGGGATCAGCTTTCCCAATCTTGAAAGCATTAGTAATTAAAAAATCTCTAAGGCATTGATACCATGCTCTTGGGGCTTGCTTAAGTCCATAGAGCGCCTTAGAGAGCTTATATACATGGTCAGGATACCTGTCATCCTCAAAGTCAGTTGGTTGTTCCACGTATACCTCCTCCTTGATTGGTCCATTGAGGAAAGCGCTCTTTACATCCATTTGGAACAACCTAAAGGAATGGTGAGCAACATAGGCTAATAAAATATGAATTGACTCTAACCTAGCCACAGGAGCAAAAGTCTCCTCAAAGTCCAAACCTGCGACTTGGGCATAACCTTTTGCCACAAGTTGAGCCTTGTTTCTTGTCACCACTCCGTGCTCGTCTTGCTTGTTGCGAAACACCCATTTGGTTCCCACAATGTTTTGCTTTGGACGTGGCACCAGGCTCCAGACTTCATTCCTTTTGAAGTTGTTGAGCTCTTCCTGCATGGCCAACACCCACTCTGGATCCTGCAAGGCCTCTTCTACCCTAAAAGGCTCAATAGAAGAGACAAACGAGTAATGGTCACAAAAGTTAGCTAATTGTGAGGGAGTAGTTACTCCCTTGCTGATGTCACCCAGAATCTGATCGACGGGGTGATGTCTTTGGATCGTCACTCGGACTTGAGTTGGAGGGTCCCGTGGTGCGTCTTCCTCCATAACCTGTTCTTCTTGTGCTCCCCCTTGATTTTGCCCCTCTTCTTGAGGTACCTATACATCATCTTGAGTTGGGGGTGCACCATTGTAGAGGAGGATGGTTGATCTTGTTCCTGTATTTCCTGTGGTCGCACATCTCCTATCACCATAGATCGCATTGCGGCCGTCAGAACCTCATCTTCATCTATATCATCAAGATCAACTTGCTCTATTGGAGAGCCATTAGTCTCATCAAATACAACATCGCTGGAGACTTCAACTAATCCTGATGATTTGTTGAAGACCCTATACGCCTTTGTATTTGAGTCCTATCCTACTAAAAACCCTTCTACTGCCTTGGGAGCAAATTTCGAATGTCTACCTTTCTTCACCAGAAAGTAGCATTTGCTCCCAAATACACAAAAATAAGAAACATTGGGTTTGTTACCAGTTAGGAGTTCATAGGAGATCTTCTTGAGGAGACGGTGCAGATAGAGCCGGTTTATGGCATGGCAAGCTGTGTTCGTAGCTTCCGACCAAAACCGCTCAGGCGTCTTGTACTCTCCAAGCATCGTTCTCGCCATGACGATTAGTGTCCTGTTCTTCCTCTCTACCACACCATTTTGTTGTGGTGTGTAGGGAGCGAAGAACTCGTGCTTGATGCCTTCCTTCTCAAGAAACTCTTCAACTTGCAAATTCTTGAACTCAGACCCATTGTCGCTTCTTATCTTCTTCACTTTTAGCTCAAACTCATTTTGAGCTCTCTTAAGAAGCGCTTTAGGGTTCCTTGGGTTTCGGATTTGTCCTGCAAAAAGAATACCCAAGTGAAACGGAAAAAATCATCAACTATCACAAGACCATACTTACTTCCCCCGATGTTGAGATAGGCAACAGGGCTGAAGAGGTCCATGTGAAGGAGCTCCAGTGGTCTTGACGTTGTCATCACATTTTTGTTGTGATGAGTGCTTCCCACATGTTTCCCTGCTTGGCACGCTGCACAAGGTCTGTCTTTCTCAAAGCAGACATCGGTTAGTCCTAACACATGATCTCCCTTTAGAAGTTTATGAAGGTTCTTCATCCCAACATGTGCTAGACGGCGATGCCAGAGCGAGCCCATACTAGTCTTAGCAATTAAGCATGCGTCTAGATCGGCATTCTCTTTCGAAAAATCAACTAAATAGAGCTTGTCATCTAATACACCCTTAAAAGCTAATGAACCATCACTCCTTCTAAAGATAGATACATCAACATTTGTAAACAAACAACTGTAGCCCATGTGACACAACTGACTTACAGACAGAAGATTGTACCGAGCGACTCTACTAAAAATACATTTGATATTGAGTGCTCGTTTGTGATGGCTATTTTGCCCAATCCTTTAACCTTGCCTTGGTTCCCATCTCCAAAGATAATTATATCCTGGGAATCCCTGTTCTTGACGTAGGAGGTGAACATCTTCTCCCCCGTCATGTGGTTTGTGCATCCGTTGTCGATAATCCAGCTTGAGCCCCCGGATGCATAAACCTGCAAGGAATTTAAGCTTGGGTTTTAGGTACCCAACTCTTGTTAGGTCCTACAAGGTTAGTCACAACACTTTTTGGAACCCAAATGCAGGTCTTGTCCCCCTTGCATTTAGATCTCAATTTTCTAGCTACCACTTTTGCATTTTTACATGAAAGCACAAACGAAGCATTGCAGGCATGATAAACAGTAGTAGGTCCATTGCAAACTTTCCTAAGTGCATGAGAAGGAGCATAGTTTCTCCTAGGCCTACTTCTACCATGAACAAAAGCGGAACTTGATGCAAACATAGCATGAGAATTAAATGTAGAATCGTGAGAAACAATACGATCATAGCATCTATCATTATAAACATGACTAGTGAATTTCCTATCATAAATATAGGCATGGTTCTTTTGAGAACTACTAGCCATAGGGCCTTCCCTTTCTCCTTATTGAGACCGGAAGTCCTTTGGCTTGTTAAGTTCTTGGTTTCCTTTTGAAAACCAAGTCCATCCTTAATTGAGGGGTGTCTACCAACAGTGTAGGCATCCCTGGCAAATTTTAGTTTATCATAATCATTTTTGCAAGTCTTAAGTTGAGCATTAAGACTTGCGACCTCATTGTTTATTTTAGCTATAGTATTAGCGTGTTCATCAAAATCAACATCTTTACACCTATTGCAAATAACAACATGATCTACACATGAACTAGTTGCACTTACTTTCTCTAACTTGACATTTAATTCATCATTGAAATTCTTTAAACTAAAGATAGATTCATGACAAGTAGACAACTCAGAGGATAACATTTCATTTCTCTTAATTTCTAGAGCAAGAGATTTTTGAACACTAATAAATTTATCATGTTCTTCATACAAAATATCTTCTTGCTTTTCTAGCAATCTATCCTTTTCATTAAGGGCATTAATTAATTCATTTATTTTGTCTACTTTAGTTCTATCTAATCCCTTAAACAAATAAGTGTAGTCTACCTCATCATCAGATGACTCTTCATCACTAGAAGAAGTATACTTGGGAGAGTCCCGAATACATACCTTCTTTTCCTTAGCCATAAGGCATGTAAGGCGTTCGTTAGGGAAGAGCGAAGATTTGTAGAAAGCCGAGGCAGACAGTCTTTCATCGTCGGAGTCGGATGAAGAACAGTCGGAGCCACATTCCTTTCCAAGGTGTGCCTCGCCCTTCGCCTTCCTGTAGTTCTTTTTCTTCTCCCTCTTCTCGTGCTTTTCTTGTCCCTGGTTACTATCATTATCGGGGCATTGAGCTATGAAATGACCAGTCTTACCGCATTTGAAACAGGAGTGTTTTCCCCTTAATTTGTTTTTGTTGGGGTATTCCTTGCGTCCTTTCAAGGCGGTTTTCAAGCACTTGATGATGAGCGTCATTTCATCCTCGTTGAGCCCGGCAGCCTCCACTTGTGCTACCTTCCTCGGTAGTGCCTCCCTGCTGCTTGTTGCTTTGAGAGCAACGGGCTGCGGCTCATAGATGGGGAGTGGACCGTTCAAGGCATCATCCACGTATCGTGCCTCCTTCACCATCATGCGCCCGCTCACGAATTTTCCGAGGATTTCCTCGGACGTCATCTTGGTGTACCTAGGGTTCTCACAAATAAGATTCACAAGATGGGGGTCAATAACTGTAAATGACCTGAGCATGAGTCGGACGACGTCATGATCCGTCCATCCTGTACTCCCGTAGCTTCGGATTTTGTTGACCAGGGTTTTGAGCCTGTTGTAGGTTTGTGTTGGCTCCTCTCCCCTGATCATCGTGAACCTCCCTAGCGCGCCTTCTACTAGTCCCATCTTGGTGATCATCGTGGTGTCATTTCCCTCATGTGATATCTTAAGAGTATCCCAGATTTGCTTTGCGTTTTCCAAGCCGCTCACTTGCATCCCATTCTCTATAATTTCCCAAATACTAGGATGGAGAGAAAATAGATGACTACGCATTTTATGGCTCCAAAATGAGTAATACTCTCCATCTAAGTGTGGAGGTTTTCCAAGAGGAATAGAAAGTAAATGTGCATTTGAATTGTATGGGATGCGAGAATAATCAAACGAGTAATTTTGGTTGACCGTTTTCCGTTTGGACGAGGAGTCTCCATCGTCGTCATCCCTTGGTGAAGAAGAGGAGGCGTCGCTGTCATAGTAGATGATCTTCTTGATGCGCCTCTTATTCTTCTCGTCCCTCTTCTTGTGACTCGATCCTGAGTCGGTGGGCTTGTCGTCTCTTGGCTCGTTGAAGAGGGACTCCTTCTCCTTGTTGTTGACCACCATCCCCTTACCCTTAGGATCCATCTCTTCGGGCGGTTAGTCCCTTAGATGAAGAGTACGACTCTGATACCAATTGAGAGCACCTAGAGGGGGGGGGGTGAATTGGTGATCCTGCGAAATTCAACACTAAATAGCCAATACTTGGTTATGAAATGTTAGTGTAATGAAAACCAAGTTGCTAAGGTGTGAACTTCAGAAGAGAACCAATCACAAAGAAGATGGACACAAGACATAATGATTTATCCCGTGGTTCGGCCAATGCCTACTTCCACGTTGTGGTGACCTCCTTCGGTCAAGGATTGCACTCAATCCCTCTCAAGTGATCCAATGATAAACTTTGAGTACCACAGTTATCTCCTTCAGTAGTCTTTTCCCGTTTGCGAGGAATCTCCACAAGTTGGAGCCTCTCGCCCGTACAATGATGATCACACAAGAAGCACAGAAGTAAGGGAGGGAAGACAACACACAGAAGACTTAATCCGCAGCACACACACGCATACAAGCCAAGACTTGAGCTCAAAACACGATGCAGGGAGTTCACAACTCAAACGGAGCTCAAATCACTAACACAACAATCCAAATGCGTGGAGGCGGAGTCTAGGAGTCTTAAGATGCTTAGAGAATGCTTGGTGTATTGCTCCATGCGCCTAGGGGTCCCTTTTATAGCCCCAAGTGAAAGTTGCCTAGAGGGGGGTGAATAGGCAAGTAGAAATTTTTTTCAACAAAGACTAGAAACGAACTGTGTAAAACCGGTTCAACCGGATTGCACGAGCTCAACTAAAGAATGAGATATAAAACGGAATTGATCTTGAAATCTACCCAGTTAACTTTGGAAATGAGATGTTCTAGTTGATCCACAGGGTTCAAAGTAGTAGATCTGAGAAGGGCACTTCTCAAAATCTACACACCAAAAAGATATAAACAAATCTTCCACACAATGGCGAGAGAACGAAGAACACAAACAAACACAATGAGCAAGAACACAAGAGACACAAGATTTATCCCGAGGTTCGGTCACACCACCAAGGTGCCCTACTTCCTCGTTGAGGCGCCCGCAAAGAGCCGGGTCTCTTTCAACCCTAATCCTCCCTTTGCCGACCACAAAGGTCAAGCCCACACACTAATCTTTGCTCAAACGAGCGGGTAATACAAACTTTCTTGTGGTCTTCCACAAGATTTGGAGACTCACAAGAGACACCTAGTCGTCTAGGAGCTAGAAGCTCCAAGAGTAATGAATCCACAAAGAACTCGATGTAGTAACAAAGCTCGAATCAAGAAGAACAAGAGAGATTTGGAGATGAAGCACAAAAACCGCAGCTCTCAAACTCACTCAAATATTTCTCTCCAAAGATTTGAAAGGGGAGAGGCAAGAAGTGTGTGAGAGAGAGTGGGAGGTGTTTCTCAGGTTAGAAATGGAGTCCAAGTCGTGCTCATATGTGGAGGAGAGAGGTAGGAGTGAGTATATATAGGTGGGGCTCCAAAACTAGCTGTTTTTGACTTTTCTGCACAAAAACCGGTTGAATCGGTCCCAAAACCGATTGAACCGGTTTTCAAAAAGCTACGCACAGCTTTTTGGCTGACACAACAGACTGGCAGAAAAAAGTGAACCGGTTTTAAAACAGGTTGAACTGGTTTCCACCAGACTGAAAACCGGTTGAGTGTCCGGCTGAGCTGGTCCAAAAACCGGTTGACTGTTTTTGAATACGAGCTGAACCAGCCTGAAAACCAGCTGAACCAGTATTTTCCAGAGAGCAATTTTGGCCAAGATAGACTTAAAAAGGTTGTACTACATACTTTCACTAAGGATTAACAAGGGTAAAATGGAAGTTTTAGATCAAGGATTTTGAGCTTTAGTACCAACACCAACCTTCTTTTTGGATCCCCCTTGATAGTACGACGCTTCCTATACTCAAGTTAAATAAAATATAATTAAGTAAACTCCTTGAGTCATTGGTGTCTCATGTGTGATTTCTCCATGGTGTTGCTTCATAAGGATCACAAATATTTTTGTCTCACTTTTGAAGCAAACACGAATCAAACCGTGTGACTTGTACCATATCACCATATATGAGTTCAAATCATGGCTTCAAGTCACCTTACTGATGCATCAACATGTTATAACTCTTCATAGCTGATTAGTTCATCGACTTAGTGCAAGTACTCTCTTCTTCACCTTAGCCATGGTACCTTGGTCCACAAGCCGTCGCTTGTCCTTCACCTTCGCTTAGTTCCTCGAAGCCCTTTCCTTGCTATCTTCACCCTATCAAGCCATTCTTGAGTCACATCACATTGAGCAACCATTGAGAGAATCATTTCTTCAATATTGTGAACCTTGCTTGAATGTCTTCTAGATATAACTGTTAAGACCAATCAAGCTCTAGTTTGATTCTCATAGAAGCATATATGGACTGATAGTAATATGGTCAAGCCAATTCACGATTCCTCATATCTTATTTTCTTTGGCTTGACGAATCCTCTTAATCACTTCAACCTCTATTATGATCATATTTATGCATAGTGATTTCTCAGGTCTTGTCCATATATTCAAACCAATATAGAGACCATATTATATCCATTTGCATTGTCTCACTAGTTATTTAACCTTGTGTTGAACCTTTGTTCATTGATCATTATACACTATTCAAGTATGTTCATCATACTGAATTTCCTGTTCAACACTTAGCAAACTTGTTAGACCTTTAAATGTGTTGTTATCCAAATCACCAAAACTCATAAAAGGGATGAATGCACTTTCAATCTCCCCCTTTTTGGTGATTGATGACAACACATTTAAAGCTTACATAAGATTTGATAAATAAGATTTTGAATCCTATGATATAGTTTCCTCCCCCTAAATATGTGCATTTCAGAAAATACCAATTTTGTACTCAAATGCCAAAAGCACATATTTGGGTCAAAGTATGGAGACAACTTATATCATACTATTCATAGGGTGCAATGTGTCATAAAATAAATGTGATGCTCATGACATAGTATGCACTCATATCAATTTTCTACATCTTATGTTTTCTAATGACTTCCCCTTTTGTTAATTATTTCTCCCCTTTTTAAAGTCTTCTAACACTTAGTTACATAAGACTAAAGGTAAGCTTTAATGCAAAATTTCTCCCCCTTTGTCATAAATCTCCAAAAGGGTACAAAGAATATAAAGGGTAGAAATTATGATTAAGCAAGATGTGAACACACTATCATGAAGAGGGTCCTTAGATGGCACAAAGGTAATGGATAAGTGTCATAAGTGATGTACCTTTGCGTTTTACCTTTTCAAGGGGTTTCCAGACTTGTGTTGGATTTAGAATTCATTTGCAAGCTCTTACATTTTCTTATCATAACAAGAGGCATTGAGGCAACATGAAAGTTGCACAAGTATGGATTCTACAGCTTTGTTCTATGCCACATGGTCTCCATTATAATCATGAATTTCCATCTTAACTTTTGATAGACTTGACATTTCTTTACAAAGCAAGATAGTTTTCATTGATGTCCATCAGTCTTCATCATGACTTGGATTGAGTCCATTTAGCATGCCAAAGAGAAACTTATCCTCTTCAAAAATCGACATAAACTCATTCTCTTCAAAGAACTACACAAATTCACTAAAAGAAAATGTTAGTCTTTTAAGGACACAAGATATAGAATGAGCTCCCCCTAAATGTATGCATCAAGTACTCGAATTACTTGTAACATGCACTTGATTCAATTAAGATTCTTAAAGGAGTTCATCATATATCTTGGTCAAGGCATAATATATTTGAAACAATTGAACTTATGCTAGAGAACACATATCGTTCCCCAATAGAACTAATCCATGTGGTGACATGTGGTAAATATTTGATCATTTCCTTGGAACCACTTATCCTCATTTGATGTTCTCCTTTCACCAAGGTGTGAGACTAAACAACATGAACTTGAAAGAAATCATTAGTCTCACAAGATATAGGCTAAACTCTCCCTTAATTTGTGCATGCAAGTGTACACATAGTACACTTATGCACATCAACAATACGAGGTTAAAGGAGAAGTTTGCAATATATCTTGGTTTAACATAACATGCTTTAAATAGATGATGAAAATTATACCAATTAAAAGTTTAAGAACTAAAAGTATATCAATTGAAATCTTGAAGGGTAAAGCATGCTAATATGAATCTCAAACCTCATAATGAAGGATATCATATAAATATGTCACTACATCTTCATTATTTGGTTGACAAAAAAATATAACTCCCTTCTTGAATCACTGTGATCTCTTTTCTCTTTACGATTTCATCCAACCAAGTGATCATTAACTTCTTTCATCTTTTCTTGATTCGATCATACTTGATATGAGATCAATTGAAACTCAATGATTGAAACAACCAAGACTCTTATATCCATAGATTTTGAATCCATCTTGAAAGCACTTGGAAGGACCTTATTGAAACACTTAGAAAAGAGAGCATTAGAAACACAAGAGAGGGTTTCACAAATGATGATCCTTATATGTGGATGGCAAATGAATCATCATTATTGAACCCCAAAAGGATAGACTAAATTCCTTTAAACTAATGCACACATATAGTTTATGTCAAAGTTATATGCACTATTGAACATTTTATATTGCAAGGAATTTAACCTATACTATGGTACATCCCACTAAGGATAGAATACTAAAACAACTGAAGGAGAGGTCGTTTTCATACCTTAGCCTCTTATCAACTTCATCTTACTTTAGTTGAATAATATCCTTTAAGCTTGTGATTTATCCAATTTAAAACAAGCACCATCTCTTAACATAGATTTTCTATGAATAAACTTAACACAAGAGATGACATTAGTAGCACAAGCACTAGTTTCTTATTTAGCAGCCCTTTATATGTGGAAGGCAAGCGAGTTGCTAAAATAGAGAAACCTCATAATATGGACTAAATTTCCCTTGAACCCACATGCACAATATATTTTGAATGACATGGATAATATGCATGGTTGTTCAATGAAGTCTAAAGGGCTGACTTAATCCATATTATGGTGAGTGTCTAATATAGAAGAATCAAATCCAAATTAACTAGAGAGAGAATACATCACATAATTTTGGATTGTTGACCATATGATAATATTCATTTATCTTCCAATTGGACCTTTATTTCATAATCAACAACTGATGTATATCCTCAAGTACTTCTTTTTCCTTAGTGGCTACACAAGTCACAAAAGAGATAAGATTTGAAAATAATATGCACTTGAGATTCAGTTGTTACCACCCTTGCTACTATCTCCAAAGATGATTTATACATTCATTATCGAGCACCCAGCTTGATCCATTTAAGAAGTGATCCTGCAAAACAAGTTTAAACTTCATATCTTGGTACCCAATTTGAATTGGGTCCTTTGAGATTAGTAGTAAGAGCCTTGAGTACCCACACAATCCTTATTGTGGCCTTTCTCTTTGTGTAGGCATTCACATATACTTGACAACCATCTTACATGGTTTCAAGTCAATATTTAATCACACAAAAAAACTAGAGTTAAGAATAGGAGCCTTTTTCTCCTTTTCTTGATACATCATTGTGTTGCCTTCTTGATGATGAACCTAGCTTGACCTTGGGTGCACCTAGCTTATCAAGGTTAGTCGCACAAGCATTCATATCATAAATACAAGTTATGTATGGAATTTTACAACTTAGTGATCCAATTCAATGTGAGGCATATGGATACCGATTGAAGTAGATTTCTAAGATATCAAAATATGGGTTTCCAAAATTTAGAGAGTATGGATCACTAATTGTACCTTTTACAGTTTAAAAATCATATCCATGTTAGTGCATATGTATGTGATGAATATCAACAAAAAGGATTCTTATGCACTTTTAGATTTAACGATAAGACAATTTTAAACTGCATCAAGAGTAGCTATTTGGAAAACAAAGATTACAATCCATATGAATGAGATATAAATTTACCATTTTGGATTGTCTTAGTTTAGCTTACTCAAGAGAAACTTATTCTCTATGACACAAGATATATAATGTTCTCCCACTATATATGTGCATCAAGTATTTGAATGACTTGCCACATGCACTTTCAATTCAGTTAAGAGTCTCATGAGGAGTACATTACATATCATGGTCAAGGCATGACAAATTTGTAATGAATTAACTTATGCCTAAGAATACTTACCGCCACATAGAATGTACCATTTGTTATATCAATTGAAAGGTCTTACTATATGAGATGGTGTCATCTAAGTATTCTTCTTTTCTTCATTTATGGAGACTTCCTTCTTTAGCTTGTTATCTCTTTTCCTTTTAAAACTAATCAAAAAATCACTTTGAAAAGAGATATTAGTGGTACAAGAAAGTATTTAATGAATGATGATATTTATATATAAATGGCAAACAAATCATCATTTATAAGGCGTAAAGACATAAATTAAATTCCTTTTAAGTTAATGCACATGGAGGAGTGAATTAACAATGTGCACCAATTTACAAATTTAAGCCAAAAGAAATTTAACCTTCATATTGACATTTCTTTCCATAGAATAGATTATTACCAATTGAAAGAATGCCACTTGAAAGGAACTACTATTGATCAACTACCAATTGTAGCAATTAGTTCCATACCTTTGCCTTGAGCATTCCTAATCTTTTTTAGGTGAAGATTAACCTTTAGTGCTTGTGATTTTACCAATTGAAAAAGCACAATCTCTACTTATGAATTTTATGAAATAGCTTAAAAGAGATTACATTAGAAACCCAAGCCATAATTTCCTATTTAGCAACCTCTAGTATATGTATGACAAGAAGGTTACTAAAATAAGGAAACCTCATGATATGAACTAAATTACCCTTACAAGCATCATGCATAACACTGATTTAAACATGGTGAAAATAACATGATTATTTAATTAAGTTTATAGGGCAAGTTTAATTTATAACATGATGAGTGATTAATGTAGAAGACTCAAAACCAATTTAAACAAGAATGAATACATCACATAGTATTGGTTCGATCTTCTTTGAATGTTGAATGGCACACTCCATTTGGGAAACACATTCTCATGTTGTGAAACTACATAAATCACTCAGATAAAAACATTAGTCTCACAACTCTAGTCATATAGAGAATTCCCCTTTTGATAAGTGCTTTAAGAATTTGAATTTCTTACTTAGCACTCTATTCATTTAAGAACATGGGATAATACTCTTTATGTCTAGGTCATGGCAATAATATGATGATTAACTTGAAATATGCCACAAGATACATACAACCAATTTAAAGCATGTAGATTATCATAATATAAAAAGATGAACTTGCAATCTACCATATAATTGGATCTTTTCCAAGGCAATGTAAAATCTTTTAAGTTCATTCTCAAGTACTTTATTTTTCCCATGTGGCTACAAAAGACACAAAGGAATATACTAATTAAAAGCAATGTGCACTTAAGAATTAATTGTTACCATCCTTTGGATATCACTTGGTTGTAGGCCTTTTGCTTGATTCCCACAAAGGTTAATCCTTATTCCCTACAACACAAGTTCTTGCTAGAGATGAATATGAAGTTAGTGGTATAACAACTCCATTCATCTTTGGGTCAATCTTAAAGGATAGACAATGTAAGATTGATAGCTTAAGATAAGAATTGAGTTAAACTGCTCAAGCACCCCAAAGCTTCATATCATCTCTGGGTACCTACAAAACTTATTAAGTACATTTTGGTACCCATTTTTGGATGGGTCCACCAAGGTTAGCTAATAAGTACTTAGGCACCCAAATAGCCTTGGTCCTAGAATGTGTTGAACTCATCACCTTTCTAGCACAAGAGTCAAATTTGGGTCTCCTAAGTATATTTGAATGTATTGACAGGTTAGGCTTAGGAGTTTTACCCTTTGGACAAACCTTGAATAAATGACCTCTTTCACGGCAATTGTAGCAAATGCGGTGCTTGTCCTTGCAATGCATTTGCCTTTTGCTTTCATCTTTCTTGATGGTCATCTTTCTTGATCGTGCAAGATCTTGGTTCTTCATGCGGGGGCATGAACCAATTTCATGACCCTTCTCCTTGCATCCATATCACCTCCTATCGCTTCTCTTTGATCTTTCATTGTTGAAGCACATAGGTACATTGTTAGAGAAAATAGTATGAGCATTAATTTTCTTACCATGAATTTTGCTCATGCCCTTCTTAGAAAGCTTGGTATTCTTTTGAAGGGGTTTTGTGCATGCTACGGTTGTCCCCTTCTCAAGCTTTTTCACCATATTATCACGGTTATCTTGAGAAGGTTGAGCATGACACTTTCCCTTCAAAAGAGTTAAGCTCCTTCTTAGCATTCCAACTTCTTCCTTGAGCTCTTTATTTATCTTGTGTGATAGAAATATCACTAATTCCTGAAATTTCTAGCTCAATGGAAGATTGGCTTTCTTGAGAGCAACATTTGTTAGCACATGATAATATAGTTTCTACTTGAGTACATGTGCATATGTGAGGTTGGTATGATTCCAAATTAGTTAACACAACCTCATGAGCCATTTCTAACATGATATGTGAATCCATAAATTTATTATGAGAGCACACAAGCATATCATGTTTTTCTTGCAAAGCTAGATTTTCAACATTTAGCCTTTCTATCGTGTTCTTGAACATAACATTTTTATTTTCTAATTGAGCAATATATGATGAATGATTAACAACTTTAATTTGCTCAATTGAAATGTCTTCATACCTTTGGACCAAATCATCATAAGAGCACTTTAGCTTATCATGCTCTTTGGTCAACTTCTCTAAGTCTTCGATTTTTTCTAATGAGGAAGTCTTCTTGCTTATGAAGCATTTCTTTTTATTCTTCCGCTCTTTTCATGAGTTTGAGCAAGCTCATCCGATGTTTCTTGCTTAACTGAGCGAAGAATTGTTGAAGATCATCCTCATCTTCACTATCACTTTCTTGCTCCTCCTCATCCTCACTTTCGCTTTCACTGTCACTCCCATTAGCAATAAAGCACATATGAGAAGTGGATTTGAAAGACGAACCTTGTGAAGAGGTGGATTCGTCGTTTGGTCTCCATTGATCATTTTCTTCTTCAATTTTGTTCTTCGCCTCATCTTCCTTCATTTTGAGGAACATCCTTTCGGCGATTCTCATGGCAAGATCTATTGCCCTAGGATCAACATCTGCACCAAAAGATGAAGTTGAGGCAATCTCAACTTTTTCAAGCTTAGAAGCACTTTTGTTTCTTAGTCCCCCCGACATGATCTTTTCCTCACGCGGTTAAGCGTTAGAACGAGGATTAGGTTCTGATAACAATTGAAAGCTACCTAGAGGGGGGTGAATAGGCAAGTGGAAACTTTTTTCAACAAAGACTAGAAACGAACTGGGTAAATCCGGTTCAACCGGTGTCAAAACCGGTTCAACAGGTTTGCACAACCTCAACTAAAGAATGAGATATAGAACTGAATTGATCTCGAAATCCACCCAGTTAACTTTGGAAATGAGATGTTCTAGTTGATCCACAGGGTTCAAAGTAGTAGATCTGAGAAGGGCACTTCTCAAAATCTACACACCAAAAAGATATAAACAAATCTTCCACGCAATGGTGAGAGAACGAAGAACACAAACAAACACAATGAGCAAGAACACAAGAGACACAAGATTTATCCCGAGGTTCGGTCACACCACCAAGGTGCCCTACTTCCTTGTTGAGGCGCCTACAAAGAGCTGGGTCTCTTTCAACCCTAATCCTACCTTTGCCGACCACAAAGGTCAAGCCCACACACTAATCTTTGCTCAAACGAGCGGGTAATACAAACTTTCTTGTGGTCTTCCATAAGATTTGGAGACTCACAAGAGACACCTAGTCGTCTAGGAGCTAGAAGCTCCAAGAGTAATGAATCCACAAAGAACTCGATGTAGTACCAAAGCTCGAATCAAGAAGAACAAGAGAGATTTGGAGATGAAGCACAAAAATCGCAGCTCTCAAACTCACTCAAAGATTTCTCTTCAAAGATTTGAAATGGGAGAGGCAAGAGGTGTGTGAGAGAGAGTGGGAGGTGTTTCTCAGGTTAGAAATGGAGTCCAAGTCGTGCTCATATGTGGAGGAGAGAGGTAGGAGTGAGTATATATAGGTGGGGCTCCAAAACTAGCTGTTTTTGACTTTTCTGCACAAAAACCGGTTGAACAGGTCTCAAAACCGGTTTTCAAAAAGCTGCGCACAGTTTTTTGGCTGACACAACAGACTGGCAGAAAAAAGTGAACAGTGCAAAAACCGGTTGAACCGGTTTCCACCAGACTGAAAACCGGTTGAGTGTCCGGCTGAGCTGGTCCAAAATCCGGTTGACTGTTTTTGAATACCAGCTGAACCAACCTGAAAACTAGCTGAACCAGTATTTGAATACCAGCTGAACCAGCCTGAAAACCAGCTGAACCAGTATTTTCCAGACAACAATTTTGGCCAAGATAGACTTAAAAAGGTTGTACTACATACTTTCACTAAGGATTAACAAGGGTAAAATGGAAGTTTTAGATCAAGGATTTTGAGCTTTAGTACCAACACCAACCTTCTTTTTGGATCCCCCTTGATAGTACGACGATTCCTATACTCAAGTTAAATAAAATATAATTAAGTAAACTTCTTGAGTCATTGGTGTCTCATGTGTGATTTCTCCATGGTGTTGCTTCATAAGGATCACAAACATCTTTGTCTCACCTTTTGAAGCAAACACAAATCAAACCCTGTGACTTGTACCATATCACCATATATGAGTTCAAATCATGGCTTCAAGTCACCTTACTGATGCATCAACATGTTATAACTCTTCATAGTTGATTAGTTCATCGACTTAGTGCAAGTACTCTCTTCTTCACCTTAGCCATGGTACCTCGGTCCACAAGCCGTCGCTTGGCCTTCACCTTCGCTTAGTTCCTCGAAGCCCTTTCCTTGCTGTCTTCACCCTATCAAGCCATTCTTGAGTCACATCACATTGACCATCCATTGAGAGAATCATTTCTTCAATATTGTGAACCTTGCTTGAATGTCTTCTAGATATAACTGTTAAGACCAATCAAGCTCTAATTTGATTCTCATAGAAGCATATATGGACTGATAGTAATATGGCCAAGCCAATTCACGATTCCTCATATCTTATTTTCTTTGGCTTGACGAATCCTCTTAATCACTTCAACCTCTATTATGATCATATTTATGCATAGTGATTTCTCAGGTCTTGTCCATATATTCAAACCAATATAGAGACCATATTATATCCATTTGCATTGTCTCACTAGTTATTTAACCTTGTGTTGAACCTTTGTTCACTGATCATTATACACTATTCAAGTATGTTCATCATACTGAATTTCCTATTCAACACTTAGCAAACTTGTTAGACCTTTAAATGTGTTGTTATCCAAATCACCAAAACTCATAAAAGGAATGAATGCACTTTCACCAAGGCAGCTAGGAGCCGTTGGAGATCAACTTTGAAGGCAAATCTTGCCTTCTGTCGAGTGGTGCACCAGACAGTCCGGTGCACCACCGAACAGCTACAGAGCCTACAGTACATGTCTGGTGCTCGATTTCCTTCCATATCGGGCGCAGCCGACCATTGGGCCTTGGGACCGGTTGGCGCACCGGACAGTCCGGTGCGACTATCTGACCGTTGGCTCGGCCATGTGTCACCCGTTGATCGCGGAGACGACCATTGGCCGCGGGCGCCTTTGGCTCACCGGACAGTCCGGTGATTTTTAGCCACATTGCCTTTTTCTTTTCCAGAGAGCAACGAGTTCGTCGCTGAAGACTTGGGCGCGGGCGCTGATGACTCACCGGACAGTCCGGTGCACCACCGGACAGTCCCGTGATTTATAGCCACGTCGACGCACCGATTCCCGAGAGCAGAGACTTCGCCGCCGGGCCAGCCTGAGCACCGGATACTGTCCGGTGCACCACCGGACAGTTCGGTGTGCCAGGCTGGTGCTAGTTTGGCTGATCACAGACACTCTTTCTTCAATCATTTTTATCTTTTCTTGGTCATGTCTCTAACATTTAGATAAACATGTTAGTACTCAAAAACAATTTACTAAGCCCGGAGACATACCTTATTCCTTGATTTGCATCTTGACACTTATAAACTTAGAACCATGTGTTGGGCATCTAATCACCAAAACAATTCTAGAAATGGCCCAAGGGCACATTTCCCTTTCAATTGCTCACCTACTATTTTCATGACTAAATTTATAGTTGGTCTCTAAGTTAAAGTGGATGATGTAGGAACTCTATTAGGGATAAAATAAATATAGGAGCCCTAATGGATGTTCAAATGCTTAACCTTATAGACCCAACCCTATTTAATGTATAATCCCATCCCTGAATTAACTTTATTTGAGTAAGTAATTTTAGTAAGATAGACTTAGTTAGAGAATACTAAACCACTTGGCATAATGACCTACCCCAAACTTAGGAAGCACTTGATGTGTTTACACTTTATTGTATATTTGTTTACTCTGTTACATATGTTTGGTGTATTATTCTTTTGTTATTCCCCAAGTGTGTTGAATGAATGATTTCTTTGCGTAGACAACGAAAGAGTTACGGGAGATTTCCAGGAGCAACAATCTGGTGAAGGCAAGTGTCCTCTGACCCATTATATCCTACTTACTTTATAATTCACTGTCCCACATACCATGATCAACCTAAGGATCTAGCTTCAACTCTGGATATAAAGGATTTTATAAGCTTTCCAAAAAGTACAAGATCATCGAAATCAGAGTTAGGAGCTAAAAGTTATGGCCAAAATACGACAAGCGATCATGTTCTGTGTGGGTTGTTCGGTGCGCTATTGTCCGGTGCGCCATCTTCGGAAGCTCCAACAGCTACTTGTAATGTCCAGTACACATGGCATGTCTGGTGCACCATCGGACAGTCAGCGCACCTGTCCGGTGCGCCGCAGAAAGTTGCAGAACTGCTTTCCAACGTCTATACCCAACCAGCCATTTGGAGGTGTGGGAGCAGAAGTAACATACCAAGAAAAGTTATACACATTTCCAAGTGCTCAAACATCCAAGTGCTTAATAGAATCACTTGATGATTAGCGTAGGTGCTTTGCGAAGTGCTTAGGTTAGTTAGACCGTTTATGCGCTTGCTCTAGGTTGTTCCTAGTTATTTGAGTGAGTTTAGAAAACCCCACAAACCCCTCGGCTCTTGCGTGTGCCATTGTAATATTGTACCAAATGGGGTGAAAGTCTTGCGAGACCGTGTCAACCGCGTTTGTGACATGACCACCACTGTGTACCGGAGGGAATGAGGCCCACAATGTTTTGGTCAGAAACTCGATAGTGGAGACGGCGGGGAGCGTCCAAGAGGAGCTAGAAAGGAGCACCACTTGCGCATGAAGAAAGCTCGTGGCTTTCCACGGAGTTACTCGACTGTAGTGCTTGGCCCTCGCATGAGCTACCCTTTGTGTAGGGACACCAACGAGGATTAGTTGAGACCTTGCGTGGTTCCAGATATCTCGATAAAAATACCGTCGTCATCCACGAGAGTTTGCTTTCTATACTAGTTCTTTAATCTTCCGTATTTACTCTCTGCTTAAGTTGGAATCTTTACTATTCTTAGTGTAGATTATATAGGATTGGAACTTAGGTTGCATAACTCCTTTTGCGATAGAGATAGCAACACATAGATAACCTTGTTTGCACAATCTAGTAAGTTATTTGCATAGGTTTTGTTTTAAGGATTTATTTGTGGCCTAGTTTAGAGATAGTTTAGAGATTTATTTGCAGAGTTTTTGTTCTAAGGATTTATTTGCATAGGTTTCTAGTAAGTTCTAGGGATTTACTATCTGGTGCCACACCGCCAGACTATCTGGTGTATCAGGGAAGAGTAGCCCAACGGCTAGTTCCTGGTGGCACTATGGAGGAGAGCCATCAGACTGTCCGATGTATCAGGGAGTAGTAGCCCAACGGTTAGTTCCTGGTGGCATTGTGGAGTATATCAGGGAACAATAGACCAACGACTAGTTCCTGATGGCACTGTGAGGAGAGCCACCAGACTGTCCGGTATGACATCAGACTATTCTGTATGCGCCAACGGTTTAGATCCAACGACTAGTGGCACACCGAACATAGCACCGGACTTTCCGGTGTACCACAGAGAAACAAAAACTTTTTCTCCAATGGCAATTAACAACCAAAAGAAAAACCGTTTCGGGCTGTCAAACCACAATATCTGGTTCCTTAAAACCTGAAGGCGTTTGAGACGCTGCCCGCGTTTCCGGCATATGGACGCTCGCGCGTGTCGACACGTATCCAGTCGCCGGACTCGAAAGCTTCGTCTAAATTGCCTATAGGTCATTCCTTTTCCGTTCCACGTCTCTCTCCTGGTTGTTTCTCCTCCTTTGACTCAGCCGCTGCCTCGCTCCCCTCCGACACTCCCGTCGCACGCGCTACCTCGCTTCTCTAGCCCCAGCCCCCACCCGCTCTCCCTTCTCTGCACGGCGCCCCGGCCAGGCCTAGGCCAGCCAGGGATGGACCCTAGCACAAAAGTTGACTGGATTTTGCCTACTGGTTCGCTCAGGACGAACAAAGGCACGACCAACAAGTGGAGCAGCCGAGACAGCGCATGGGGGCGCAAGGCGGACGACAGCCTAGGCGTGGGCGCTATTGCTAGGAGCGAGCACATGGAGGTGCAGAGGCGGCGCGCTCGCCGGACCGCCGCGGGTGGGGTCGTATGGGGGCGCCAATCACGCGGGGAGGACTTGTTCGCGTAGGAGCCCTATGAGCTGGCAACAGGGACAACGTCGGGCTCGGCGTCGGCGATGTTGCCATGGCCACAATCTTCGTCATTAGGGGAGGGTGCGCTTGGTCGTCAAGCGCGACAGAGAGCTTGACCCTGATGAGGAGGAAGCAGGTGTGCTTGGTGGTCATTGGCGCTGTGGATGGGGTCGTCGCAGTTGGGGCACAAGATGGCGTGGAGAGGAGAGGAGCCAGACTTGGGAGACCTCGCCCTGCGTGTTCTCTTGTCTTCTCCCTTGATTTTCGTAAGTGAAAGTGATTCAACTCGAGATGTCGCTCTTGGTCCTCGCGTTTGTGGATTTGTTTCGAGACATTTGATTTTTTAGGGGATCATGTGTTTCTGGGTGCTTTTGCAGCAATGCGATTCATGTCACATGGGATGGGATTCCTACGTTATCGTGCCTGCAAGCTGTGTCTGCAGGCTGTTGTTTCAGTCATTACTCAACTGACATCTTAAAATGTGCTGCAGATGCGGGGTCGTGATTGCTATTTTTAGGTGAGGTATATGCTCAAGAAAAAACATGGAATTAAGTGTGGAATAGCAGTAGTCTTCTCATTGGAATACCTTCTTCCTTTTTAGGCTTCAGAAGAAGAGGAAACTCCTTCAGATTACCAGGTCACCTCTCCTAGGACCTTTATCACAATGCTCGTGGTTCATGCTTGTTCCATTTTCTAAGATTTTCCCCTTCGATTTTCTGGACAAGGAATTTCTGTACCACTAAGATTCTCTCCTGTTAGGAGAGTGAATTGTTAACTATTGTTTTATTTTGTAAACAAACTCAATTTGACATAATATCTCATATAAGAACAATGATATGTCTAGAATCACATGTGCAGCTCGGTGTGTATGAGTATCAAATCTAATCACATGGGTTTACTTAGTGGGTTTCATTTCTTTGTCTAACAAAAATAATGGCAAAGCTTTTACCATTCTTTAAAAAGATCTCTAATAATCAAGGTTTCAATACTCTATTTGATATTTTGGTTTGAACATGTATACACCGTTACATTTTTCTTCAAATCTATTTAAAATTAAAAATCTTTAATTTAAGGCATGGTTTAAATAATATATAACACATGCAATGAAATTTAAGATCTTAGCATAACTAATACATTAGACATTTACCAAACCCACCAATTCATTCGTAGGACACTGGTAAGGTCTTCAATATGACACATTTGTATATTTGCAAGTTATAGTTCTGGTGGGTAAGATTTGCCTGTTGGTGGAACCCTTTGTGGTCAGAACAATTTGTGATATAATGAGAACGAAATGGTATCTCACTCTGCCCCTAATGGTTGAAGATTGGTCCTTCCTGTTGCATTGTAAAAAAAGTCAAAAGAGCATGAAAGTACAAAAAAAAGCTAAAACTAGAAATGAGAGGGAGGAGTTGGCATTAGGATATGACTTATCATTCTGGTAACTGGATTAGGTCGTCTTCGCTATATGCGAGTAGAATGACAGGTTGAATTTTCATGGACTCCAGGTATCTGCAAAAAGGATTCACATTTGAAATAATCACAACTTTTTGGTTGTGTTGGATGAAAGATTCTTATTAGTAGAACAATATGGGCAGATTTTTTGGATGAGGTAAGCCTCAATTGTATAGAGGTAATCTATCAAAAGGCAAGACAAAGAATGTGTCCTCTTCTGTTTTTTTACTTAAATTGTACTGGTAGTTTATTTTTTAGTTGGACATTGTTTTTTGTCAAACATTTTAACAATGATTCTTCTGTGTGGTTTATAATCAGATTCACCATGCTACGTGGCTTTTCTTGTTTTAAGTTACAAAATCCAGTTTAGTGTCTAATGAATGTAGTTTAGTCTCACGAAGTCTTACCAAGGTTCTTGTAGATTTATGGGTTGGCCTCTTTGATCTAAGAGTAGATGTGAGGAGTTTGGGAGGTAATCTTCTAGGCTGAGGAATTTACCTTGCTTTTTTGGTTAATAACACTGAATTGCCATTGGTATGCCATACCCGATGAATTACCCGATGAATTCTCTCTGATTTAGTATCAAATGCAGAATATTGGGTATGCCATACCCGATGAATTCTGAGAATTCTCTCTGATTTAGTATCAAATGCAGAATATTGGACTACAAATAGGACTGAATGACTGATAAGTGATGACTATTGAATTGAGTATTTTGTTGCAGATTGTGCATGATATAAACCCATGTAGCAGTATTGAGGCAATTTTTAGGACTAATGCAAACTGTAATTTTCAAATCCTCTTCACTATTATTTTTGCCTTATGCTGTCCAGAGGTATTGGATAGTGCGCCCGAATGGGCGCCGCCTGATCTAGTCAACCTACAAAGTACAAACGACTCCGAGTTCCCCACAAGCCCCGAACAAGAACAATGATAGATTCAGAGAAACATGCAGCACCAGCAGATCAGCAATATCCAAGCAACCCACATCCAAGTTGACCCTCCAGGCTCCAGCAATAATATATGAACACGCCACTTATGTACATTACATATTGCGAGAACTCGCAACATTATGTACTATATATGTAAGGTCACAGGACCCAGGGGTACCCGAATATTGAAGTCAGTTGTGGTAAACGACAAGGATAGGTGAAATGCTCAAATGGACACAGCACTTAATTGAGCATGAGTTCTGCCAATCCAGCCAAGCGCTAATTTGCATCAGCTGGGCCGTGGTAGTTCCTCCTCCTCAGCTGCGATTCTGGCGCAGGTTGCTGAAGGAAGATCTTGGTAGGATCGTTTGGGTCAACATACCTGCACATATATCAACTCACATGAGTTCACAACGGAGAGATTGATAGCCAGTTGCTTGGTTGGTTGTGAGCACTCACGCATGACGCATCATGTCATCAACAGGAGTCTGCACAGCTTGCAGAGGGTCCACACGAGGTGCCATGCTAGCAGCAGACTGGGTTTCAAACTGGTTGTAGCGCCGCACAGATGCAGTCAGGTTGAGGAACAGAGGAACGAAAGTACCACAGCCGCCGTCCTTGAACAAGACCTTGAAGGTGTGAGTTGAGTACAGGGCCCTGTTCTGGTTGTCTGGAACAACCTGCATTGGAATATTCCATGTTCAGTGACCGAAGCTCAGATGTATTATCTGCCAAGAGTTCTATCATACTCACTGGCTCAACGAATCCAGAGATGTTGTTGCAGTGAAATATTGGCTGATTGAACTTCTGACCGTGCACAAACAACTGCAGAGTTAGGCAAGGAAGAACATTCAGACTGATATTGCGAAGAAACCATTTCTTACATGTACGTAACCCTGAATCATGCAAAAGCACCTAGGAAAGTTGCCTTTTAGAGAGGGAGAGAGAGAGAGAGAGATTCGGCACTTGAGAACCTACATACTGTGTTGGCAACCATGACACGTGGTGACACCACAACCATCAACAATCACCATATAAATTATACACACTATATCAGTAGATAAAGTATTCCTCATGCTGCTCGTTATTCATCTAGAGGGCAGTGACACAGTAACAGCTCAACAAAAGCCAGGTCGCAAACTCGCAAGCTAAGGAAGCAACGACAAGATAAAAAAGGCCTTCTAAACTTAGTAAAGAAGTGTCAAGCCAGTTGCAATTTCATTTAGAAAAGCATATGCTAAAATCGCACATTGCACTGAGTGCATAGCAAAAGCTATGAATCTAAAACGTTTTGTTTTTTCTAGTTGCTATTACTATGTATCTAGACATACTGTACATCTAAGTGCATAGCAAAAGCTATGAATCTAAAAAAGCTAAAATATCTTATAGTTTGGAATGAAGGGTGTAGGTCAATACTCAATAGTACAGACCATCAAGAGACAGATAATATTGTGGATTAGCATATGCCGAGGACCTTTTCCTAAAACAGCATGATATACGATAGAAGGGTGAATCATCATATGTGCAAAATTACAAGTTAACAAAGAACATGAGTAGAACTTTTATGCTGATTGCAAGTGATTGTCGTATCATGGTCTGGCAACAGCTTTGTAGCCATTCCATTTTTTTTTCTTTTTTCTTGACCTTTTTATTTTGTGAGTTCGCCCTTGCATTCTGTTAAAACTATATAAGAGCATAAACGAAGAACCAACTTTCAGAATGGTATTACTTACCAGTGGCATATCAAAAGCAAAGAAGTTGCCAACATGCTTGTTGGCAACAAACACCATCCTTATATTAGACAGGTAAATTGTGCCTTTTGTTTTCACATGACCACCAGGAGCTCTGATTGATAATAACAAGAGAAGCAGCAGTAGAAAAATATGGTTAGATATGTTTGCCCAGAGCAACTATTAAAAAGATGGAGCTTCCAGTACAAGCATAGGTTTAAGTCTTATCCAAAGAATAAATCCGCCTATCAGGTATTAGTGGGTAATGGGCGAATGAGATGGCAAATGATGCTCAAACTATTTTACTACTGAGGCCCCCTTTGGTTGAGCTTCACAACCTGTTTTGGCTTCTCAAAAAGCCAAAGCCAACCAAATAGGTGGGAAAGCTAACCTGCTTTGGGTCAAAAATTGCTTTCTAGTAGAAATCCCACAGCGGCTCCATCCCTTTCACTGGCTGTGGAGGTGCCTCAGGTGCGCAACTTTGAAAAAAAATTACCACCTGCCACTCCTTATGAGAAAATAAGGATTTGTTTCCCCTCTGTTCCCGTCAAAAGAAGTCACGAGGAACTCCGTCATCCTCGCATGGCTACGGTTTCTACCACTAGCCATCACTTCGCCAGTGCATCCCGTGGCCGGCTACCGCCCCACTGACACCACCCAAGGATGGTCGCAGACCTGCCCACCACCGTCCGGCCACCAGCCCTGGCTGGCCACGCAGCACAGAGGCAAGCTACCCCGCAGCTCCCAGTGCCCGGCGCTTGGGAAGACTGCCGCCCACCAACCCCGGGCCTAGGGCACCATCCCCCCCCCCCGTGCCATCATCCTGCCCCGGCCCTCAAGGTACAAGCCCCAGTGTCCTTGGAATGTGCAGGATTCATGATCGATGGATAAAAATATATGTATGTTTGGTAGTGGTATTGTGATGTATGTCAAATTGTTGGTTGTGATTAGTACCTAGACCTGTGATGCATGATAATATTGTTGGTTGCTGTGTTGCCCTTATAATATTTTTGTTTGATTCAAGAATGAGTGACAAGGCAGATTGAGGTGATGTTTTTACGAGGCATTTGATTGATGCCTACAAAGGAGATTGAAGCTAGGAATAGTACATGTTGAAAAAATGTTGTATCCAAGTTTGTAGAAAAAATCCGGTGAGATGCGAACAAAAAACAAATGAAGAACAAGCTACATAAAATGAAAAGAAATATTAATCATCTATGGAGTTCAAGAATTGTGCCACTGCTTGGATAGGATGAATCAAAACAAACTATTGACTGCTTGAAGAAATGGTGGGATCAACACCTTGCAGTAAGAACTATACTATCATTGTACATATTTTTCCATTCTTTGATCTGGTGTGCCTTGCTGATTATTTAATTTAATTTTAGAGATGCAATAATCATGAGAAAGGAACCAAATGCAATCGTGTGAAGTTTCGAAAACAAGGACCAAAGTACCTTAATTCTGCATATGTTGTTTGGAAAGGTACATGTTAGTGGGTCTTCTGCATCCTGTCCTGGAGATATATCCTCCTCTGATAAGGCAAGTGATGAGGATGTTATGTTGATGGATGGATGGCAAGATACATGTCAGTACCTTGATGTTTTGGTTAGTGCAAGAGAGGGATAATTACATTGATGGATGGCATCATTGTATTGTATGAGACCTTTATCTTTTGTATTGTTCTATTTATGTGGATCATATCGCTGAGATGGATGCAAAACCTAGAAACAATAATTTTTTCTTTTAAAATAGTCAATTACATGCGACCAGTGAACATATTAGTTTTTTAGGAGCAATTTGCATATAAACAGTTCCCCAGGCCTCCAGGGGTATTACAGGTATTTCATACACAGCCTACATCTTCTGCACAGCCCATAGCTGCTCCAACCAAAAAACTTTCAGGTTTTCTCGCAACTCTCAACTCACAGCAGTCACAGCCCACAGCTTACCATAGCCTTTTCTTTTCAAAAGCCACAGCTCAACCAAAACCAAACATGGCCTGAATTTTGTATTTTTGTTGTAGCCTATGAAGATTATTATGTTAGACAGTCCCTCCTTCCTCATACAACAGTTCTACTTCTACCCACATGATACTCCAAATTGTCTAAATAAGGAAAGAGATGAAGTCATAAAGATCGTAATTCAGATTTGCATTGTAGTATATATATTTACAAAAGGAAACATATATGGTGCTCAAAGGGGTACGGTGCTCACGTGCATATTTTAAATCTGGAACATCCATCTCACATCCAGCGGCTGCAGTTAATTTGATTAAGAACCCCTCCCACCAAGGGAGGAAGGTGAAAGGGGTTCTTTGTAATATTGATGCTTCTATTAGATGTTGGATGGACGCTCCAGATTTAAAATGTGCACGTGAGCACCTTACCCCTTTGAGCACCAGATATGTTCCCTTTACAAAAACATATCGATGAACCAACCAGATTCATCGCCAAACAAAGAGGCAGCAGCCAGAACAACGGCAATCCGTGGCACGACTTGCTCAGCGGAGAACATCTTCAAGGGCTCAATTCCGGCCGGCCACCACGCCACCTATAGCGTGGCCATCCCGTATTCCCGCACCATCCTCAATGTTGGGCCGACACCAGTCCCCTTCGATCCATTGTATTTGTTTCTACCAAAAAAAACTAGTCCGGACATCCCTAAATCGCCCTCCAGAAACCGCGGAATTCATTGTATTCGACTATTTTCCATCCCAAGAAAACCTAAAAACTAGTATGGCGATCCCTAAATCCCCATCCAGAAATCGGAATCCATTGCTTGACTATTTTTCCACCTGGAAACCTAAAAATATAGTCCTATAATCACTAAATCCACAATTGGAAACCGTAATCCCTATATACATCGCAAAATCAGCAGGTGGGATGGTACTTACGATGGGATCTTGTCGACGTGGAACTCGACGCCATCCCGGGCGAGGACGAACATCTCACTGTAGAACGGCACCGGCATCCCATTCCCAAACAGCTGCGGGTTCTCCGCCATCCCTCCTTCTGCTTCCCCCTCCTGGATCGATCGCGGAGCGAAGACGAAGAGCAACGAGTTATTAGATTTCGCGGTGATGCTTGGCAGTTGGCAAGGAACGGTGGCCCGGTGGGGTCGATTACGGCACCGTTTGGAAGCGTTGTAGTTTATAAAAAACTGGTTTTTTATCTTAGTTTTTAAAAACCGGTTTCTAAAAAAAAAACTGGCTGGAGCTGCTTGGAAGCGCTATTTGTCAAAAATAGCTTTATTTCTGTTCAAAATGACCAGCGCACCCCTTAATGACGTGTTTGGATTGCAGCATCATGTAGCCCGGAGTCAAATCATCCGTCATGGGTTAGAGACCAGAAGGACGAGGTCATCCGCTACTTTTTCAAGGAACCAGCTCGACCGTCAACTTATACCTATAGAGAAAGCTACGAAGGATGGCTTGATGACGGATGGGTTTACCTCGTGACACAAACCAAACAGAACATGCAGGTTCGGACTTAGGTTCGGATGATTCTGGATGAGTTCATTTGTCAATCCAAACAGGTCGTAAGTTTTTTAAATCATCTGGTACACAAATGCCCTCGCCTACAGTGTACAGAAATTGCAGGCACCGAAAACGCATGCATCATATATGGTACACCTTCTTCAGAGTTTTCAGAGTTTGTGTATAGATTACTGGTATGAAACACAGTATATATGGCAGTTGAAAACACTGAAAACGTAGATTACTGACAGCTGAAAACACTGAAAATGCATATTACTCGTCAGACACTTAAAACACTAACATATATGGCGGCCACTGAAACGCAGTTCAATATTCAGTACACTGAAACGCAGATTACTATTTACTAGTATGAACTCGCCGACAAGCAAGCCTTCAAGACTAGTTGAAACAAACTTTGAAAACACTGCCCTGGGAAGTGAAGCTGGATAATGCTACTGTCCAACAAAAACTGAAACTCGGTTAAATCTAATGTCTGAAGTGCTCACTCTCGTCGGTTCCTATTCTTCGTCGGGCATCAAAACATTGCATATGGTATCACCAAAGACATTTATGTCACCATCTGTCGGCGTTTCGGACCCGAGGGGTCCGTGAGCCAACCAGTAAATTTGTCGTTGCGTGTCCCTACCCAGATGGGTTGGTGCGAGATGGAACACAAGGGGAAAACGCGGCTCGTATTATCTCGTACCGGGGGGGGGGGTGTGCTCGTAGTAGAGGTTACAAGCGTTCGCGAGAGAGAGTGAGCCTGTTCGTTTGCTCGTCCCTCCGCGCGACCCTCTCGCAGTAAGGCCCTGGACCTCCCTTTTATAGATGCAAGGAGAGGGTTTAGGTGTACAATGGGGGTGTAGCTTATGCGCTAATGTGTCTGGTAGAGAGGTGTCTGATCCCTGTGTACATGCCAACGTGGCTGTCGGAGAGGTGCTAGAGCCCTGTGTATGCCATAACGTGGCCGTCGGAGAAGTGTCTGAGCCCTGTAGAAGCGCAGCTGGCGGTGCTGCTGGGATCCTGCTGACGTCTTCTTGCTTCCGTAGGGGGCTAAGAACCACCGTCGTCATGGACGCACACGGAGAGCCATCATTGCCTGCTACTGGGACGAGCCAGATGGGACGCCGGTCTTGTTCCCTCGTAGCCTAAGCTAGCTAGGGGTAGGGTAATGATGTATCCCCTGTGGCGCGGTCGGTCCGAACCCAAGGTCGGGCGAGGCGGAGACTTCTCCTGAGCCCGAGGCCGGGGTCGGGTGAGGACGCGATTCCTCCCGAGGCCGAGGCTGAGGCCGAGTCTTGGGGTCGGGCGAGGCGGAGACCTCCTCCCGAGGCCGAGGCCTAAGGTCGGGCGAGGCGGAGCTTCCTGTTGCGCCCGAGGCTGAACTTGCTGTTGTCAGCCTTGCCCGGGTGGCTGGCACAACAGTCGGAGCGAGGTGAGCGGCGCTGTTTTCCTGTCAGATCAGTCAGTGAAAGGTCGAAGTGACTGCGGTCACTTCGACCTTGCCGACTGAGGCGCGCGTGTCAGGATAAGGTGTCAGGCGATCCTCGCATTGAATGCGCCTACGACACGGTCGGTTGGTGAGGCGATTTGGCCAAGGTTGCTTCTCGACGAAGCCTGCCCGAGCTGGGTCTCGGTCGAGCCGAGGGTGCGCCCACTGCCTGAGGAGACCCTCGGGCGAGACGTGAACTCGTCTGGGACTACTGTTCCTGCCCGAGGCCGTGCTCGGGCGAGGCGAGATTGCGTCCCGTGGTAGACGAGGCTTTGACCTGAACCGCGCCCATCAGTCTTTGCAGTTCGTGCTGATGGTGCTTACCAGCCGTGTTTAGGAGTGTTGGGGGTACCCCTAATTACGGTACCCGACAGTAGCCCCCGAGCCTCAAAGGGAGTGTTGGTACTCGCTTGGAGGCTTTTCCGCACTTTTTTGCGAGGGGACCGGCCTTTCTCGGTTATACTTTGTTCCGGTGGGTGCGCGCGAGCGCACCCGCCGGGTGTAGCCCCCGAGGCCTCGGAGGAGTGGTTTGACTCCTCTGAGGTCTTAACGCCTTTCGTAATGCTTCGGCCGGCCTGGTCGTTCCCTCATGCGGCCTGGCCGTAGCCCGGGTGCATGGTCAGGTTTCGAGTTTTTAGGCTGGTTTGTTGACGCTGTCAACGGTTTGGCCGTAGCCGGGTTGCGAGAGCAGCCCCACGAGCCTCTGCATGGAGCGAGAGGACGATCAAGGATTGTCTCGACTTTTATTATACGCCCCTTCGTCGCCTTTCCGCAAGGAGGAAGGGGGGGAAAGCGCCATGTTGCCCTCGGAGGGCGCCGAACATGGTGTCTCCAGTGAGTTGCTAACGGGTGATCCGAGTGGACGCCCGTGCCCCGTTCGATAAGGGTCGGCTAGTGGCCCAGAGGCGCGCTCCAAAAGTACCTGCAGGTGATTTGCCGGACCCGGACCCATTCGATAGGGTCCGAGGGCTCGATGCCTCCCTCTGATGGGATTCCGTTACAAAATCGCTTCTGCTGTTCTCAGAAATGTCCTAGGGTACCTCGGGAGCGTAGCCCGAGCCTCGGCCATGTAACGGACGTACCCAGAGTCATCCCTCGCTCTGCGTGCTCTGGGGCGACTGTCGAACCCTTCCGATGGGCCAGCCTTCGAACCCCTGATCAGTAGTGGGCGCGGAGCCCGAGTGCTCTGGGGCGGCTATCGAACCCTTCCGAGGGGCCAGCCTTCGAACCCCTGATCAGTAATGGGCTTGGAGCCCGAGTGCTGTAGGGCGGCTGTTGAACCCTTCCGAGGGGCCAGCCTTCGAACCCCTGATCAGTAGGAGGGCTCGGGGCCCGCTTCCTTCACGGAGAAGGATCCCTTTCGAAGTATCCCCTTTCACGGTCCATGTTAGCAAGAGAGAGAAAGAGGAAGAGGAAAAGGATATGAATTTAAATGGCGTGGCACACCTTTTTTGACGCGGTCATCATGGCAGAGGTGAAACGACGCCCGCTTCGCCTGCCAAAGGTGTTGCTTGCCCCGCCGAGGAGTTAATGCGACGAGACGGGCGATTCGCGGGGCGGCCGTTGCGCGTGCTCGAGTCGTTCGAGGAACGGGCGTTTCACCTTTAAGTTTGAATTTCGCGGCGAGTTCAGGCGAAGTTTTGAATAGATCTCGCCCGGGCCTTTATATACCCAGAAGAGGGGTCAGTGGTGGTTTTTTACCCTGCCATTTACGCTCGCCTTCCGCTTTGGTTTCCGCAACCTAAGAGAACAGCCAGGGAAAAGAAAACCGCGCACCTCATCCCCTCCGCCTCCACCACCTTCATTTGGCGATGGCTAACAAGGTGACCGTCGTTCCGCCGCGTGACCCATGGCCTTCCTCCATCGTCGTCGTGGGGGATCTAGAGGCCCTTGTTGCCGATGGTTTGCTCCGTCCCCTCTCCGGAGGGGCGCAGCCGGAGTGGATAGCTCCGAGCGAGGCCGACCCGACTTCGCCACCGGGGTACATGGTTAGTTTCATCCCCTTCCACGAGCGTGGGTTTGGACTGCCAGCGAGCCGTTTCATGCGGGCGCTCCTGCACTACTACAGGGTGGAGCTGCACAACTTCAACCCCAACTCCATTGCACAAGCGGCCATCTTCGCGGCGGTTTACAAGGGTTTTTTGGGGATTGACCCCCACTGGGATCTGTGGACCCATCTCTTCTCCGCGGAGCTCTTTGCCTCGACGACGGAGGCAAAGAAGGTCCGTATGGCGGTGCGGGCCGGTGGCTGCACCCTCCAGCTGAGTCCGGGGCGCGCGCAGCTGTACATCCCTGCCAACCTTGTGTCTTCGAACAAGGGGTGGCAGCGCCAGTGGTTTTATCTCCGGAACGACGACGGGAGGCTTCCGTCGTTTTCTCAACGAGTGGTGACCGCCGCCGGCAGCAACTGGCGCTGGGGGGCCACGCGCGCGAAACGGGAGATGCTCCAGCCTCTTCTGGATGCCTTGCAGAAGTTAAGAGATGAGGGGCTCACCGCTGTGGGGGTGGTTGCCGCCATCCATCGCCAGAGGGTGCTCCCTTTGGCAGAGCGGCGGTTGCAGCTCTCGGAGATGAAGCCAGGGTTTATTTGGAGGGCTCGCAGATGTCCTCGGCTTCCCTTTCCACCGACGACCTCCGCAGGTGGGTAGCGGGTACGGTAGGGAGGCTGGATGCCGGCGCCCTCACCCAGCCCGTGACACGTCCCGAGCGTGGGTACGTGTCCCTGGTGAGTGTCCGTTCCTTCTCCTTCTTTGCGTCGGGTTGCCTTTGATTCTTACCATTGGGATTTCCGTTCGTCCCTAGGGGTTGAGGGGTTTTAAACTCTCCCTGCCACCGGTCCCGGAGGACGCGGTGGACCGAGCCGCGCGGAGGATTGCCGCAGAGAAGAAAAAGGAGAAGAAGGACGCGGAAAAGGCCCGGGCTCGCGAGCGGATGCGGGCTCGGGAAGCCTTGGAGAAGCGTCGTCGGAGACAGGAGAGGGACGGGCTCCCGAGGGAGCCGTCGCCGGAGACGCCTGACGACGACGATGACGACGATGATGACGAGGACGACGACATGGCGGCCCGTCTTGGCCTCAGCCTAGATCTGAGGCTGGGCCAGGGGTCGCCGAGCCAGCCTCCAAGTGGGCTAGCGCCATCGGTATCTGGGGCCGGGACATCAGGGTCCCGGTTCAAGGAGCGGAGGTAGGCCGAGGGGGTACTTGACCCCTTGGCCGATGTAACTGAGGTGACTCCGGGGAGTCAGGCCGATCCGCTTGTTCCCCAAGAGCAAGCGCCTGTGCTGGCTGCATAGGGGATTGATCCTCCGGTCGTCGTGACGATGCCTGTGCAGGTTGCCCCCTTGGCGCCTCGGGCGCCCGAGGTGGAGGCGGCGCCGGAGTCGACAGCGGGGCAACCCTTGGCACCTCCTGTGGGGACCGAGGCCCGAGGGGCCTCCCCGCAGGCACGATTGGCCCTGGTTCGGAGCGGGTAAGTATCCGAGGATACCTCTGCTTTGGTTTTTTCTCTGTGTGTCTTGATCTTGCTCTTTCTTTCAGCAAGCGGAGGCAGCGCTTGGCCGGTCTGGCCCCCAGGAAGGCCCTCAAGACGGAACTGGCTTCTGCAGCTGGTGCCACGGCACACCAGGCCGGTTGGCTGGCCTCCACGCAAGGCGCCCTCGAGCGGGGGGCCCAGGCGACGTGACTTGCCATGGGGCAAGATTCCCAAGATGACCCCTCTGTCGGGGCGGCCATTGTGCCGGGGGAGACTGGTGACGCGGCTGTGGCTCCAAGCCCGCCTGACCTGTTGCCGGCGCCGGCATCGGCTCCCGCCGAGGCCGTTGCTGATTTGCCCGCGGGGCCGCCCGTCGCTCCCGACGTCGGGATGGTTGAGGTGCCACTGCTCGTGGTGGTCTCCGATCTCCCCGCTCTTGGTCACGAGGAGAGGGCGACCGCCGTTGCCGAGGTTGGTGACCGGAGGCCCGGTACGTCGACGGCGCTGGTGTTCGACGCGTCGACTGCAGGGGGACCCGACGCCTTAGTGGAGGGGCGCGCAGAACCGCGACCCGTCTTGGGGAGCAGCGGCCTTATCCCCGCACAGCACAACCCCAATGAGTGGAGCGGGCAGCCGTTCCGGTTCTGGAGCCGCGGCGCCTCGGAGGTCCTCCTTTTCCTCAACGATGATCGGGAGGAGCAGTCTCGGAATGAGCTCCATGAGCATGCCGAGGCGGCGATGAGGTCGCTTCAGTTGATCATGGAGGTCCTTTCCAGGGACGTTCCCAGGGTCTGCCAGGTAAGGATTTAGGTGTACACCTTGCGTGACCAGGGCATATTTTGTGATATCCTGTTTTCCTTCCTCAGGAACTTGCGGATATGAGCACCGCCAAGTAGCTGTTCATCCGCCGTGAGAGCGGCGTCTGGGGTTCGCTGCGGTCCCAGAAGGCCGCGCTTGCCGAGGCTAATGAACGCCTCGCCCAACGGAGCGCCGAGGTGGCGGACCTTCGGCTGCTCTATGATGAGCTGAAGTCGGAGGTAGCGGCAACGCGGGTAGAGGTGGCGTTGGCACGGACAGAGATGCAGCAGCGACAGCTGGAGCTTGGTCAGGTCATCGGCGAGCGGGACCAATCTCGGAGCCAAGCTGCCGAGGCCGTGGGCCGGGCTGAGGCCCTTAGGGGTTAGCTGGTCGTGGCCGTCGGGTCTGCCCAGTCCGCCCAAGCCGTGGCCTCGCAGGATCGTGCCTGGGCCGAAGGTATGTTTCGACCGCTTTGTGACTTTGATTCAGCTTCGTTCTTCAGCTCGTGTCTAAAGAATTTTGTTTGGCTTTCTGCAGAGTTCGAGACGGCTCTTAACGAGTCTGTCAAGGCGCTTGCCCAGGCGGCCGAGCAGAAGGAGGCCGACCGCGTGGCTATGTCCGAGGCCATCTTGGACTTTTGCTGGGCCTTTGACCTCGACGACGTCCCCTCGGGTAGCTCCCCCCAGAGTCACCTGCGGGCCTTGGGCGGCCATGTGCGCAGCAGACTCCGCGGGGCGCTGCACCACGGCGTTAGGCGGGCCTTTGCCGTGCTTGCTTCCCACTACGACGTGGATCTGGAGCGGGTCAGTGAGGGGTACTGCCTACCCGACGAAGATGAGGCTGCCTTAGCCGAGGTCCAGAGGCTTGACGCGACCGTGGCAGGTCCAAGCGCGGTGCTGGCGGCCTCCTTTGAAGTGAGATCCTTCCGCTCGCCTCGTCGTCTGGGGCCGGGCCAGATCTTGCCGAGGGTGGAGACGACGTCGAGGGTGGCCCTGCCAATGTCTGATCCTGCCGGAACAGTTTGTCTGCAGTATGCGTGTGTTTTTCACGGCCGCTGAGGCCTAAACACTTTTATCGTTGTGTTATAAAGTTGTGTTTCCTTTCCTCTTGTTTCGAGTATCAGGACTTGTTCGTCGGTAGCAGAATCGCTTATCCGAGTGAGAGTTACTTTTCGCGGAAGGCGATGAGTGAGGTATCCGTATCTCGGAGGCGTAGGAGTCCCTCGGCTCGGTCGGCCTTGCCGCTTATGTGCACCCTTACTCATTTGCAGGATTCTGTTATCGATATAGTCGAGAAGGCACGAAAGTCGCTTTGGTAGAAAATCTTTCTTGGTAGAAAAATTTTCCGAGGAAAATTTTGACGCAGAGGGGGTTCCCCCCTTCTAGCCCCCGAGGGAGGGTCGGGCTTTGCCGAGGCAAGGCTGATCCTTCCTTGACGGTTAGACTTTATTTATGTATGTGAAGAAAGCGAGGTATATGAACGACTCGAAAACATCTTAAGGGTAGAAGTGACGTAGCTGTTGGATGTTCTAGGCGTTGTTGTAGACCTCGCCTTGATCGTTGGCCAGCTTGTATGTTCCAGGCTTCAAAATCTTGGCGATGATGAATGGCCCTTCCCAGGGAGGAGTAAGCTTATGGCGCCCTCGGGCGTCTTGTCGCAGTAGAAGTACCAGGTCTCCCACCTGGAAGTCTCGGGACCGGACCCTTCGGGTGTGGTAGCGTCGCAGAGACTGCTGATACCGTGCCGAGTGTAGTAAGGCCACATCCCGAGCTTCTTCGAGCTGGTCCAGTGAGTCTTCTCGGCCGGTCTGGTTGCTTCGATCGTCGTACGCCTTTGTCCTCGGGGAACCGTATTCTAAGTCTGTGGGTAAGATAGCCTCGGTCCTATAGACTAGAAAGAACGATGAGAAACCCGTGGCTCGGCTCGGCGTCGTCCTCAGACTCTAGGCCACCGAGGGTAGCTCTTTCATCCACCACTTGCCGAACTTGTTGAGGTCGTTGTAGATCCTCGGTTTAAGTCCCTGCAAAATCATACCGTTGGCACACTTCACCTGCCCATACGTCATGGGGTGAGCTACGGCGGCCCAGTCCACACGGATGTGGTGGTCCTCGCAGAAGTCTAGGAACTTCTTCCTAGTGAACTGTGTGCCATTATCGGTGATGATGGAGTTCGGGACCCCAAAGCGATGGATGATGTTTGTGAAGAACGCCACCACCTGCTCGGACTTGATGCTGGTTAGGGGTCGGACCTCGATCCACTTAGAGAATTTGTCGATGGCGACCAGCAGGTGCGAGAAGCCCCCGGGTGCCTTCTGCAAGGGACCGACGAGGTTCAGACCCCACACGGCAAACAGCTAGGTGATGGGTATTGTCTGCAGGGCCTGAGCGGACAGGTGCGTCTGTCTTGCGTAGAATTGACACCCTTGGCAGGAGCGTACAATCCTAGTGGCGTCGGCCACCGCTGTTGGCTAGTAGAAGCCTTGTCGGAAAGCGTTTCCGATGAGGGCTCGAGGTGCTGCATGGTGACCGCAAGCCCCCAAGTGTATCTATTGCAACAGCTCTTGTCCTTCGGCGACGGATATGCATCGTTGGAGAATGCCTGAGGGGCTGCGGTGGTAGAGCTCCTTTTCATCACCCAGTAAGACGAACGACTTGGCGCGCCGAGCCAGTCGCCGAGCTTCGGCCTTGTCGAGGGGTAGCTCTCCTCGGTGGAGATATTGCAGGTACGGGGTCTGCCTGTTTCGGTTTGGCGCGACCTCATTCCGCTCTCCCTCGATGCGCAAGGCCTCGCCCTCGGTGGCCGAGGGTACCACGGGCTGAGCCGAGGTCTCATCGGGCTCGAGCGTGTCGTCGATCTTGACAGAGGGTTGATGTATGTCTCTGGAGAAGACGTCCGGGGGAACCGTTGTTCGCCCCGAAGCTATTTTCGCCAGCTCATCCGCAGTCTCGTTATACCGTCGAGCGATGTGGTTGAGCTCCAGCCCGTAGAACTTGTCTTCCAGGCGCTGAACTTCGTCGCAGTAGGCCTCCATCTTCGGGTCGCGGCAATGGGAGTTCTTCATGACTTGGTCGATGACAAGCTGCGAGTCGCCACGAGCGTCGAGGCACCGAACCCCTAGCTTGATGGCGATGCGCAACCCGTTAACCAAAGCTTCGTACTCGGCCATGTTGTTTGATGCCGGAAAATGGAGGCGCAACACGTAGTGCACATGTTTCTCGAGGGGTGAGATGAAGAGCAGGCCCGTGCCAGCCCCTGTTTTCATCAGCGACCCATCGAAGTACATGGTCCAAAGCTCGGGTTGGATCGGAGCTGTTGGCAATTGGGTGTCAACCCATTCAGCCACGAAGTCCGCCAAGACTTGGGATTTTATGGCCTTCCGAGGAGCGAACGAGATTGTCTCGCCCATGAGTTCCACCGCCCACTTTGCTATCCTACCCGAGGCCTCTCGGCACTGGATGATCTCCCCCAGGGGAAGGATGACACCACAGTCACCGGATGAGACTCGAAGTAGTGTCACAATTTTCGCCGCGTCAGAATTACTGCGTATAGTAGCTTCTGGATTTGTGGGTAGCGGATCTTGGTCTCGGATAACACCTCACTGATGAAGTAGACCGGCCTCTGGACGAGCAGTGCATGCCCTTCTTCTCGTCTCTCGACTACGATCGCGGCGTTGACCACCTGAGTGGTTGCGGCTACGTAGATCAAGAGGGCTTCTCCCACAGCGGGGGGCACCAAGATGGGCGCGTTTGTAAGGAGCGCCTTTAAGTTTCCGAGGGCTTCCTCGGCCTCGGGGGTCCAAGTGAAGCGCTCGGCCTTCCTTACGAGGCGGTACAAGGGTAGGCCTTTTTCGCCGAGGCGCGAGATGAAGCGGCTCAGAGCCGCAAGGCATCCCATGACCCTTTGTACTCCTTTCAAATCTTTGATAGGCCCCATGTTGGTGATGGCCGCGATTTTCTCCGGATTGGCCTCGATGTCCCGCTCGGAGACGATGAACCCCAGGAGCATGCCTCGGGGGACTCCGAAGACACACTTCTCGGGATTGAGTTTTACGCCTTTCGCTCTCAGACACTTGAATGTTGTTTCAAGGTCGGAGAGGAGGTCGGAGGCTTTCCTCGTCTTGACAACGATGTCATCGACGTAAGCCTTGACCGTTCGGCCGATGTGCTCCCCGAACACATGGTTCATGCACCTTTGGTATGTTGCACCTGCATTCCTCAAGCCAAATGACATGGTAGTATAACAGTACATGCCAAAAGGTGTGATGAAAGAAGCCGCGAGCTGGTCGGACTCTTTCATCTTGATTTAGTGATAACCTGAATAGGCGTCGAGGAATGACAGGGTTTCGCACCCAGCAGTGGAGTCCACAATTTGATCGATGCGAGGCAGAGGGTAGGGAACCTTCAGACATGCTTTTTTTAGACCAGTGTAGTCTACGCACATCCTCCATTTCCCGCCTTTCTTTTTTACAAGCACATGGTTAGCTAACCATTTGGGATGGAATACCTCTTTGATGAACCTGCAGCCATCAGCTTGTGGACCTCCTCGCCTATGGCTCTGCGCTTTTCTTTGTTGAAACGGCGCAGAGGCTGCTTCACGGGTTGGGCACCGGCTCGGATATCCAGTGAGTGCTCGGCGACATCCCTCGGTATGTCGGGCATGTCCGAGGGACTCCACGCAAAAACTTCAGCGTTTGCACGGAGAAAGTCGATGAGCAATGCTTCCTATTTGGGGTCGAGCTCGGAGCCGATCCGGACTTGCTTGTAGGCATCGTTGCTGGGGTCGAGGGCGACGGACTTAACCGCCTCAGCCGGTTCGAAGTTGCCGGCGTGGCGCTTCGCATCAGGCACCTCCTTGGAGAGGCACTCCAGGTCGGCGATGAGGGCCTCGGACTCGGTGAGGGCCTCAGCGTACTCCACGCACTCCACGTCGCATTCGTATCTGTGTCGGTACGTGGATCCAACGGTGATGACCCCATTGGGGCCTGACATCTTGAGCTTGAGGTACGTGTAGTTGGGGACGGCCATGAACTTGGCGTAGCACGATCTCCCCAGCACCGCGTGGTAGGTCCCTCGGAACCCGACCACCTCGAACGTGAGGGTTTCCCTTCGAAAGTTGGAGGGAGTTCCGAAGCAGACTGGCAAATCGAGTTGTCCAAGGGGGAGGACGCGCTTTCCGGGGACGATGCCGTGAAAGGGAGCCGCACCAGCCCGGATTGTGGACAGATCGATCCCCAAGAGCCCAAGGGTCTCGGCGTAGATGATGTTGAGGCTGCTGCCTCCGTCCATGAGGACCTTGGTGAGCCTGGCGTTGCCAATGACAGGATCGACAACGAGCGGGTACCTTCCTGGGCTCGGCACGCAGTCGGGGTGGTTGCCTTGGTCGAAGGTGATGGGCTTGTCGGACTAGTCTAGGTAGACTGGTGCCGCCACCTTCACCGAGCAGACCTCCCGACGCTCCTGCTTGCGGTGTCGAGCCGAGGCGTTCGCCACTTGTCCACCATAGATCATGAAGCAGTCGTGGACCTCGGGGAACTCCTCTTCCTTGTCGCCCTCTTTCTTGTTGTTGTCTTGGCCTTTGTCATCTCCCGCTGGGGGCCCGGCCTTATGGAAGTAGCGCCGAAGCATGACGCATTCCTCAAGGGTGTGCTTGACGGGAATCCTTGAGCATCTTGTCGAACAGGTTGGCCCCTCCAGGAGGCTTCCGAGGGTTCCTGTGTTCGACAGCAGCGACGAGATCCGCATCAGCGGCGTCGCGCTTTGCTTGCGCCTTCTTCTTGGCCTTCTTCTTTGTGCCACGCTGGGCGGACGCCTCGGGGACGTCTTCCTGCTGCCGTCCCTGAGGCCGCTTGTCCTTCCAGAAGATGGCTTCGACCACCTCCTGGCCAGAGGCGAACTTGGTGGCGATGTCCATCAACTCGCTCGCCTTGGTGGGAGTCTTGCGCCCTAGTTTGCTCACCAGGTCTCGGCAGGTGGTGCCAGCGAGGAATGCCTCGATGACATCTGAGTCGGTGATGTTGGGCAGCTCGGTGCGCTGCTTTGAAAACCGTCGGATGTACTCTCGCAGGGATTCCCCTGGCTGCTGGCAGCAGCTTTGGAGATCCCATGAGTTCCCAGGGCGCACGTACGTGCCCTGGAAGTTTCCAGCGAAGGCCCTAACCAGGTCGTCCCAGTTGGAGATCCGCGCGGGAGGCAGATGCTCCAGCCAGGCCTGGGCAGCGTCGGAGAGGAACAGGGGGAGGTTGCGGATGATGAGGTTGTCATCGTCCGTCCCTCCCAGCTGGCATGCCAGCCGGTAGTCCGCAAGCCACAACTCCGGCCTTGTCTCCCCTGAGTACTTGGTGATGGTAGTCGGGGCCCGGAACCGAGCCAGGAATGGCGCTCGTCGTATGGCCCGGGTGAAGGCTTGCGAACCTGGCGGTTCGGGCGAGGGACTCTGATCCTCCTCACTGTCGTAGTGTCCTCTGCGCCTAGGGTGGTAGCCTCGGCGCACCCTCTCGTTGAGGCGGGCTCGACGGTTGCGATGGTGTGGCTCGTTGCCGAGGTGACCCGGGGCTGCAGGCGTCCTGTCCCGCGTGCGCCCGGTGTGGACCGAGGCCTCCCGCATGAGTCGGGAAGTCGTTGCGTGATGCTCCGGGGGGCATCCTTGCCTTCAGGAGGCAGAGCTTTCGGCCCGTCAGACCGTAGCATCCTCCAGGAGATTCTTGAGTTCTCCCTAGATACGCCGCCCCTCGGTGGTGGATGGCTCCGGCATTGCTCGGAGTAGTATTGCCGCTGCAGCTAGATTCTGGCCGACCCCGCTGGAGGCCGGGGGCAGCCTTGCCCTGACATCATCAACGATACGGCGTTGGACGTCCCAAGCCCGATGACACGCTTCTCCGGCGAGTGCTCGGCCTGCCCACTCCTGCTCGATGTTTTGCTGGAGCTGCACAAGTTGCCCTGCTTCCTCGTCGAGCTTGGCCTGCATCTCACGGATTTGCTCGAGCTGTGTGTCCTGACCCCCAGCAGGGACTGGGACCACAACTAGCTCCCGCGGGATGTCAACGCGAGAAGCAGGAACAGGGGGATCGTCATCCTCCGGCATACCGATGTGGTTGCCTTCATCGTGACCCCCTAGATTGACGTGGAAACATTCGCGACTTGGGCCACAACCCTCGTCGTCAAGGCTGTGGTCATCATCAGAGCAACAGGAAAGGCAGTAGTCGCATGCGGTCATGAGGTCTCGCATGGCACTTGGATCACGGAGCCCGGAGAAATCTCAACCAGAGTCGGGCTCGTCTTCTTCCTCGGAACCCGGGGGCCTGTAGGTTGAGACGGCCGTCAGTCGGTCCCAAGATGACCACATATGGTACCCCGGAAGGTTAGGGTATGCCTTTACGAAAGCGCTCACCGAAGCGGGGTCGCTTGGTGGATCGAAGCTGAATCTAAAAGGCACAGGGTGGAAAACGGATGGTACCTCTTGTTCGATGGGCGGTGAGGAAGTCGCGTCGGGGGCGGACTGCACCGTCATCTCAGGTACGAGGATAACGCCCAACAAGTCCTTCGCGAGAGTGCTGGTGTCATCTGTCCGCTTGGGGTTGGCACGTTGCGGGGAAACGACATCCGTCGTTGTCTCAGGCGCGAGGACAACGCCCGACATGTCCCTCGCTGGGGTGCCGGCGTCGTCGACTCGCTCTGGACCGACAGCCAACAAGGTGTCGCCTCCTGCTTGGCCACGGTTGCCCTGTCTCCTCCTTCTGTGGCGAGGGGGGTGGCGAGGCAAACCCAGATGCTGCCCTTCCACCATGGGGGGAAGACGTCATCGAGTTTGCCGCCGCCGGGCGAGCTGACGGCCGTCGTTGTTGCTGTCGTGCTGCGGGGGGAGAAGTACCACGTCGTAGCTGCCGTCGAGGGACATGAACTCGAGACTCCCAAAGCAGAGCACCGTCCCGAGCTGAAGAGGTTGCTGAAGACTACCCATCTGGAACTTAACGGGAAGTTGTTCATTAACACGCAGCAGGCCCCTATCTGGCACGCCAACTGTCGGCGTTTCGGACCCGGGGGGTCCGTGAGCCAACCAGTAAATTTGTCGTTGCGTGTCCCTGCCCAGATGGGTTGGCGCGAGATGGAACACAAGGGGAAAACGCGACTCGTATTATCTCGCACCGGGGGTGTGCTCGTAGTAGGGGTTACAAGCGTTCGCGCGCGAGAGAGAGTAAGCATGTTCGTTTGCTCGTCCCTCCGTGCGACCCTCTCGCAGGAAGGCCCTGGACCTCCCTTTTATAGATGCAAGGAGAGGGTCCTGGTGTACAATGGGGGGGTGTAGCTTATGCGCTAACGTGTCTGGCAGAGAGGTGCCTGAGCCCTATGCACATGCCAACGTGGCTGTCAGAGAGGTGCTAGAGCCCTGTGTATGCGATAACGTGACCGTCGGAGAAGTGCCTGAGCCCTGTAGAAGCGCAGCTGGCAGTGCTGCTAGGATCCTGCTGACGTCTCCTTGCTTCCGTAGGGGGCTGAGAACCATCGTCGTCATGGACGCACGCGGGGAGCCATCATTGCCTGTTACCAGGACGAGCCAGATGGGACGCTGGTCTTGTTCCCTCGTAGCCTGAGCTAGCTAGGGGTAGGGTAATGATGTATCCCATGTGGCGCGGTTGGTCCGAGCCCAAGGTCGGGCGAGGCGGAGACTTCTCCTGAGGCCGAGGCCGGGGTTGGGTGAGGACGCGATTCCTCCCGAGGCCGAGGCTGAGGACGAGTCTTGGGGTCGGACGAGGCGGAGACCTCCTTCCGAGACCGAGGCCTAAGGTCGGGCGAGGCAGACCTTCCTGTTGCGCCCGAGGCTGAACTTGCTGTTGTCAGCCTTGCCCGGGTGGCTGGCATAGCAGTCAGAGCGGAGTGAGCTGCGCTGTTTTCCTGTCAGATCGGTCAGTGAAAGGTCGAAGTGACTACGGTCACTTCGACCTTGCCGACTGAGGCGCGCGTGTCAGGATAAGGTGTTAGGCGATCCTCGCATTTGAATGCGCCTGCGACACGGTGAGGTGATTTGGCCAAGGTTGCTTCTCGACGAAGCCTGCCCGAGCTAGGTCTCGGTCGAGCCGAGGGTGCACCCACTGCCTGAGGAGACCCTCGAGCGAGGCGTGAACTCATCTGGGACTACTGTTCCTGCCCGAGGCTGGGCTCGGGCGAGGCGAGATTGCGTCCCATGGTAGATGAGGCTTTGACCTGAACCGTGCCCATCAGTCTTTGCAGTTCGTGCTGATGGTGCTTACCAGTCGTGTTTAGGAGTGTTGGGGGTACCCCTAATTACGGTACCCGACACCATCATTTCCAATATGAACGTTACCATCACTCTATTCAGATGAATTTTATGTCGGTATTGGCATGTAGCTCTCATCTTCATCACATTTATCAAAGTCCTTATCGCGCATTGCACTATCTCGTATAAAATTATGTAGAGCCATGCAAGCTACAATGATCTTACTTCGCTTCTCTAACAAATATGTTGGTATTCCTAACAACATCTGCCATTTCATCTTCAAGACACCAAAACACCTCTCAGTGACATTGCAAAGTGATGAATGATAGAAATTGAATAGTTCCTTTTTGCCTATTGATCTTGGGCCTTGACGAAATTCAGGCAAATGGTACTTTGTCCCCTTATATGGTGCCAAGCATCCTTCACGATTGGGGTACCCCGAGTCAATGAGACAAAATTTACCTATAAGAAATTCATTAGTAATGAGAATGTATGATCAATACATAGCATTATTTGTAAGACTAAGCACTTGTGATGTGAGACTACCATTTGGTGGGTGCGGAAACTTGTCACCATACTTGTTTAGAGTGTCATTGAATACCCTCATGTCATGTACCTAATCTGTCCATCCCGCAACCAGAAATGTAAATCTCATATCAAAGTCACATATCGCCAACTCATTCTGACTTGAGTAACCATGGCGACCCACATATTGGAGGACTTTTGATGCTGGCACCTTAACATGTATGTGTGTCCCATCTATTGCTCCAATGCAATTATCAAAGTGTGGACAGAAACGCGGTTGTTGTAACCTAGTATGCACTAACTTGTACTCTGGATCTTTTACTTTGATAATATCAGCAGAAAGCTTGTATACAGATTCCAAAACCTCCTCAAGCCTCCTACTGACTGACTCAATGGACCTTACAAATCTATTTGTTTGCTTGTCTAACAGACTGTTGAGCACCAACCATTCATAAGAACATTGCCAAAGACTCTATGGATTTCATTTTATCCGATGTCAACCCATATGAACTGACAAGTAGATCATGCAACCTAAGCAAAAGTTCCTTACTCATCCTAAACATATCATAGCAATCGTTTGGGTGGTTAAGTGTTCTAATAACCCAATCATAACCATCCTTGGCATCTTCTAATAGTTTTGCCTTCTTACTTTTACTCATGAAAATTGCTTCATAGTACGTACCCAAGATGCATGCTATAGATCCATTGCACCTTAAAGTGTCCCTTACAATCTGGAGGGTGGAATCATCATCGCTCTGTTGTCAATTGAATCCTCACCATCACCACTTCCAACAACAGTTGGAGAAGGGTTCATCTACATGTCATTAATTAAGAGTTAAATAGTCAGATTATAAGAACATGAAAACATATTAGAAAACAGATTATATAACTGCAAAACAAATTATATAACTACAAAACAATTAGAAAACATATTATATAGTTGCAAAACAGATTAGAAAACAAATCACAAATTCGGATTAAAAAGATAGACTCCATCTCTCTCTTTTTACAACAAACATTGAGACAAAAGCAAATAGCTCCATAATAGCTGCATATAACTGCATAAAGCTGCATAATAGTTCCATAACAACTGAGTACCACTCGACATAACAGATGCACATGACAAAAGTTCATTATTCTTGACAGTTACGCACTGAACAAGCAACTCACACTAGTTCAAGTATGTAGACCTTGACAAAGTGAACACACAAAAACACTAGTTCATGTCTATAAACTGTGACAAACTGAACACACAAAACTAATAGATTTTTTTACCTTGACACCACCTCTTTAACCAAGCTAACATTTCTGCACTTTCTTCTATGGTGAGGAAAACCTCTCGATGTTCAAGCTTAACAAATAATTTACTAGCCATAAAGTGCTCTTCACTTCTTGTAGGCGCGTCACATTCTTTAACCAAAGCCATGCATCGATGGATTCTTTTATGTACTCTCCCTGTATCGCCTTCTGGGCTACAACATTAGTTTCATGCATAGTCGCAGACTCCCACATTCCTTTCATTATTCTGACCATAGGGCTCCTTGTTCTTTTCTTTGGACTACTAACACTTGTAGTGCATAGACCCCTTTTCATGCCGCCAACTCTAACGAGTTTGTCTTCTGTTGTACCTTCTACTCCTTCAGCATCAGGTCCTTCTACATCCATATTTTGTCCTGGTGTGCATGAAGTTGATCCATCCATAGTTGTATGCTCAAACATTATCTCAAGCTTATGAAGGTTCTCTGGTAGCCCATATTTTAACTCCCTCCATTCAGAAGGTCCATGAACACAAATAAACAAAATAGTAAATAAATTAAAATTAAGAACCCGCATAAAGGAAAATGTAAACCAAACAATATTGAGGGACAACCAATAGTCTAGTGTAAGAGACAACCAATAACCCTTATTTGTGTCCAGTAGTAGGCCTACAAGTAACATTGTCCTACGACCCAAAAGATAGCGACAGAGCAAACTCCTTTTGATCCTCTGGTGTCAAGTCCTCCAGCTATACCCCTAGTCTGAGGGTTACACTATTGAGATCATAGAACTCAAAAACCTCTGCTTCAGTTGAAGTAAGCTTCATTCGACTATTAATCACCGATAAAACCTCCGCAAGCTAGTTTTTATGGATGGCATAAATCTCATGCACTACCGGAATCCGAGGCTTTGCCGAGTGTCGGCCTCTTTGTCGAGTGCTTTTTGTCGGGCACTCGGCAAAGAAGGCTTTGCCGAGAGCCGCACTCGGTAAAGTTAGGCTCTCGGCAACGAGCCTCTTTACCGAGTGCTGGACACTCGGCAAGGACCCCACTCGACAAAGACACGTTTGTCGAGTGTAAAACACTCGGCAAAGGGGGCACTCGGCAAAGGGCCGTCAGCGGCCGTCCCAAAGCTGACGGCCGTCAGTCTTTGCCGAGAGCCGAGTGTTGGCACTCGGCAAAGAGTCTTCTTTGCCGAGTGCCAAATAGTGGGCACTCGGCAAAGGACTCTTTGCCGAGTGTCTTCTCTAGACACTCAGCAAAGTATATTTTTATTTTTTTGATTTTGTCTCCCAAACCTTTTGTGGTATGTTCCTACACTATGTAGGCCTACATGTATCATTTATGGACAATTATAACAGAGTTTTCAATCGTTAGTAGATTTAGTTCGTTTATTTGGATTTCTTCGGAAAATTCAGATTTGAATTGCAGGTCACTCGAAACTTGGAAAACCGTGCATGCAAAAATGATATTCATGTTACTTAGCATAAGTTACGACCGATTCTAGAAGCGGACCGGAAACTTCGAGCAACATGCTCACTAAACATGGCTGTGAACTTGCCATCCACATGTTTAAAAATTGTATAAAACACAAACAAAGTCAGAAAATCATGAAACTTGTCCACGTGTCATGATATCATATGTACAGGCTGTGATAAAGCCGTGAGAAAGCCGAAGAGGCTCGTAATGTACGTGTTGCGTTGGCCACAGATGGGTTCAATCCCTATGGAATGAGCGTTGCCCCGTACACATGTTGGTCCGTGTTTGTTATCCCAATCAATCTCCCCCCTGGTGTGTGCTTTCAAAGACAGAATATATCCGTGTCGTTGTTAATTCCCGGACACCCGAGGAATAAAATGGGCGTGTACATGGAGCCTTTGATCGATGAATTCGTACGTGCCTGGGAGGAAGGGGTATGGACGTATGACCGAGCTACGAAGACAAACTTCAGAATGCATGTTTGGTACCAGTACTCCATGCATGACTTGGCGGCGTGTTGGGGGCCTTCGGCTTCCGAAGGTCCTCAAAAACATGATTTGACAATGTTTTCCAAATGAAATATGTGAACAGGTATCTTCGGAATCGGGTCATGAATATACAAGAGCATGGTCAGGACGAAGCCTGAGCGAGACGAAAGGTGATTATGACGAAGGATAAGGTGATCACGAAGCTGTGCGCAGAAAAGCTTCGGTGTGACAGTAAAGAAGGGGAACCGACTTAAAGATGAAAAGTCAAATTAGACCTCGAAGAATTACTATAGAGTTATTGATAAATGTAAAGGGCACGAATGTAATTCTATATGGGCTGCGTCCCTTGCCTATAAATAGATGAACAGTGCTCCCGTACTGTTCACGCTGACTTGGCATTCGCTTTTTGCATCACGCCTGTACCTTTACTTTCCGTCAAACTGAAGGTACACTTATAATTTGTTATTGTGAATATGGTAATGCAAATAAAAATAAGTTGATGATAATGTTTATATTATTTTTCGTATTTCGTATATGAATTCTTTCTCATCATTTATTGTACTTATGAAGGCTTTTCTTTCACAACCTTCGTCCGAAGTTCATTATATCCGAAGGGACATAATGTCTTGAAGGACGAAGGACCTTAACATTTAACACTTTTCATGTTGCCTTGTTCATAACTCTTAGCATTTGAGAACAAGTCCCCAACATTGGCGCCCACCTCCGGTGAACTCACTTCCACTTTTTGAGTTTCGAACACCTTCGACAAGCATAGACCTTCGTCATGCCGCCGAAGAAAGCTTCAGCAACAGGGGCTGCAGCTCTGCAACCACTGGATCCCAACCAGGAGACTCTCTCTCTTCGGGAGGCCCGAAGCCAGAAGAGGAAGGCCACCAGCCCAACGCCTCAGGAGGATGAATTGGATCAAGAGATCAGAGATATGGAGATGCTTCATCAACAGGTGCAAAGGAAGAAGGAAAAGATGGCTAGGCTAGCTGACCTGCAAAGGCAGATAGACGAAGCCTCTGAAGAAGTTCGCCATCTTACTCAAGATGAGCAGAACCGAAGGCCTCAACACAGAGAGCTTCATCAGGAGGGCTTCTTCAATGAAGATGACTGGTATGAGACTTTCCATCATGGAAATTTTGCTTTTGATGATGCTTCTCCTCTGTCAGTAGAACTGCAGGCTACACCTTGGCCTCCGTCTTACAAGCCACCTCAACTCCCCATGTACGACGGCCATTCAGATCCGAAGCAGTTTCTGATGAGCTACGAAGCAACAATATCTTCTTATGGTGGCAATACTGCAGTCATGGCCAAGTCTTTCGTCATGGCTGTCAAGAATGTTGCACAAACCTGGTACTCCTCCCTTCGGCCAGGAACAATCACATCGTGGCAGAAGCTGAAGGATATGTTGATCACCAGTTTCCAAGGGTTTCAAACGAAGTCAGTCACTGCTCAAGCTTTATTCCAGTGCACCCAAGATCATGAAGAGTATCTTCAGGCGTACGTCCGAAGATTCTTACGCCTGAGGGCACAAGCGCCAACAGTGCCCAATGAAATTGTCATTGAGGCCATGATCAAGGGGCTTCGGCCGGGACCTTCAGCCCAATATTTTGCTAGGAAACCCCCTCAGACTCTGGAGAAATTGCTTTAGAAGATGGATGAATACATCCGCGCTGACAATGATTTTCGACAGAGAAGGGAGGAAGCTTACAGATTCTCCGAAATAGCCAGGGGCTTCGGAGGGAGGTTTCATCCTAGACATGTCAGATCGATCCATTCCACTCATAATGATGACAGGGGAAGCCAGCAGCAGAGGCCGCAATACTCCTCCCAGGCTTCGGGGCAGCAGCAGAGTTATCCTCGGCCTCCAGCTCCAAGGGGTAGAGGTGCCAGGGGCTTCGGAGGAAGATTTGGGGACCAACCAAGGAAAATTTATTGCTTATTCTGTGGTGAGGACAAGGGCCACACCACCAGGATGTGCCATGTCACCATCCAGAAACAAAAAGAAATAGCAGAAGCTGCAGCTCAACAGACCCAGCCGAAGCAAGTCATGCATACTGCTTCGTACCACTCGCCATATATCCCAGAGTATGTGGGTAACCACCCTGCAACTTCTGTTGCTTCGGCAAGTCAATCTCAGGCATCTTGGCAACATCTTCCACCTCCACCACCAATGCAACGAGGCCAGCAGCCAGAAGGGAGTCAGCATACTCAACATCAACAAGACTTCAGAGAAGAGTCCGAAGCTCGCACAGTCAATAGTACTGTGCCAGAATCGAAGCACATTTATTGACAAATATCCTACCTCAGCAACAGTCTTTACATTCAGTATCATTTTCTTTTTAATAAGGGACAATTATTGAAAGTTTAAGTGTTTTTGTCGTTTTCAATTTCCTATAATAGCTTCGACTTTGCTATAATACAAGTATACCTTCTCCAGAGAATAACAGAGTCCAAAAAGTTGTCGAAGCATAAGAACTTATGATTACGGGGTGAATCTTCGAAATAACAAAAAGTCGTTCCTAAGGGAGCGCAGCATAAGTTTTCTGCTCAAAAGTCATTCCAAAGGGAATGCAGAGCTTACAGCGAAAAATAAACGCTGATTCCGCTGAAAGTAAAAGGCGAAGAAGCTCCTAAGGGAGGCTTACAGCGAAAAATAAACGCTGATTCCGCTGAAAGTAAAAGGCGAAGAAGCTCCTAAGGGAGGCTTACAGCAAAAAATAAACGCTGATTCCGCTGAAGTAAAAGGCGAAGAAGCTCCTAAGGGAGGCTTGCAGTGAAAAAACGTCGATCTTCGACAAATATCATTTTGCATAACATCACATCATTACATCATTTGCATAGCATAACATCATACATCATATTTCATCAACAACGCAAGAAGGGGGTCTCAGTATTGATATTCGAAGATTGTTTCGAAGAAATAGTGACAGGGCACAAAAATAGCTATTGAAGAATTATACCTTCGTCAAACTCTGAAATGAAAAGATCTATTGGATATTGATTTTACGAGGATTGGTTACTGATTTTATGAGAACACGGATATTATTTACGAAGCATGAAAAGAAGGGAAGGTGTTTTTTCGCCGAAGGCTCAAAAACGGTATGTATATGAAGTTTCATGCATCGTAAAGAATAGAACCATAAATAGCTTATATATTACATTAAAAGTTACAAAATATTACACATGTTTCTCAACAGACATCACATTCTAAATGTTTTTACAACAACATTTAATCTTCCCTTAGAACTACTTCTGCAGCTTCGTTTAGTAGCTGATCAACAACTTTATCCATGATGGCTTCGACCATTTTCCTAATTTCGTCGTCCTCCTTCGCGTGGGGGTCCGCCGATGGCTCAGAAGGTTCTGAGGGAGGAGAAGATACGACTATATTACAAACCGTAAACAAGTTCGAAATCAAAAAATTACAACAAAGAGCCAAAAACCACTAGTCAATACCTATTTGCCCTTCGAGCTCCGCACTTTTCTCAGTGGCCTCTACTACTTTCCTAGCGTCATGAATGCCTTTCTCGCTTTTTTGTATAATTTCTTGGGCCATTTCCCGGCCACCATTGTCCCAGATGTCGGTGAAAAATTTTCCACCGACCAGGCTTGCTTCGGCCGAGGGGTCTCTTATATCTTCAGGGGATAAGGCGGCTTCGGATTGGGCCAAGAATTTCACATGGTCACAGTCTTTCCTCTCCAAAATAGTAGCAATCCCCCTGGCACCCGAAAAGGCACATATGTCTCCACGACTATTTAAAATTTCTTCAAAAGCTTCAGCTTCGTGGCTGATCCATCCAATTGGGCCTTCGGGGTCACCCCTTACGAAGTTCTCCTCACTTGAAAATGCGCCAACGCTGGCGAAGCTGGTTCTTATTTTCTTAACACATTCTATGGATTTTTCATAGCACCTTTTCTTGGATGCACGAAGCTCTTCAACGCTTTTTTCCAAATGATTTGCCCATTGTTCACTAATTTCTCGTTTTGTTTCTTCAAGTGTGTGTTCCTCTTTAGCTCTGGCTAGTTGCTTCTGAAGATCTTCAATTTCACGCTTCTGAGCCTCAGCTTGAGCTTTGAAAGTAGCTTCGTCTTCTTTTATTCTATTCACCAATGAGTGTAATATTTTATCTTTTTCGAGACCTTCGTTCCTTAGTTCAATTACTTCGGAACGAAGGTTGCTTAGGGCCATAACACACCCTTCGTCTTCAGCATCTTTTTGAGCCCTGAGGGCATTGCTAAGTATAAGGCCCTGCAAAAAAAATTGTGTGTATGTCAATAAGTTTAAGCAAATGAAAAAATTTGGTTTCAAGAAATAATACAAAGACCTCATTTTCGCACCTTTAAGCTATTGTACGCCAAGCTGTCGGCCAGCTCGTCTTTTGATAACACCGAGAGCCCGTCTTCTAATGATGGGAATCTGAAGCTCTTGCTCATCTCCCGACAGACAGAAACCTCCTTGCTGTCAGGGAGACAATACAAGAAGTCTTCTTCTCCGCTGCCGTTGAATATCAATGCCCCCTTTGGATATTTCAGTTTTTGGGCATAAAACTGAGCCTCTTGCTTTTCTTTTTCAGTCAATTTTTCCCCGAAGCATGTCATAAAATATAATCGAAAGTTTCGGAAAATGCTTCGGGGGCGGCAGTGCCAGTTTCTTCAGCCAAAATTTGTTCTGTTGTTTCTGTTTCTTCGGCTTCCAAGGATTTCACCTTGGTGGGCTCTGAAGGCCCAGCTTCAGTCTCAGCTTGGTGCTTTGAAGCTTCGGCACCAAAGGTTTCAAATTGCACTTCGGAAGTTTCAACAATTTTCTTCGGAGTAGTGCTTGAAGATTTTATTGTCTCCAAAACATCTAGTACATTAACCATCCTTTTTCTTTTAGGGGTCATTGCTGGACCCTTTTGGCTTTGTGGTGCTTCAACTTTTGCTGAAAGACTTAAAATTTCATATGTCCTTGTTTCTGTAGCCTTCGGTTCTTCTATTTTCTCTATTTCCGGCATTATGACTGACTCTTCAACATTCGGAAGGGGAGTCGGCTCCTTGGCTTCGGTGGCCGAAGAGGTCTCACCGACAAACTGAGGCACTGTGGCCGGTTCGATATAGCGTGGCCGGTGTGTGAGAACCTTCATCTTTTTCCTCTTTGGCGCCGGCTCGCTAGGAGCGGCTGAAGCAATTTCCTTCGCAGAAGATGTATTCTTTCCTTTTTGACCCCGTGTTGGATAACGGTAGTCAGGGTAGACAAACCCAATTGCATCAAATACTCGGTTGAGTCTTTTCTTCTTTTGGCCTCCGAAGACCGCTGATAGTGCAGTGTCTTCGGCCTTCGAGTATGATCCAAGCAGTTCATCACTTATGGCCTCAATACTTTTCAACCAGTCATCATCTGGCTCGACGAACTTATCTCCGTATTTGAATGTGTATTTTAGCCTAACTAGTCCACCTTCGTCAGGTTCCCTGACGGTTTCCTTCGGCATTTCCCACTTTTCTGCAAGTGGCCATACTCTGAAGGCAATGTGTTCTTGGATCAAATCCCTTGTCCCAATAAAAGAGCAAACCACGCCGAAGGCTCTCTGGCATTCTTCGGCTGCTTCATCCATTTCCACCTTCGGCCTCCGGAGGCCGAAGCGCTGCCAGATAGGGCGCATAATGATATCTTTAATATCTTCTCGTGTTTTCAAATCACTTTTCACATAAAACCATTCCGTCATCCAGTCGCCGGGCCATCTCTTTCGAAAGGTTGGCACGGGACAGCTTGACCCAGATCGGGCACCAAAGCTATAGCAGCCAAAATTTTGTTGTGATACTTCTCTTTACCCCAGGGTTTTGTCTCATACAATAGCTCATGTATGTTGCAGAAACTTCTTGCATTTGGTTCTAAACCTTGGCTCCTTACGGCCCAGACGAAGATGCCCATCCTTATGATTGCTTCGGGAGTAATTTGATGAAGGCAGATTTCAAATATCTTCAGTACTTCCACGACAAAACTGCTCAAGGGAAACCGCAGTCCAGCCTTTAAGAAGCTTCGGAATATCACGACTTCATTCTCCTCGGGAGTCGGACAAGTTTTCTCTCCTTCGTCAGCCCTCACAATAGACAAGTCCCGAAAATATCTACCCCTCATATTGACAAGATGGCTTTGTTTAATACTTGATTTCCCAAAAACCACATGGCTTGGTCGCCAAGGTCGATCTTCGGAATCTTCACCACCACTATCCACATCATAACTGTCACTGTCACCAGTGTCTTCAGATAAACCCTCTAAAATCTCCCTAGTAATCTTCTCTGTATTTGTCTTTGCTATTGATTGAAGAAAGCCGAGATGCATCTCCTCAGAAAGGCTCAGCTTCGATTCAGCAACAACTTTCTTATCTTCAGACATCTTCGAAAATGCTGAGAAAGTGCTCTCGAAACCGAAGCTTAAAAATTTAAAAAGCCAAGCAAGTGTTGTTGCGCAAGGGCTAAAAGTCGAGTGAGCAAGAGCAGATGGCAAGAAAGCGTGCCAAATGAACTCGTGGTGAGCTCTTATTTATACACCTAGTGCATTGAAAACTGGAGGGTCCTGCTTGTCAATGACTGTTGCTATTCAAGCAAAGGGAAGGTGTTTTTTCGGACCTTCGGCTTAAGGCCTTCGTCCATGTCGCAATATGAATTTATCACTAATAAATTAATATTGCGAGGGGCTACTGTTGGGGGCCTTCGGCTTTCGAAGGTCCTAAAAAACATGATTTGACAATGTTTTCCAAGTGAAATATGTGAACAGGTATCTTCAGAATCGGGTCATGAATATACAAGAGCATGGTCAGGACGAAGCCTGAGCGAGACGAAAGGTGATTATGACGAAGGATAAGGTGATCACGAAGCTGTGCGCAGAAAAGCTTCGGTGTGACAGTAAAGAAGGGGAACCGACTTAAAGATGAAAAGGCAAATTAGACCTCGAAGAATTACTATAGAGTTATTGATAAATGTAAAAGGCATGAATGTAATTCTATATGGGCTGCGTCCCTTGCCTACAAATAGATGAACAGTGCTCTCGTACTGTTCATGCTGACTTGGCATTCGCTTTTTGCATCACGCCTGTACCTTTACTTTCCGTCAAACTGAAGGTACACTTATAATTTGTTATTGTGAATATGGTAATGCAAATAAAAATAAGTTGATGATAATGTTTATATTATTTTTCGTATTTCGTATATGAATTCTTTCTCATCGTTTATTGTACTTATGAAGGCTTTTCTTTCACAACCTTCGTCCGAAGTTCATTATATCCGAAGGGACATAATGTCTTAAAGGACGAAGGACCTTAACATTTAACACTTTTCATGTTGCCTTGTTCTTAACTCTTAGCATTTGAGAACAAGTCCCCAACACGGTGTATGGGTGAAAGGGAAATGTGCCCTTGGGCCATTTCTAAGTATTTTGGTGATTGAGTGCCAACACAAGTGCTTAAATGTGAATCTATACCCATGGATGGACAAAGTGCAAATCAAGAGTAAAGGTATGTTTCTAAGCCTTAGTACATTGTTTTAAAGACTAATGTATTGTGTCTAAGTGCTTGAAACAGGAGAAACCGAGTCAAAGAAAAGTTGGCTGTGTACAGCCAAAAGGCTGGTTCGGTCTGGGGCACCGGACTGTCCGGTGGTGCACTGGACAGTGTCCGGTGGTGCACCGGACAGTGTCCGGTGCGCCAGGCTGCCTCGGGCGAACTGGCCGCTCTCGGGAGTTGACTGGCGACGTACGGCTAAAATTCACCGGACTGTCCGGTGTGCACCGGACTGTCCGGTGAGGCAACGGTCGGCCGGGCCAACGGTCGGCTGCGCGATCTGCGCGGGACACGTGGCCGAGCCAACGGTCGGAAGGGGGCACCGGACTGTCCGGTGTGCACCGGACATGTTCGGTGCGCCAACGACTCCCAGATCTGCAACGGTCGACTGCGCTGTTTAAGGAAGGAAATCGGGCACCGGACAGTGTCCGGTGTGCACCGGACTGTCCGGTGCGCCCGGCGACAGAAGGCAAGGATGGCCTTCTGGATTTGTTCTCAACGGCTCCTAGCTGCCTTGAGGTTATAAAAGGGACCCCTAGGCGCATGGAGGAGGACACCAAGCATTCCTACAACATCCCTAAGCACCAAGACATCGATTCCACGCATTTGGTTCATTGTGATAGCATCTAGAGCTCTTGTTGAGTTGTGAACTCATTGAGTTGTGTTTTGTTGTGACTCCTCTCTAGCCACTTGGCAATTATTGTGCTAACACTTAACAAGTTTTTGTGGCTATAAGTTTAAGTTTTCACAGGATCACCTATTCACCCCCCCTCTAGGTGCTCTCAATTGGTATCGGAGCCGTTCTCTTCAAGAAAGGGACTAACCGCCCGAAGAGATGGATCCTAAGGGGAAGGGAATCGTGATCAACGACAAGGAAAAGGAGTCCTTCGTCAACGAGCCAAAAGATGACAAATCCAACGACTCTGGCTCGGGCCACAGACGTAAAGATGGGAAGAAGAAGAAGACAAGACGTATCAAGGAGATCGTCTACTACGACAGCGACGAGTCTACTTCCTCCCACAAGGATGACGACTACGACAAACAAAAGACGGTTAACTCAAACTTTTCTTTTGATTATTCGCGCATTCCGCACAGCTCAAATGCTCATTTGCTCCCCATTCCACTTGGCAAGCCTCCTCACTTTGATGGAGAGGACTACGGATTTTGGAGTCACAAAATGCGTACACACCTATTTTCTCTCCATCCAAGCATTTGGGAGATTGTGGAAAGTGGAATGAAATTTGATAGCTCGGATAGTCCCTCGTTTATTAATGAACAGATCCATAAAAATGCACAAGCTACTACTGTGTTGCTAGCCTCTTTGTGCAGGGACGAGTATCACAAGGTGAGCGGCTTGGACAATGCCAAGCAGATTTGGGACACCCTCAAGATCTCTCATGAGGGGAATGATGTCACCTTACTCACCAAGATGGAGTTGGTGGAGGGTGAGCTCGGACGATTCGCGATGATAAGGGGCGAGGAGCCAACACAAACATACAACCGGCTCAAGATCCTTATCAACAAAATAAGGAGCTACGGGAGCACGCGATGGACGGATCACGACGTCGTCCGCCTAATGCTAAGGTCATTTACCGTTCTTGATCCTCATTTGGTGAACAATATTCGTGAAAATCCTAGGTACACCAAGATGTCGCCCGAAGAAGTACTTGGAAAATTTGTTAGCGGGCGAATGATGATCAAGGAGGCAAGATACGTGGACGATGCCTTGAATGGTCCGATCAACGAGCCGCAACCCCTTGCTCTCAAGGCAATGAGGAGCAAGGAAGCGCTACCGAGCAAGGTGGCACAAGTTGAGGCGGCCGGGCTCAATAATGAGGAGATGGCCCTCATCATTAAGCGCTTCAAGACAGCGCTTAAAGGTCGCAAGGGACAGCCAAGCAAGACCAAGACAAAGGAGAAGCGCTCGTGCTTCAAATGTGGTAAGATTGGTCATTTCATTGCTAACTGTCCCGATAATGAAAGTGACCAGGAAAAGGGGAACAAAAGGGAGAAGAAGAAGCATTACAAGAAGGCCAAGGGCGAGGCACATATAGGAAAGGAGTGGGATTCGGATTGCTCCTCCTCCGACTCCGACAATGAAGGACTCGCCGCCACCGCCTTCAACAAGTCATCTCTCTTCCCCAACGAGCGTCACACATGCCTTATGGCAAGGGAGAAGAAGGTGAGTACTCGAGACTCCACTTATGCTTCTTCTAGTGATAATGAGTCTAGTGATGATGATGACATAGACTATTCATGCTTATTCAAAGGCTTAGATAGATCTAAGATAGATAAGATTAATGAGTTGATTGATGCTTTGAATGACAAGAATAGATTACTAGAAAAACAAGAAGATCTTTTATATGAGGAGCATGATAAATTTGTTAGTGCACAAAATTCTTATGCTTTAGAAGTTAAAAGAAATGAAGTGCTTTCTAGTGAATTATCTTCTTGTCATGAAACCATTACTACTTTAAAGAGTGTTAATGATGACTTAAATGCTAAACTAGAAGGAGCTAGTAAAAATTCTTGTGTAGAACATGTTGAGATTTGCACTAGGTGTAAAGATTTCGATGTTGATACTTGTAGTGAACACCTAGTCTCAATTTCTAATTTGAATGATGAAGTGGCTAGTCTTAATGCCCAACTTAAGACTAGTAAAAGCGAATTTGATAAATTAAAATTTGCAAGGGATGCCTATACGATTGGTAGACATCCCTCAATTAAGGATGGACTTGGCTTCAAAAGGGAAGCCAAGAACTTAACAAGCCATAAGGCTCCCATTCCCGCTAAGGAGAAAGGGAAGGCCCCTATGGCTAGTAGTGCTAAAAGGAACCATGCCTTTTTGTATCATGATAGGAAAAATTCTAGAAATGCTTTTAGAAGTTATGATGCTTTTGATTCACATGCTTATGATTCTTGTACTATGACTGCTTCTAATGAGCACTCTATCTCTAATGCTTTTGATTCACATGCTTATGTTCACCTCCTACGTCAAGAATAAAGATTCCCAAGATTCAATTATATTCGGTGATGGGAATCAAGGCAAGGTAAAAGGGTTAGGTAAAATTGCAATTTCTAATGAGCACTCTATCTCTAATGTGTTTTTAGTAGAGTCTCTTGGATATAATTTGCTATCTGTTAGTCAATTATGCAACATGGGGTATAACTGTCTATTTACAAATGTAGATGTGTCTGTCTTTAGAAGAAGTGATGGTTCACTAGCATTTAAGGGTGTATTAGACGGCAAACTTTATTTAGTTGATTTTGCAAAAGAGGAGGCCGGTCTAGATGCATGCTTAATAGCTAAGACTAGCATGGGCTGGCTGTGGCATCGCCGCTTAGCACATGTGGGGATGAAGAACCTTCACAAGCTTCTAAAGGGAGAACACGTAATAGGTTTGACTAACGTACAATTCGAAAAAGATAGACCTTGTGCAGCTTGTCAAACAGGTAAACAAGTGGGAGGAGCACATCACAGCAAGAATGTGATGACCACATCAAGACCCCTAGAGCTGCTACACATGGACCTCTTCGGACCCGTCGCCTATCTGAGCATAGGAGGAAGTAAGTATGGTCTAGTTATTGTTGATGACTTTTCCCGCTTCACTTGGGTGTTCTTTTTGCAGGATAAGTCTAAAACCCAAGGGACCCTCAGGCGCTTCCTCAGGAGAGCTCAAAAAATGAGTTTGAGCTCAAGGTGAAGAAGATAAGGAGCGACAACGGGTCGGAATTCAAGAACCTTCAAGTGGAGGAGTTCCTTGAGGAGGAAGGGATCAAGCACGAGTTCTCCGCTCCCTACACACCACAGCAAAATGGTGTGGTAGAGAGGAAGAATAGGACGCTAATCGACATGGCGAGGACTATGCTTGGAGAATTCAAGACCCCCGAGCGTTTTTGGTCAGAAGCCGTGAACACGGCTTGCCACGCCATCAACAGGGTCTACCTTCACCGCCTCCTCAAGAAGACGTCATATGAGCTTCTAACCGGTAACAAACCCAATGTATCGTACTTTCGTGTATTTGGGAGCAAGTGCTACATTCTAGTGAAGAAGGGTAGAAATTCAAAATTTGCTCCCAAAGCAGTAGAAGGGTTTTTGTTAGGTTATGACTCAAATACAAAGGCGTATAGAGTCTTCAACAAATCATCGGGTTTGGTTGAAGTCTCTAGCGACGTTGTATTTGATGAGACTAATGGCTCTCCAGGAGAGCAAGTTGTTGATCTTGATGATGTAGATGAAGAAGACGTTCCAACGGCCGCTATGCGCACCATGGCGATTGGTGATGTGCGACCACAGGAACAATTGGAGCAAGAACAACCTTCTTCCTCAACTATGGTGCAACCCCCAACTCAAGACGATGAACAGGTTCATCAACAGGAGGCGTGTGATCAAGGGGGAGCACAAGATGATCATGCGATGGAAGAAGATGCGCAACCGGCACCTCCAACCCAAGTCCGAGCGGTGATTCAAAGGGATCATCCTGTCGACCAAATTTTGGGTGACATTAGCAAGGGAGTAACTACTCGATCTCGATTAGTTAATTTTTGTGAGCATTACTCCTTTGTCTCTTCTATTGAGCCTTTCAGGGTAGAGGAGGCCTTGCTAGATCCGGATTGGATATTGGCCATGCAGGAGGAACTCAACAACTTCAAGCGCAATGAAGTTTGGACACTGGTGCCTCGTCCCAAGCAAAATGTTGTGGGAACCAAGTGGGTGTTCCGCAACAAACAGGACGAGCACGGGGTGGTGACGAGGAACAAGGCTCGACTTGTGGCAAAAGGTTATGCCCAAGTCGCAGGTTTGGACTTTGAGGAGACGTTTGCTCCTGTGGCTAGGCTAGAATCAATTCGTATCTTGCTAGCATATGCCGCTCACCATTCTTTCAGGTTATTCCAAATGGATGTGAAGAGCGCTTTCCTCAACGGGCCAATCAAGGAGGAGGTGTACGTGGAGCAACCCCCTGGCTTCGAGGATGAACGGTACCCCGACCACGTGTGTAAGCTCTCTAAGGCGCTCTATGGACTTAAGCAAGCCCCAAGAGCATGGTATGAATGCCTTAGAGACTTTTTACTTGCTAATGCTTTCAAGGTTGGGAAAGCCGATCCAACTCTGTTCACTAAGACATGTGATGGTGATTTGTTTGTGTGCCAAATTTATGTCGATGACATAATATTTGGTTCTACTAACCAAAAGTCTTGTGAAGAGTTTAGCAGGGTGATGACGCAGAAATTCGAGATGTCGATGATGGGCGAGTTGAACTACTTCCTTGGGTTCCAAGTGAAGCAACTCAAGGACGGCACCTTCATCTCCCAAACGAAGTACACACAAGATCTGCTAAAGCGGTTTGGGATGAAGGACGCCAAGCCCGCAAAGACTCCGATGGGGACTGACGGACACACCGACCTCAACAAAGGAGGTAAGTCCGTTGATCAAAAAGCATATCGGTCAATGATAGGGTCTTTACTTTATTTATGTGCAAGTAGACCGGATATTATGCTTAGCGTATGCATGTGTGCTAGATTTCAATCCGATCCTAAGGAGTGTCACTTAGTGGCGGTGAAGCGAATTCTTAGATATTTGGTTGCTACGCCTTGCTTCGGGCTCTGGTATCCAAAGGGGTCTACCTTTGACTTAGTTGGATACTCAGATTCCGACTATGCTGGATGTAAGGTCGATAGGAAGAGTACATCAGGGACGTGCCAATTCTTAGGAAGGTCCCTGGTGTTGTGGAACTCTAAGAAACAAACCTCCGTTGCCCTATCCACCGCTGAGGCCGAGTACGTTGCCGCAGGACAGTGTTGCGCGCAACTACTTTGGATGAGGCAAACCCTCAGGGACTTTGGCTACAATCTGAGCAAAGTCCCACTCCTATGTGATAATGAGAGTGCTATCCGCATGGCGGAGAATCCTGTTGAGCACAGCCGCACTAAGCACATAGACATCCGGCATCACTTTTTGAGAGACCACCAGCAAAAGGGAGATATCGAAGTGTTTCATGTTAGCACCGAGAACCAGCTAGCCGATATCTTTACCAAGCCTCTAGATGAGAAGACCTTTTGCAGGTTGCGTAGTGAGCTAAATGTCTTAGATTCACGGAACTTGGATTGAATTGTAGCATACTTGTATTTATGCTTTTGATCATGTTCCTTTCTGCATTTTGTTGCTTATTATGGTGCTCAAGTTGTACAAACACTCCCTGGACCTCACAAGTCCGTTGCAAAGTGATGCACATGTTTAGGGGGAGATGTGTTACAACTTGACCCTTTGAGACTAACCATGTGTTCAAGTTTGATAAGTTAGTCTCGAAGGAGGATTGAAAGGGAAAAAAGGTGGACTTAGACCATGAAAGACTTCCACTGCACTCCAATGAGAGGGTAACTTATTCCAAGTTCATCTTTAAACTCTTATTGCCTAATTGCTCTTAATTGAAGATTTTGGTGAGGCAATGGGGTTAAAGGGCCAAGATTGATCCCGTTTTGGTGCTTGATGCCAAAGGGGGAGAAAATAAAGGCCAAAGCAATAAATGGATCAGCTACCACTTGAGAGATTTTGAAAATAATAGAATAGAGCGTTTTGTTTTGACAAAACTCTTTTATTGTCTCTCTTGTCAAAAGTTGGCTTTTTTTGTGGGGAGAAGTGTTGATTATGGGAAATAGGGGGAGTTTTTGAAATCTTTGATCAATCTCTTTTGGAATGACTCTATTTATGCTTCAACATGTGTGTTTGACTTAGAGATAGAGATTTGAGTTTGATTTGAAAAAACAAACCAAGTGGTGGCAAAGGATGATCCATATATGCCAAAATTGAATCAAAATAAATTTAAGTTTTTATTTGAAGTGATATTGCACTTGTTCTAGTTGCTTTATGTTGTGTTGGCATAAATCACCAAAAAGGGGGAGATTGAAAGGGAAATGTGCCCTTGGGCCATTTCTAAGTATTTTGGTGATTGAGTGCCAACACAAGTGCTTAAATGTGAATCTATACCCATGGATGGACAAAGTGCAAATCAAGAGTAAAGGTATGTTTCTAAGCCTTAGTACATTGTTTTAAAGACTAATGTATTATGTCTAAGTGCTTGAAACAGGAGAAACCGAGTCAAAGAAAAGTTGGCTGTGTACAGCCAAAAGGCTGGTTCGGTCTGGGGCACCGGACTGTCCGGTGGTGCACCGGACAGTGTCCGGTGCGCCAGGCTGCCTCGGGCGAACTGGCCGCTCTCGGGAGTTGACTGGCGACGTACGGCTAAAATTCACCGGACTGTCCGGTGTGCACCGGACTGTCCGGTGAGGCAACGGTCGGCCGGGCCAACGGTCGGCTGCGCGATCTGCGCGGGACACGTGGCCGAGCCAACGGTCGGAAGGGGGCACCGGACTGTCCGGTGTGCACCGGACATGTCCGGTGCGCCAACGACTCCCAGATCTGCAACGGTCGACTGCGCTGTTTAAGGAAGGAAATCGGGCACCAGACAGTGTCCGGTGTGCACCGGACTGTCCGGTGCGCCCGACGACAGAAGGCAAGGATGGCCTTCTGGATTTGTTCTCAACGGCTCCTAGCTGCCTTGGGCTTATAAAAGGGACCCCTAGGCGCATGGAGGAGGACACCAAGCATTCCTACAACATCCCTAAGCACCAAGACATCGATTCCACGCATTTGGTTCATTGTGATAGCATCTAGAGCTCTTGTTGAGTTGTGAACTCATTGAGTTGTGTTTTGTTGTGACTCCTCTCTAGCCACTTGGCAATTATTGTGCTAACACTTAACAAGTTTTTGTGGCTATAAGTTTAAGTTTTCACAGGATCACCTATTCACCCCCCCCTCTAGGTGCTCTCAATGGGCTATTCTGTGACTGGTGTGTTCACGGTAAGTTCCTATGCCCAGTTTGCAAGGAAGCTCTCAGGTTCATTTGGTTGAAAAAGGTGACAAATATTCGTCCTTCGATAAACATCGACAATTTCTTCCTGCTGACCATCCATTCCGCCTAGACATCAAGAACTTTACGAAAGGTGTCGTAGTGATAGACCGCCCACCTGCAACGATGACTAGTGCCAAAATTCGTCAACAGATAGATGGGCTCGTGGCCAATACAGAAGGTGGTTTTGTGGGATATGGTGAGCAGCATATGTGGACACATAAGTCTGGCTTGACTCGGCTCCCCTATTATGACGACCTGCTCCTTCCACACAACATTGACGTGATGCACACTGAAAAGAATGTTGTCGAGGCACTGTGGGCAACAATTATGGACATTCCTGATAAGTCAAAGGATAATGTGAAGGCAAGAGTGGATCTGGCAGCGTTATGTGATAGACCAAAACTAGAGATGAAGCCGCCAAGTAGCGGAAAGACGTGGAGAAGGCCTAAGGCCGATTTCGTCCTAAGCAGGGCCCAGAGGAAGGAAGTACTTTAGTGGATCAAGATGTTGATGTTCCCTAATGGGTATGTAGCTAACCTGAGTAGGGGGGTGAACTTATCTACTATGCGAGTCTTAGGGATGAAGAATCATGACTTCCACATATGGATTGAACGGATTCTTCCTGCGATTGTTCGAGGCTATGTCCCTGAGCATGTCTGGCTAGCGCTTTCAGAGTTGAGCTATTTCTTCCGTCAGCTTTGTGCAAAAGAGTTATCTCGGACCGTGGTTGCAGACTTGGAAAGATTGGCACCCGTGTTACTGTGTAAGCTTGAGAAGATATTTCCACCCGGCTTCTTCAATCCAATGCAGCATTTGATTCTTCATCTCCCCTATGAGGCACGAATGGGAGGGCCTGTGCAGGGACGTTGGTGCTATCCAATCGAGAGATGTCTAAAGACTATTCGAAAGAAATGTAGAAATAAATGCAAAATCGAGGCTTCCATTGCAGAGGCATACATTTTAGAGGAGGTCTCAAACTTCACAACAACTTATTATGGTGACAAACTGCCGAGCGTGCATAATCCACCCCCTCGTTACAATGATGGCGACAATGAATCGAACCTTAGCATATTTCGAGGCCAACTCGGAAGCGCAAGTGGCTCGACCACCAAGACCCTGACACATGAAGAGTGGCGGCATATCATGCTATACGTATTGACCAACCTTGAAGAGGTGACGCCATACATGGAACAATTTCTTCATGAATTCTGGCGTCGATCAAGGGACCCCACTCCACAGGAATATGACACTCTTAGAAAGGGTGCGAGAAATGGGTTGCCCGATTTCATTTCCTGGTTCAAACGTAAGGTACGTGCTTAGTTTGTAAAAGAGATACGTCTTTGAACTCAATTTAGCGTCTTTTAACTTGCGAATACTTGCAGGGCCAAAGAGATCCGTCTATGAGTGTCGAGTTGAGACAAGTAGCCAACGGCTTTGCTTATAGGGTCAAGAAATATTCTGGGTATGACGTCAATGGATACCGTTTTCGCACAACAAACTACGACAAAAGTCAGCCCAATCAGAAAACAACGTGTTCTGGAGTCTTTACGCCCGACCTTGACAATGTCGATTATTTTGGATGAATCGAAGAAATATATGAGCTCAATTTTTATGGTTCCAAACCTCTTACTCCAGTGATATTCAAATGTCATTGGTTTGACCCTCAAGTGACGAGACAGACACATTCTAATCTTGGGATAGTCGAAATTCGACAAGATTCCACCTTAGCAGGAGACGATGTCTATATCGTGGCCCAACAGGCCACACAAGTGTATTATCTCCCATATGTGTGTCAAACGAAAGAACGTCTTAAGGGTTGGGATGTTGTGTATAAGGTATCTCCGCACGGGAGGTTACCTGTTCCTAACGATGAAGATTACAACTTAGACCCGGACACATATGATGGAGAGTTCTTCTAAGAAGATGGGCTAGAAGGGCGATTTGAGATAGACTTAACTGAAGCTATCGGAATGGACGTAGATATTGAAATGGTTGTTGATGAGGAGGATAATGAGGTGCAAAATGATAATGACTTAGTAATCCTTGAAGGCAATGACATTAATGACGAACTTGCGTCTTCCGATGGTGTTGAGATTGAAATGCTTGATAGTGATGATGAGAGTTATGATCCGGCTAACCCCGACACATATGAAGATTATTTTTAATTGATGTAATGCTATATGACTTTTTATTTCGCACCTATTTTTAAATACATCTTTTTATATGTGCTTATTTGTTTACTCTTAATTGCAGGTTGTTGGACAAATATGGTGGGCGGTTGGCTGAGGAGGAGGAGGGGGAGGAGGAGTAGGACGGCGGACGAGGCAGAGCAGGCAGCGCAGCAGGACGACCTTGTCCAGCAGCAGGAGGCGCCTCAGGATGACGATGACCAGCAGCAGGACGACGACGACCAGTAGCAGGACGCCTCAGGTTCAGGCGGCTCAAGTTCGAGGAGCATTGTCACACCCGGTTTCAGAAGGCAAACCGAATGCGAACCATGTACGTGCCAGGATCAGTTATTCACGTACACAGCAGTTACATAACATGGACATCATCACACAGTGCTCAAAATAGTATTAAGAAGGGAAATAGTCCATTACATCATACGTCTGAGACGTCCATATAGTCCTTACAATAAATCAAAGTGCGGAAAAGAAACGTAGATAAACGCGGCCTTCACAGGCAGCCGACTGGGGGTTGCCGCTAACCCACTCCTAGAACTCGTCGTAGTCTTGGAACTCCTGGAAGTCTCCTTCCACAGCTTCATCTTCGCCTGAGCAGTGGTTGCAATGCTGACAACCTGGGGGGGGGGGGGTTTGGTGTGTAGAGCAAGGGTGAGTACACATCAACATACTCAGCAAGTATCCTGTTTGGCTGTAGTGGACTAGCTTTATGTGGGGATAAGTCAAGCAGTTGCTTTTAGTTGGTCAGATTATTATTTACTAATAGAAAGCCAAGTTTTAGCATTAACCCAAGTTATTAACCCGATGTACCCTTTCCAAACGGAAAGAATACCACTTACCAGCACCATAGTCATAACCAAAACCATCAATCTCATTGCCACATGTAAACCAAAAGGTCTCTTATCAAGTACCACTAATAACTGGAGCTCCCTTGGCCGCTCATAACCGCGAGCACGGCTGATATATCAGTTTTCAAACACTCTGCAGAGGTTGTGCACTTTACCCACAAGCCGTGATTCCCTCTTGCCTCGGGCCGATCAAACCCTTAAACACTACCAAGGTGAATAGGCAGGGTTTCACTACGTAGCCTTTACAAAGATTCCCCGGGGCTGTAGCCGCCCGTTAGGTTTCCTAAATGCACCGCACTCCTCCCCAAGGGCGAACCCAAACTTGGCAGAGCGAGCCGCATACACCGAGCCCCATTGACGGCACGACGGCTAAGCGAACTACACCCCAGTTCCTCTAATTATTCAGCTAAGGGCACCCCATTCCACCCTCATGGTTGCACTGTTTTCCCGGGCGGTCATCCATAGAACAGGTCCTTACGGAGAGGCACTCGAGAAACCGCTCGAGCCCCCTTAAAGCCACAAGTACAACATCATAATAAGAGAAGGGAAAACAGCGTATCATAGATAATCTCATCATGTTCATTGATTAGAGTTAAGCAATAGCATAAAGCTAACAATAATAATCCAACCCAAATAGGTAAACAAGGACATGGATAACAAAAGCTAGTCAATCCTTAGGTATAAAGGTGTAATGCGGGAGGTGAATTAAGTAATGAATAGGACAGAGATAGGTCAAAGGACACTTGCCTCCACCAACCGACTGCTGCTCAGGGGCTTCTCCTGCGAGTTCCTCGGGCTCTTCAACCGGATCGTTCTCTATGCGAGCGCAAACATACATACATCCACATATTTAAAAGAACAGTACACCATACAATAGAATGCAATAAGTAAACAGACGTTCCACGCGGGCTCGCGAGTACGGTTAAGAGAGAAAGTGGAAAAGACAGTCGAGAAACGATCACGTTACATGATTATAAATTAACCACTCGCTTAATGGAAGGAAATTTAATGTAGACACTATGTTCAGCGTAAAGTAAAGTCATGTTTCATGTCTAATTATTATAAGCAGGTGGAGATAAATAAAAAGAATGGTCGCGCGGCGAGACGCGCGACAAAGCACTCTAAAACAAATTAAAAGCTAGCGACTCGTCGCGCGACCGAGCACGCAATGAGGCACTTCGCCTTAGTTATGAGGAGACGTTAAACGTTGCGCGACGAAGCGCACGACGGCATACGTCGACTAAACTGAGTCCAAAGTGGAACGTCGCGTGAATACACACGCGGCGTTACACCTTAAACAACCTGAAATTAAAATGGATCGTCGCGCGACGAAGCGCACGACGCAACACACAGATAGAATCTGAAATTAGACAAACCGTCGCGCGGCGAAGCGCGCGACGCAGCACGTTAACTAACGAATAATCACCGCGAGTGCGGGCGAACGAGGACACGGTCGGGCGAGGCCGGGACGGGAACGAGCGGCCGAACGGGGGGGAAGGGCGGTTGAACCGGCCAGGAGCGGCCGAGTCGGCCGGGGCCGCGCCGGGGCCGGGGGCCGCGCCGGGGACGCGAACCGGCGAGCAGGGGCGGGCGGGATCGCCGCCGCGGGGCCGGGGGACGGGCGGGGGGCGGGCGAGGTCGCCGGGGTCGGGGAAGGGGAGGGGGAGGGGGAGGGGCGGGCGAGGCCGCCGGGGGCCGGGGAGGGGCGGGGAAGCACCGCCGCGGGCCGGGGAGGGGGCGGGCGAGGCCGCCGGGGTCGGGGAAGGGGCGGACGAGGGCCGCCGCGGCCGGGCAGGGGCGGGGGCGCCGCGCCGCCGGCGAGCAGGGGCGGGCATGGGGCGCGCGCGAGCAGGGGAAGAAGGGGGCGCGCGTGGGGAGAAGAAGGGGGAGGGAGAGGGAGAGAGAGAAGAGAAGGGGAGGGGAGCTCACCTCGGGGTCCAAAATCCGGTGATCGCCGTCTCCAAACCCTAGGGCACCACGGGGAGAGAGAGGTGGGAGAGGGAGAGGGAAGTTGTTGCGCGGGAGATCCAAATGAGAGAGAGAGGAGAGGTGGGGGCGCATGGGGGGGGGGGGGGGGGGGGGTTGGGCGCCAGGGGCGCACAGGCCGGGGCGGGCCAGGCCGGCTGAGCTGGGCTGGACTAAGCTGGGCTGGGCCGAACCACTTCGCGGATCAAAAACCCACAACGTGCACGACCACTAAACGGAATTAAATCGCGAACCGAAATCCAGAACGGAACGAGATGAACACTCAACATCAGACAAAGAAATGTGCTTCGGCATGATGCAACACCCATGACACTTAGGTTTTGGTTTATACATGACACGGACACCTGCCGCTATACTGGTTTGAAATTGGGAAGAAGGAGCAAACGGGGAAAGAGAAAAGAGAGTAACGCCCAAATTTGGTGAGAGAAAAGAAGAAAAAAATTCTACCCCCAAATTCAGGGCGTTACAAACCTATCCCCCTTAAAAGAATCTCGCCCTCGAGATTCAGGGTTGGCTAGCAAAGAGCTCAGGGTATTTAGCCATCAGATCATCTTCACGCTCCCAGGTTGCTTCTTCCTCAGAGTGATGATTCCATTTGACTTTGCACATTCTGATGGTCTTCCTTCGGGTGACTCGGTCTGCAACCTCAAGGATCTGCACTGGCTTCTCAACGTAGGTCAAGTCCTCCTGGACTTCAAGACCTTCCACTGGCAACTGCTCTTCTGGCACACGCAAGCACTTCTTCAACTGAGACACATGGAAGACATCATGCACAGCAGACAAATTCTCTGGCAAACTGAGCTGATAGGCCACTTCTCCACGTCTTGCAAGAATCTGATACGGACCAATGTAGCGGGGTGCTAGCTTGCCTTTGACTCCGAACCTCTTGATTCCTCTGATCGATGACACTTTCAGATAGACAAAGTCTCCGACTTCGAAACTCAGCTCTCTTCTCCTTGTGTCTGCATAGCTTCGCTGCCTCGATTGCGCTATCTTCAGATTCTCTCGGACCATCTTGATGTTCTCTTCGGCTTCAAGCAGAATGTCTGGCCCAAACACTTGCTTCTCTCCAGGCTGATCCCATTGCAACGGAGTTCTACAACTCCTTCCATAGAGCGCCTGAAATGGTGACATCTTCAAACTGGCCTGGTAACTGTTGTTATAGGAAAACTCTGCATAAGGCAATCTCTTGTCCCATCCGGACTGATCTTGCAACGCACAGGCTCTCAACATGTCTTCAAGAATTTGATTGGTCCTTTCGGTCTGGCCATCTGTCTGCGGGTGATAAGCTGAACTGAAATTCAGATGGGTGCCCAAAGCTTCATGCAACTGCTGCCAGAAATGAGAGGTGAACTGCGTTCCTCTGTCTGACACTATCTTCTTCGGCACACCATGAAGACAAACGATCCGAGACATATACAGTTCTGCCAACACTGCACTACTGTAGTTGGTCTTGACAGGTATGAAGTGGGCTGACTTGGTTAAGCGGTCCACTACTACCCAGATGGAATCGTAGCCGGCTCGAGTGCGAGGCAATCCGACTATGAAATCCATACCAATTTCATCCCATTTCCACTGAGGGATCTGCAACGGTTGCAACAATCCAGCAGGTCTCTGGTGCTCTGCCTTAATTCTTCGACAACTATCACACATAGCCACATGCTCTGCGATTTCCCTTTTCATTCCGTACCACCAGAATTTCTTTTTCAGATCCTGATACATCTTCTCACTGCCAGGGTGAATCGAATAGGCTGTCTCATGAGCTTCCTTAAGGATCAACTCCCGAATAGACTGGACATTGGGAACACACAAGCGGTCTTTGAACCATATCACGCCTTCTGCATCTTCTCGAAAATCTTTGCCTTTGCCTTCTAGAATCAGTCGCCGGATCTCACTGATCTTCTCATCATTCTTCTGCGCTTCTTTGATTTCGCGCTCCAAGGTAGGTTCCAACTCAACTGTGACTCCTCGTGAATTATTCAGAAATCCGAGACTCAACCTGTCAAACTCCTTGGCCAACTCATAAGACATCGGACGAGCAACCATCAGATTGACTTGACTCTTTCTGCTCAAAGCATCTGCCACTACGTTTGCTTTGCCTGGATGGTAATGAATCTCCAACTCATAGTCTTTGATCAACTCTAACCATCTTCGTTGCCTCATGTTCAACTCTGACTGAGTAAATATGTACTTCAGACTCTTGTGATCTGTGTAAACATCGCATTTCTGTCCATACAGATAGTGCCTCCATGACTTCAGTGTGTGAACCACTGCTGCCAACTCTAGATCATGGATTGGGTAGTTCTTCTCATGAACTTTCAGCTGTCGGGACGAGTAAGCCACAACTCTTCCCTCTTGCATCAACACACATCCCAAACCTGTGTAACAAGCATCGCAATACACCAAGAAGGGCTTGTGCACATCAGGCAAGACTAGGACAAGCGCTGTAGTCAACTTCTCTTTCAGCGCTTCAAAGGCCTCTTGGCATTTCTGGGTCCACTTGAACTCAACCTTGTTGCCTAGCAACGCTGTCATAGGTTTCGCAATCTTCGAAAACCCTTCAATGAATCGCCGATAATATCCGGCCATTCCAATGAAACTCTTGATTCCTCGAGCATCTGTTGGCGCTTTCCAGTTCAGAATGTCTGCCACTTTCTTCGGATCCACAGCCAATCCTTCTTTGTTGATTATGTGACCCAAGAACAGGACTTCACTGATCCAGAACTCACACTTGCTCAACTTTGCATACAACTGGTGCTCTCGCAATCTCTGCAATACCATCTTCAAATGATCTGCGTGCTCTTCTTCGCTTTGAGAATAAACCAGAATGTCATCAATGAATACCACCACAAACTTATCAAGGTAATCCATGAATAAACTGTTCATCAAGTTCATGAAGAATGCTGGCGCATTGGTCAAACCAAAAGACATCACTGTGAACTCATACAAACCATACTTGGAAATGAATGCCGTCTTCGGAATGTCCGAAGGTCGGATCCTGAGCTGATGATAACCTGACCTCAGATCAATCTTGGAGAACACACAGGCTCCTCTCAATTGGTCGAACAGATCTTCTATTCTGGGCAAGGGATACTTGTTCTTGATCGTGACCTCATTCAAAGCTCGGTAATCGATACACATCCTCTTGGTGCCATCTTTCTTCTCCACAAATAAGACAGGGGCGGCCCAAGGCGAGGTGCTCGGCCGAATGTAACCTTTCTCTGACAGCTCATCAATTTGCTTCTTAAGTTCAACCAACACTGGTCCAGATATTCTGTAAGCTCTCTTGAAGATAGGGGCGGTTCCAGGAAGAAGCTCTATGGCAAACTCAACTTTCCGCTCTGGTGGCATACCCGGTAAGTCCTTTGGAAACACATCTGGGAACTCGGACACAACCCTGATACTCTCGATCGGGTCTGCTTCACTGCTATCAACAGCTATCTGATAACAACTTCCTTTCTTTGGCTCAGGCGGGACTAACTCGGTCACCACTTCCTCTCCTAGTGGGGACACCAACTTGATGGTCCTTTTATCACAACTGATAACTGCCTGATACTTATCTAGCCAATTCATCCCTAGGATGACATCTATTCCCTGAGTACCCATTACTATAAGGTTAGCGGGAAACGCTATCCCCCTTATTTTCACACTTATATTCAAACAAATGCTATCGGCTCGAATTCTACCACCGGCTGAGTCAATTTGAATGGGGGTTGACATGGTAGTACTTGGAAGATTATGTGCTTCTACCCAAGATGCAGTAATGAAAGAATGCGTTGCTCCAGTATCAAATAACACTTCTGCAATATGGGAGTCGACTGGGAACATACCTACTATCATGCCGGGGGTCTCCTGAACTGCTTCAGCCTCCAAGTGGTTCAGTCTCCCATGATTGTAACGCGGCTGAGAGCGATTGCCTGCTCCAGGCTGAGGCACATTCTGCTTTGCTGGGGCATTGGGGCCTGACTGCTGCTGGGCTGCCTTCTTCGGACATTGCATCACCCAGTGGCCTTTCTCTCCACAGTGGAAACATGCCCTGTTTCCAACCTGAGCTGGTGCTGCCTGACTGTTCTGCTGGGCTGCTGGGGCAGGAAGACGAGGTGCCCGCTGATTCTGCCTCTGAAACTGACCTCCTGACTGATTGCTCTAACGGTTCTGGTACTGAGGCTGAGGATACTGCCTTTGGAACTGCTGATGCTGCTGAGGTGGACGCTGATTCTGCCTGAACTGCTGAGGTTGACTGCCTGAGAAACGAGGACGATTGCTGCTTCCAGGCTGGGGTCCACTGATCTTGCGCTTACGATCCTCCATCTCCTTACGCTTCCTCTCTGTCATGATTGCTCTGTCAATCAGGTGCTGGAATGTCGGGAAGGTGTGATTCATCAGCTGGTAATGCAGAGGGTCAACCAAGCCTCTCAGGAAACGGTACTGTCGCTTGGCGTCGGTGTTGACATCTTCAGGAGCATAACGAGACAGCTGCAGAAATCTGTCTCGGTATTCACTGACAGACAATGGCCCTTGCTTGAGAGCCAGGAACTCCTCCTTCTTCACTGTCATCAGACCTGCAGGGACATGGTACTGACGAAAGCTACCTCTAAACTCTTCCCAGGTGATGGCGTCAGGGTGGGCATGGGTGGCGAGGTAAGACTCCCACCATGACTGGGCTGCTCCTCTCAACAGACGGGGACCATACAGGACTTTCTCCCTGTCATCGCACTGAGCGGTATGCAACTCGCGCTCCACAGTGCGCAGCCAGTCTTCAGCATCCATGGGGTCAGAAGAATGAGCGAACGTTGGTGGATGACCTCTCATGAATTCAGCACGCTTGTCTCTGGGAATCTGAGGCTGAGGCTGAGGTGGGGCATGCTGCTGTTGCTGCTGCTGCTGCTGAATGGCGGCCAAAGTCTGACCGATGGCTTGAACTGCCTGAGTCTGCATCAGAAACATCTGCTCGATGGACATCGGGGGCGGGGGCGGCAGGTGCTGCTGCTGGGGCACCTCATCCTGCGGAGCGGCTCGCTCCTGCTGAGCACGCCTTCCTCCTCTGCGCCTGTTCTCTGACATCTGCAGAATGCAACCACACATCAGAACTGATCTGGCAAGTCTTGCAGCATAAGAAAAGAGAATAGAGTTCTTCAACAGCACTGAACAGATGAGCATCTTCACTGATCCCCAACACAGACCACACAGCTTCTCAGATAAAGAGGAAAGTGGAATAAAAGGTTTCCCAACTATATAACTAACTTTATTAACATAATAGGTAAACCAAAATGCAGGGGATACCTACATTCTGGTGACAGTCATTACAAAGATCCAAACCAAACATAGTTCATCAGGACAAACATAGGTGCACAGGGTATAGCAAACTACCCTGTCTAACTAAGACTAACTAAGAGCGAGACTAACGCTAAGACTGAAGCTTCTATGTATGTATTTTGTATCAATTACAAGATCCAACTCTAACGATCTATGGTTCTAGAGTTATCTTGGTCTTGCAGTCGGGATTGCCATAAGACTGGGATCCACGCCGAGGTGAGCGGTACAGGTGCTGAGTCCCGACGGGAGCGGGGGAACCATCCTCCAGGTGACGACGTTCCGTGCGCTCAGCCCGCAGCAGGGCGATCTCAGCACGAGCCCTACTCAGCTCGTCTAATGCATGGTCCAGCTCCGTGTTTAGCACGGCGGCTAGGTTGACTGTGCTGCTCAACCTAGGATTGCCCTCACCGACAGGTGAGACAATCACGCCTCCTGTGCTGCCAGATGGACGGCGGGGGTAATACTTCAGGTCAAGACCGTCAGCTGCCCCACCGAAAACCGAGCAGTAGTGCGAAAGCGCACGCCGTGCAGCATCTTGCATGGCTGCCTCAGCTGAGTCCCGTTCAGAGATAGAATAGTGCTCTGAGCAGGCCTCTGCACCCTGGAGACTGTTCTCCGGACGGCGCACCAAGCAAGTCGCCTCCCAGCGGTCCGGGTAGACCCCGCGACTATGCTGGTAGACCACACAACGATACTCGACGGACCAAGTACGCCGGTCAAATGCCCGACGTAGCAGGGTGTCGAGCGCATCGTGGAAGTGACACCCGCGAGCAGCGTCGCGAGTGATGGATCGAGCGAACCATCCTTCCAGCTCAGGGTTAGCAGAGAAGTCGGTGTCGTGGCTCGAGCTGTCGTCGCCACCTCCGCCGTCTGGGTCTCCTCCAGCAGCTACTCCAGAAGCTGGGACGCCCAGTGGTGGTGCAGGGGGCGGCTCCAGAGGAAGCACAGGGGAGCAGCTCTTCACAGACTCTATCTCCTGGTGGAGCGAGAAGGAAGAGCCCTGCTGCTCCTGTCGTCGACGTTCCTGCTCCTCATGCAGGCGGTGGTGCAGTCTCTCCAAGTGGCTGGACTGTCCGGCCACGGGACGGCGAAGCGGACGCTCAGCAAGGCGGGAGGGTAAGAAGGGGATGACTGACTTTCGTGCAGTGTGTCTAAGTCGAGCCATCTATAGAAGACATCGCAAGCAAAAGGGTAAGAACAGAATTAATATGACCAGCAAATAATGAATCATAAGTAAATGAAGGATTAGAATAAAACATGATTTTCAGCAAGGTATAATATATATAGTAGAACATAGGTTTGGTCGGTATGACCAACTTTTGAAGGGATATCAAAGTCAAGGCAGAGACAGAGGTCCATAGTCCTTAGAACGACCATTCTACTCTAGGTTAGCGGTCCTACAGTCAGCACGGCTCTGATACCACTTATGTCACACCCGGTTTCAGAAGGCAAACCGAATGCGAACCATGTACGTGCCAGGATCAGTTATTCACGTACACAGTAGTTACATAACATGGACATCATCACACAGTGCTCAAAATAGTATTAAGAAGGGAAATAGTCGATTACATCATACGTCTGAGACGTCCATATAGTCCTTACAATAAATCAAAGTGCGGAAAAGAAACGTAGATAAACGCGGCCTTCACAGGCAGCCGACTGGGGGTTGCCGCTAACCCACTCCTAGAACTCGTCGTAGTCTTGGAACTCCTGGAAGTCTCCTTCCACAGCTTCATCTTCGCCTGAGCAGTGGTTGCAATGCTGACAACCTGGGGGGGTTTGGTGTGTAGAGCAAGGGTGAGTACACATCAACATACTCAGCAAGTATCCTGTTTGGCTATAGTGGACTAGCTTTATGTGGGGATAAGTCAAGCAGTTGCTTTTAGTTGGTCAGATTATTATTTACTAATAGAAAGCCAAGTTTTAGCATTAACCCAAGTTATTAAGCCGATGTACCCTTTCCAAACGGAAAGAATACCACTTACCAGCACCATAGTCATAACCAAAACCATCAATCTCATTGCCACCTGTAAACCAAAAGGTCTCTTATCAAGTACCACTAATCACTGGAGCTCCCTTGGCCGCTCATAACCGCGAGCACAGCTGATATATCAGTTTTCAAACACTCTGCAGAGGTTGTGCACTTTACCCACAAGCCGTGATTCCCTCTTGCCTCGGGCCGATCAAACCCTTAAACACTACCAAGGTGAATAGGCAGGGTTTCACTACGTAGCCTTTACAAAGATTCCCCGAGGCTATAGCCACCCGTTAGGTTTCCTAAATGCACCGCACTCCTCCCCAAGGGGCGAACCCAAACTTGGCAGAGCGAGCCGCATACACCGAGCCCCATTGACGGCACGACGGCTAAGCGAACTACACCCCGGTTCCTCTAATTATTCAGCTAAGGGCACCCCATTCCACCCTCATGGTTGCACTGTTTTCCCGGGCGGTCATCCATAGAACAGGTCCTTACGGAGAGGCACTCGAGAAACCGCTCGAGCCCCCTTAAAGCCACAAGTACAACATCATAATAAGAGAAGGGAAAACAGCGTATCATAGATAATCTCATCATGTTCATTGATTAGAGTTAAGCAATAGCATAAAGCTAACAATAATAATCCAACCCAAATAGGTAAACAAGGACATGGATAACAAAAGCTAGTCAATCCTTAGGTATAAAGTTGTAATGCGGGAGGTGAATTAAGTAATGAATAGGACAGAGATAGGTCAAAGGACACTTGCCTCCACCAACCGACTGCTGCTCAGGGGCTTCTCCTGCGAGTTCCTCGGGCTCTTCAACCGGATCGTTCTCTATGCGAGCGCAAACATACATACATCCACATATTTAAAAGAACAGTACACCATACAATAGAATGCAATAAGTAAACAGACGTTCCACGCGGGCTCGCGAGTACGGTTAAGAGAGAAAGAGGAAAAGACAGTCGAGAAACGATCACGTTACATGATTATAAATTAACCACTCGCTTAATGGAAGGAAATTTAATGTAGACACTATGTTCAGCGTAAAGTAAAGTCATGTTTCATGTCTAATTATTATAAGCAGGTGGAGATAAATAAAAAGAATGGTCGCGCGGCGAGACGCGCGACAAAGCACTCTAAAACAAATTAAAAGCTAGCGACTCGTCGCGCGACCGAGCACGCAATGAGGCACTTCGCCTTAGTTATGAGGAGACGTTAAACGTTGCGCGACGAAGCGCACGACGGCATACGTCGACTAAACTGAGTCCAAAGTGGAACGTCGCATGAATACACACGCGGCGTTACACCTTAAACAACCTGAAATTAAAATGGATCGTCGCGCGACGAAGCGCACGACGCAACACACAGATAGAATCTGAAATTAGACAAACCGTCGCGCGGCGAAGCGCGCGACGCAGCACGTTAACTAACGAATAATCACCGCGAGCGCGGGCGAACGGGGACACGGTCGGGCGAGGCCGGGACGGGAACGGGCGGCCGAACGGGGGGGAAGGGCGGTTGAACCGGCCCAGGGGCGGTTGAACCGGCCAGGAGCGGCCGAGTCGGCCGGGGCCGCGCCGGGGGCCGCGCCGGGGCCGGGGGCCGCGCCGGGGACGCGAACCGGCGAGCAGGGGCGGGCGGGATCGCCGCCGCAGGGCCGGGGGACGGGCGGGGGGCGGGCGAGGTCGCCGGGGTCGAGGAAGGGGAGGGGGGAGGGGCGGGTGAAAGTGAATTAGGCTTACACCTAGTTCCTATATAATTTTGGTGGTTGAATTACCCAACACAAATCTTTGGACTAACTAGTTTGCCCAAGTATATAGATTATACAGGTGTAAAAGGTTCACACTCAGCCAATAAAAAGACCAAGTTTTGGATTCAACAAAGGAGCAAAGGGGCAACCGAAGGCACCCCTGGTCTGGCGCACCGGACTGTCCGGTGTGCCACCGGACATGTCCGGTGCACCAGGGGGACTCAGACTCCAACTCGCCACCTTCGGGAATTTCCAGAGGCGACTCGGCTATAATTCACCGGACTGTCCGGTGTACACCGGACAGTGTCCGGTGCGCCAAGGGTGGTCGGCCTCAGGAACTCGCCAGCTTCGGGAAACTCCAACGGCTAGTCCGCTATAATTCACCGGACTGTCCGGTGCGACTCCAGAGCAACGGCTATCTCCGCGCCAACGGCTCTCTGCCGCGCATTTAATGCGCGCTCTGCGCGCGCAGATGGCAGGCGTGCCCATACTGGCACACCGGACAAGGAACAGTAGATGTCCGGTGTGCACCGGACACCCAGGCGGGCCCACATGTCAGAAGCTCCAACGGTCAGAATCCAACGGCAGTGATGACGTGGCAGGGGGCACCGGACTGTCCGGTGTGCACCGGACTGTCCGGTGCGCCATCGAGCAGACAGCCTCCCAACGGCCACTTTTGGTGGTTGGGGCTATAAATACCCCAACCACCCCACCATTCATTGCATCCAAGTTTTCCCACTTCTCAACCACTTACAAGAGCTAGGCATTCAATTCTAGACACATACAAAGAGATCAAATCCTCTCCAATTCCACACAAAGCCCTAGTGACTAGTGAGAGTGATTTGCCGTGTTCATTTGAGCTCTTGCGCTTGGATTGCTTCTTTTCTTTCTCACTTGTTCTTGTGATCAAAACTCCATTGTAATCAAGGCAAGAGGCACCAATTGTGTGGTGGCCCTTGCGGGGAAGTTTTGTTCCCGGCTTTGATTTGAGAAGAGAAGCTCACTCGGTCCGAGGGACCGTTTGAGAGAGGGAAGGGTTGAAAGAGACCCGGCCTTTGTGGCCTCCTCAACGGGGAGTAGGTTTGCAAGAACCGAACCTCGGTAAAACAAATCCGCGTGTCACACTCTTCATTTGCTTGCGATTTGTTTTGCTCCCTCTCTCGCGGACTCGTTTATATTTCTAACGCTAACCCGGCTTGTAGTTGTGTTTATATTTATAAATTTCAGTTTCGCCCTATTCACCCCCCCCTCTAGGCGACTTTCAATTGGTATCAGAGCCCGGTGCTTCATTAGAGCCTAACCGCTCGAAGTGATGTCGGGAGATCACGCCAAGAAGGAGATGGAGACCGGCGAAAAGCCCACTACAAGCCACGGGAGCACTTCATCGGAAGAGTCCCGCACCAAGAGGAAGGAGAAGAAGAAGGACTCCTCCAAACGAAAGGAGAAAAAGTCTTCCTCTTCTCACCACAAAGAGAAGAAGGAAAAATCTTCTTCCCACAAGCCGCATCGGAAAAGCGACAAGCACAAGAGGATGAGGAAAGTGGTCTACTACGAGACCGACACTTCATCAACATCAACCTCCGACTCCGATGCGCCCTCCGTCACTTCTAAGCACCAAGAGCGCAAGAAGTATAGTAAGATCCCCCTACACTACGCTCGCATTTCCAAACATACACACCTTTACTTTCCGTCCCATTAGGCAAACCACCAACTTTTGATGGTGAAGATTACGCTAGGTGGAGCGATTTAATGCGATTTCATCTAACCTCGCTCCACAAAAGCATATGGAATGTTGTTGAGTTTGGTGCACAGGTACCGTCAGTAGGGGATGAGGACTATGATGAGGATGAGGTGGCCCAAATCGAGCACTTCAACTCTCAAGCAACAACAATACTCCTCGCCTCTCTAAGTAGAGAGGAGTATAACAAAGTACAAGGGTTGAAGAGCGCCAAGGAGATTTGGGATGTGCTCAAAACCGCGCACGAGGGAGATGTTGGAACTCGCTCTCAGCAGCAAGAAGGCCAACAAGGGTGAACAGTGGTGACAACAGGGTTGCGTGCACGGGGCCAATAGCTCTGTTGATCTAGCTTCTCACGGGCACTGTGCGGGGGTATTTATAGGTATCTGAGTGCCCAGCGTCTTGTGTTAAGGACGCATGTGCCCTCAGACACCTATTTTATCCCCAGAATATTCCCATAAAGCAGGGTTACAGACCGTAATTACAAGTATTCCTTTACAAGTTAGGCCCGTAATACAGAGGCGGCCACGCGGGGCCCGTTACAATGGGCCAGATCACACGTGGGCCTTGGGACTGAACGAGGACGCGCCGTGGCAGGACGTCGCCGCAGGCCTTCGTCAAAGTGCCGAGTCCTGCGAAGGGTGTCCCTGCCCGCTTTGTCTCCGTCGAACCAGCGGCTGCAGTGAAGGCCTAGAGCGAAGGGTGGCGTCTTTGCCTTCGCCCCAACAGGAGACGAGCTCACCAAGATCACCAAGCGGGAAACGATCGAGGGGGAGCTCGGTCGGTTCCGGCTTCGCAAAGGGGAGGAGCCACAACACATGTACAACCAGCTCAAGACCTTGGTGAATCAAGTATGCAACCTCGGGAGCGTAAAGTGGGATGACCACGAGATGGTTAAGGTTATTCTAAGATCTCTTATTTTCCTTAACCCTACTCAAGTTCAATTAATCCGTGGTAATCCTAGATATACTAAAATGACCCCCGAGGAAGTTATCGGGAATTTTGTGAGTTTTGAGTGCATGATCGAAGGCTCGAGGAAGATCAACGAGCTTGATGATGCCACCACATCCGAAGCTCAACCCATTGCATTCAAGGCAACGGAGGAAAAGAAGGAGGAGTCTACACCAAGTCGACAACCAATAGACGCCTCCAAGCTCGACAATGAGGAAATGGCGCTCGTCATCAAAAGCTTCCACCAAATCCTCAAGCAAAGGAGGGGGAAGGATTACAAGTCCCGCTCCAAGAAGGTTTGCTACAAGTGTGGTAAGCCCGGTCATTTTATTGCTAAATGTCCTATATCTAGTGACAGTGACCGAGGTGACGACAAGAAGGGGAGGCGAAAGGAGAAGAAGAGGTACTACAAGAAAAAGGGCGGTGATGCCCATGTTTGTCGGGAGTGGGACTCCGACGAAAGCTCAAGCGACTCCTCCGACGACGAGGACGCCGCCAACATCGCCGTCACCAAGGGACTCCTCTTCCCCAACGTCGGCCACAAGTGCCTTATGGCAAAGGACGGCAAAAGGAAGAAGGTTAAATCCAACTCCTCCACCAAATATGAATCGTCTAGTGATGATAATGCTAGTGGTGAGGAAGATAATTTGCGTATCCTTTTTGCCAATCTTAACATTGAACAAAAAGAAAAATTAAATGAGCTAATTAGTGCCATCCATGAAAAGGATGATCTCTTGGACTCCCAAGAGGACTTCCTAATCAAGGAAAATAAGAAACATGTTAAGGTTAAAAATGCTTACGCTCTACAAGTTGAAAAATGTGAAAAATTGTCTAGTGAGCTAAGCACTTGCCGTGAGATGATTGACAACCTTAGAAATGAAAATGCTAGTTTAAATGCTAAGGTTGATTCTCATGTTTGTAATGTTTCAATTCCCAATCCTAGAGATAATAATGATGATTTGCTTGCTAGGATTGAAGAATTAAACATTTCTCTTGCTAGCCTTAGATTAGAGAATGAAAATTTGATTGCTAAGGCTAAAGATTTTGATGTTTGCAAAGTTACAATTGCCGATCTTAGAGATAAGAATGATATACTTCGTGCTAAGATTGTTGAACTCAATTCTTGCAAACCATCTACATCTACCATTGAGCATGTCACTATTTGTACTAGATGTAGAAATGTTGATATTGATGCTATTCATGATCATATGGCTTTAATTAAACAACAAAATGATCATATAGCAAAACTAGATGCTAAAATTGCCGAGCACAACTTAGAAAATGAGAAATTTAAATTTGCTCGTAGCATGCTTTATAATGGGAGACGCCCTGGCATTAAGGATGGCATTGGCTACCAAAGGGCAGACAATGTCAAACTTAGTGCCCCTCCTAAAAGATTGTCAAATTTTGTTAAGGGCAAGGCTCCCATGCCTCAGGATAACGAGGGTTACATTTTATACCCTGCCGGTTATCCCGAGGACAAAATTAGGAAAATTCATTCTAGGAAGTCTCACTCTGGCCCTAATCATGCTTTTATGTATAAGGGTGAGACATCTAGTTCTAGGCAACCAACCCATGCTAAGTTGCCTAAGAAGAAAATTCCTAATGCATCAAATGATCATGCTATTTCATTTAAAACTTTTGATGCATCCTATGTTTTGACTAACAAATCCGGCAAGGTCGTTGCCAAATTTGTTGGGGGCAAACACAAGGGGTCAAAGACTTGTGTTTGGGTACCCAAAGTTCTTGTTTCTAATGCCAAAGGACCCAAAACAGTTTGGGTACCTAAAGTCAAGAACTAAATTTGTTTTGTAGGTTTATGCATCCGGGGGCTCAAGTTGGATACTCGATAGCGGGTGCACAAACCACATGACTGGGGAGAAGAAGATGTTCTCCTCATATGAGAAAAACCAAGATCCCCAACGAGCTATCACATTCGGGGATGGAAATCAAGGTTTGGTCAAAGGATTGGGTAAAATTGCTATATCACCTGACCATACTATTTCCAATGTTTTTCTCGTTGATTCATTAGATTACAATTTGCTTTCTGTTTCACAATTATGTCAAATGGGCTACAACTGTCTCTTTACTGATGTAGGTGTCACTGTCTTTAGAAGAAGTGATGATTCAATAGCATTCAAGGGTGTGTTAGAGGGTCAGCTATACTTGGTAGATTTTGATAGAGCTGAACTCGACACATGCTTAATTGCTAAGACTAACTTGGGTTGGCTCTGGCACCGCCGACTAGCCCATGTTGGGATGAAGAATCTTCATAAGCTTCTAAAGGGGGAACACATTTTAGGATTAACCAATGTTCATTTTGAGAAAGACAGGATTTGTAGCGCATGCCAGGCGGGAAAGCAAGTTGGAATCCATCATCCACACAAGAACATCATGACGACCGACAGGCCGCTTGAGCTACTCCACATGGATCTATTCGGCCCGATTGCTTACATAAGCGTCGGCGGGAGTAAGTATTGTCTTGTAATAGTGGATGATTATTCTCGCTTCACTTGGGTATTCTTTTTACAGGAAAAATCTCAAACCCAAGAGACCTTAAAGGGATTCTTGAGACAGGCTCAAAATGAGTTCGGCTTAAGGATCAAGAAAATAAGAAGCGACAACGGGACGGAGTTCAAGAACTCTCAAATCGAAGGCTTCCTTGAGGAGGAGGGCATCAAGCATGAGTTCTCCTCTCCCTACACTCCACAACAAAATGGTGTAGTGGAGAGGAAGAATCGAACTCTTTTGGACATGGCAAGGACCATGCTTGATGAGTACAAGACTCTGGACCGGTTTTGGGCCGAAGCCGTCAACACCGCCTGCTACGCCATCAACCGGTTATATCTTCACCGAATCCTCAAGAAGACATCATATGAACTCCTAACCGGTAAAAAGCCCAACATTTCATACTTTAGAGTTTTTGGTAGCAAATGTTTTATTCTTGTTAAAAGAGGTAGAAAATCTAAATTTGCTCCTAAAACTGTAGAAGGCTTTTTGCTTGGTTATGACTCAAACACAAGGGCATATAGAGTCTTTAACAAGTCCTCAGGACTTGTTGAAGTTTCTTGTGACGTTGTGTTTGACGAAACTAACGGCTCTCAAGTAGAGCAAGTTGATCTTGATGAGATAGGTGAAGAACAGGCTCCATGCATAGCGCTAAGGAACATGTCCATTGGGGATGTGTGTCCTAAGGAATCCGAAGAGCCTCCACATGCACAAGATCAACCATCCTCCTCCACGCAAGCATCTCCACCAACACAAGTTGAGGATGAGACTCAAGTTGATGAAGGAGAAGATCAAGCAAATGAGCCACCTCAAGATGACGACAACAATCAAGGGGGAGATGCAAATGATCAAGACAAGGAGGATGAAGAGCAAAGGCCGCCACACCCAAGAGTCCACCAAGCAATCCAACGAGATCACCCCGTCGACACCATCCTCGGCGACATTCATAAGGGGGTAACTACTAGATCTCGGGTTGCTCATTTTTGTGAACATTACTCTTTTGTTTCCTCTGTTGAGCCACACAGGGTAGAGGAAGCTCTCCAAGATTCGGATTGGGTGGTGGCGATGCAAGAGGAGCTCAACAACTTCACTAGAAATGAGGTATGGCATTTGGTTCCACGTCCTAACCAAAATGTTGTAGGAACCAAATGGGTCTTCCGCAACAAGCAAGATGAGCATGGTGTGGTGACAAGGAACAAAGCACGACTTGTGGCCAAGGGATACTCCCAAGTCGAAGGTTTGGATTTCGGTGAAACCTATGCACCCGTAGCTAGGCTTGAGTCAATTCGCATATTATTAGCCTATGCTACTTACCATGGCTTTAAGCTTTATCAAATGGACGTGAAAAGTGCCTTCCTCAATGGACCAATCAAGGAAGAGGTCTATGTTGAGCAACCTCCCGGCTTTGAAGACAGTGAGTATCCTAACCATGTCTATAAGCTCTCTAAGGCGCTTTATGGGCTCAAGCAAGCCCCAAGAGCATGGTATGAATGCCTTAGAGATTTCCTTATCGCTAATGGCTTCAAAGTCGGCAAGGCCGATCCTACACTCTTCACTAAAACTCTTGACAATGATTTGTTTGTATGCCAAATTTATGTTGATGATATCATATTTGGGTCTACTAACGAATCTACATGTGAAGAATTTAGTAGGATCATGACAAAGAAATTCGAGATGTCTATGATGGGGGAGTTGAAGTATTTCTTAGGATTCCAAGTAAAGCAACTCCAAGAGGGCACCTTCATTAGCCAAACGAAGTACACTCAAGACATTCTAAACAAGTTTGGGATGAAGGACGCCAAGCCCATCAAGACACCCATGGGAACCAATGGGCATCTCGACCTCGACACGGGAGGTAAGTCCGTGGATCAAAAGGTATACCGGTCGATGATTGGTTCATTGCTTTATTTATGTGCATCTCGACCGGACATTATGCTTTCCGTTTGCATGTGTGCAAGACTCCAATCCGACCCTAAGGAATCACACCTTACGGCCGTAAAACGAATCTTGAGATATTTGGCTTATACTCCTAAGTTTGGGCTTTGGTACCCTCGGGGTTCCACTTTTGATTTAATTGGTTATTCGGATGCTGATTGGGCAGGGTGTAAAATTAATAGGAAGAGCACATCGGGGACTTGCCAGTTCTTGGGAAGATCCTTGGTGTCTTGGGCTTCAAAGAAGCAAAATTCGGTCGCTCTTTCAACCGCCGAAGCCGAGTACATTGCCGCAGGTCATTGTTGCGCGCAATTGCTTTGGATGAGGCAAACCCTGCGGGACTATGGTTACAAATTAACCAAAGTCCCTTTGCTATGTGATAATGAGAGTGCAATCAAAATGGCCGACAATCCCGTCGAGCATAGCCGCACTAAGCACATAGCCATTCGGTATCATTTTCTTAGGGATCACCAACAAAAGGGAGATATCGAGATTTCTTATATTAACACTAAAGATCAATTAGCCGATATCTTTACCAAGCCACTTGATGAACAATCTTTTACCAGACTTAGGCATGAGCTCAATATTCTTGATTCTAGAAATTTCTTTTGCTAGCTTGCACACATAGCTCATAAATGTACCTTTGATCATGTCTCTTTCATATGCTATGACTAATGTGTTTTTCAAGACTATTTCAAACCAAGTCATAGGTGTATTGAAAGGGAATTGGAGTCTTCGGCGAAGACAAGGCTTCCACTCCACTCCACTACTCATCCTTCGCCATCGCTCCAAGAAAATGACCTTGTCTTTGGGGGAGAGAGTAAAAGCCCAAAGCAAAAGGACCGGACTTCGTCTTTGGTATAATCTTAACTCATTTGTTTATGACCAAAGGGGAAGGAATTATTTCATGGGCTCTCATGATTCCGTTTTTGGCGATTAATGCCAAAGGGGGAGAAAGTAAGAGCCCAAAGCAAAAGGACCGCACCACCACCAATTTCAAAAACTTAGTGTTTTCTAAGAAGTATTTATCAATTGGTATCCTATTATGTTCAAAAGGGGGAGAAAATAGTATTTCAAAAATGATATATCAAAACCCTCTTGAACACTAAGAGGAGGATCTCATTTAGGGGGAGTTTTGTTGAGTCAAAGGAAAAGCATTTGAAACAGGAGGAGAAAATTTCAAATCTTGAAAATGCTTTGCAAACTCTTATTCATTTACCTTTGACTATTTGCAAAAAGAACTTTGAAAATTTTTTAAAAGATTTTGCAAAAACAAAAATGTGGTGCAAAAGTGGTCCAAAAAGGTTAAAAATGAAAGAAACAATCCATGCATATCTTGTAAGTATTTATATTGGCTCAATTCCAAGCAACCTTTGCACTCATATTATGCAAACTAGTTCAATTATGCACTTCTATATTTGCTTTGGTTTGTGTTGGCATCAATCACCAAAAAGGGGGAGATTGAAAGTGAATTAGGCTTACACCTAGTTCCTATATAATTTTGGTGGTTGAATTACCCAACACAAATCTTTGGACTAACTAGTTTGCCCAAGTATATAGATTATACAGGTGTAAAAGGTTCACACTCAGCCAATAAAAAGACCAAGTTTTGGATTCAACAAAGGAGCAAAGGGGCAACCGAAGGCACCCCTGGTCTGGCGCACCGGACTGTCCGGTGTGCCACCGGACATGTCCGGTGCACCAGGGGGACTCAGACTCCAACTCGCCACCTTCGGGAATTTCCAGAGGCGACTCGGCTATAATTCACCGGACTGTCCGGTGTACACCGGACAGTGTCCAGTGCGCCAAGGGTGGTCGGCCTCAGGAACTCGCCAGCTTCGGGAAACTCCAACGGCTAGTCCGCTATAATTCACCGGACTGTCCGGTGTGCACCGGACTGTCCGGTGCGACTCCAGAGCAACGGCTATCTCCGCGCCAACGGCTCTCTGCCGCGCATTTAATGCGCGCTCTGCGCGCGCAGATGGTAGGCGTGCCCATACTGGCACACCGGACAAGGAACAGTAGATGTCCGGTGTGCACCGGACACCCAGGCGGGCCCACATGTCAGAAGCTCCAACGGTCAGAATCCAACGGCAGTGATGACGTGGCAGGGGGCATCGGACTGTCCGGTGTGCACCGGACTGTCCGGTGCGCCATCGAGCAGACAGCCTCCCAACGACCACTTTTGGTGGTTGGGGCTATAAATACCCCAACCACCCCACCATTCATTGCATCCAAGTTTTCCCACTTCTCAACCACTTACAAGAGCTAGGCATTCAATTCTAGACACATACAAAGAGATCAAATCCTCTCCAATTCCACACAAAGCCCTAGTGACTAGTGAGAGTGATTTGCCGTGTTCATTTGAGCTCTTGCGCTTGGATTGCTTCTTTTCTTTCTCACTTGTTCTTGTGATCAAAACTCCATTGTAATCAAGGCAAGAGGCACCAATTGTGTGGTGGCCCTTGCGGGGAAGTTTTGTTCCCGGCTTTGATTTGAGAAGAGAAGCTCACTCGGTCCGAGGGACCGTTTGAGAGAGGGAAGGGTTGAAAGAGACCCGGCCTTTGTGGCCTCCTCAACGGGGAGTAGGTTTGCAAGAACCGAACCTCGGTAAAACAAATCCGCGTGTCACACTCTTCATTTGCTTGCGATTTGTTTTGCTCCCTCTCTCGCGGACTCGTTTATATTTCTAACGCTAACCCGGCTTGTAGTTGTGTTTATATTTATAAATTTCAGTTTCGCCCTATTCACCCCCCCTCTAGGCGACTTTCAGCGGGCGAGGCCGCCGGGGGCCGGGGAGGGGCGGGGAAGCGCCGCCGCGGGCCGGGGAGGGGGCGGGCGAGGCCGCCGGGGTCGGGGAAGGGGCGGACGAGGGCCGCCGCGGCCGGGCAGGGGCGGGGGCGCCGCGCCGCCGGCGAGCAGGGGCGGGCATGGGGCGCGCGCGAGCAGGGGAAGAAGGGGGCGCGCGTGGGGAGAAGAAGGGGGAGGGAGAGGGAGAGAGAGAAGAGAAGGGGAGGGGAGGGGAGCTCACCTCGGGGTCCAAAATCCGGTGATCGCCGTCTCCAAACCCTAGGGCACCACGGGGAGAGAGAGGTGGGAGAGGGAGAGGGAAGTTGTTGCGCGGGAGATCCAAATGAGAGAGAGAGGAGAGGTGGGGGCGCATGGGGGGGGGGGTTGGGCGCCAGGGGCGCACAGGCCGGGGCGGGCCAGGCCGGCTGAGCTGGGCTGGACTAAGCTGGGCTGGGCCGAACCACTTCGCGGATCAAAAACCCACGACGTGCACGACCACTAAACGGAATTAAATCGCGAACCGAAATCCGGAACGGAACGAGATGAACACTCAACATCAGACAAAGAAATGTGCTTCGGCATGATGCAACACCCATGACACTTAGGTTTTGGTTTATACATGACACGGACACCTGCCGCTATACTGGTTTGAAATTGGGAAGAAGGAGCAAACGGGGAAAGAGAAAAGAGAGTAACGCCCGAATTTGGTGAGAGAAAAGAAGAAAAAAATTCTACCCCCAAATTCAGGGCGTTACAAGCATCTACCTGCGAGGCCCCACGAGTCTCCCTCAGCGTCCCATACTTCGGGACAGGCGACCGCTGATTCGGCCGGAAGGGGAGAGGTATGTAACTCTATGTTCTTCATTCTTGTTCATATAATGTGTTCAAAATCATAATATAAACTAATACTTTTTATTTATCACTTGGACAGGTCTTGGACGGTTTTGGATTATGCTGGGGGGTCATCGTCGCCCCCCAATGGCATCCTCAGCCTGCTGTGCAGGGAACACTTCCCTGGACTTGTGGAGTACGCCGGAGTGACGGGCCCAGCCTTCACCTTCGACCACTACGCCGTCGCCCCCGATGCAGTAGACCGGGACGACCGAGAATTCAATAACAAGGCGGAGCGGGTGAAGCAAGAGCTGTGAGTAAGTCTTAGTATAATGTAAAATATGTCGCATTCGTTGCAAATTCTTGAAATAATGTATGGATACATCGTTTTTGTATGCAGGATTTCTTCAGATGCGATGCCGGATACGAGGCTAGGGCGGATGTGGTGGCCACCACGAGCTATAAGAAGCTCATCGTGGACATGCACTATGAAGCCCGAATCCAGGCCATCATCACCTACCACGGCTCCGTCCTTGGGGAGAGGGTGACCAAACCTCAAGCCCAAACCATGTCGTTGACCAGGGAGCAGTACCTGCAGGTAAAGTCATGCATGTTTGGTACTAGTACTCCATGCATGAATTTTATTTTATCTTCTGATATGCACTTTACGTGTTTACTTTGTAGATGATTCCACATTGGTGCGCCGCACATCCTCTGTGCTGGGAGCAGATGGTGGATAGGTGGTGTTCGGCTGAGTGGGACGAGGCGCACACCGCTAGCCGGGAACGGCGTTTGATGATGCAAGGCCCCTCCCACCACCAAGGCAGCCGGAGCCTGGGCCAATATGCCGAAGCATGGGTACACCCTCTTTTTATTTAGATATATATCACTGAATTAGATATTATTTCTAACTATCTCGTTGGTTTTATTTGCAGTCGGCGTCCCATGGTGGCCGCCCTTGCTCCACCTTCTCGGCCTATGCTATGGCCCATAAGGGTAAGGCGACGTCCGACGTCACCTACAACCCGGATGATGGGCCCGAGGCCTACACCAACCCCGTCGTCTACAACCGCTTCCATGACTACACCGCCATGACGCAGGAGGTCCATGGCCCTGACTATGATCCGAGCACCGAGCCGATCGACACCGATGTGCTCATGAGGGTCGGAGGAGGCAAGAGACATGGGCGGTACTGGATTGCCGACGGGGCAATCGACTCGTCCTCCACTCCCACTCTGTCTCAGGTGAGAGCAAGGAGCACGGGCTCGAGTCCAGCCATACGACCTCGGCACGATAGCTCACAGCATCGCATACAGCAACTCGAGGTTAGTGCTTCTGTAACTCGTCCTTCCTTGAGTTATATACCTTCTCTTTGAGTTACTATTGTGTTGGCTTATAATATTACAGACCCAACTAGAAGAAGAGAGGAGGGAACGTCACGAGATGGAGGCGAGGATGATAGCGGAGCGGGAGGCAGAGCGCCGGGCAGATCATCAGAGGATGGCGGAGATGTTCCAGTACATGCAGAGCCTTGGCGCCGCACAGGGCATCGCTCCGCCACCTCCATTGTTCCCTCCAGTTGACACTGCTCTCTTCCACACTCCTGTGAGTATCAAAATTGTAGTTAGATGTTTGTAATGCATCTGGTATAACACATGCAATCTCTTCTCTGTGCAGGGCCAATCTGGGGCGGCATCCAACAACCCTCCGGAAGGGTTCAACCCAACGCAGCCCCGGTCAAACCGCCCACCTCCATGAGTGTTGTGTTTTCATTGTTTTAGACTTTAGAACTTGTGTATAATACTTATGTTTGTGTTTGATACTTATGTGAGAGCTTGAGACGTTTGAGACTTATGTTTGTGTTTGATACTTGTGTTGAACACTTATGTTTGTGATGGATATTTATGTTTGTGGTGACAGTTTTATGTTTGTGTTGGCTATTTATGTTTGTGATGATATCTGTGATGTATATATGTGATATATATGTGATATCTTTTGTTTGTGTGGATGGAATACAAAAAACAAATAAAAAAGGTACATACTGGTCACTCTGCCGAGTGTAACACTCGGCAAAGAGGTGCTTTGCCGAGTGTCAGGGTCATAACACTCGGCAAAGAGCAAAAACCTGGGCACCGGTTTAGGGACTTTGCCGAGTGTTATGTCGCTGGCACTCGGCAAAGAGGCACGCTTTGCCGAGTGCCGCGCAGAGCACTCGGCAAAGAACCTGACATGGGGACCCTCCCTGGCGGGCTCTTTGCCGAGTGCTAGTGGGCAGAAACTCGGCAAAGTTAACTCCTTTGCCGAGTGTCATCCTTGACACTCGGCAAAGAAGCCGTCTCCGTTACCTCGTCGCCGTAACGGCCACTTTTCTTTGCCGAGTGCTCTCTGGCACTCAGCAAACCTCTTTGCCGAGTGCCCGAGAAAAAGTACTCGGCAAAGAAGGCTTTGCCGATGTACTATTTGCCGAGCCTTCTTTGCCGAGTGCGACACTCGGCAAAGCCTTTGCCGAGTGTTTTTGGGGCTTTGCCGAGTGCTTCGGGCACTCGGCAAAGCGTCCGTTTCCGGTAGTGATGATGAGCGATAGCTACTCCATCTCTGAACAGGCAACACATTTTGCCTAGACCTTCCTAATCAGAGCTTCAGATATAAATGAGTAAATGATTACGTGAGAAACAAATTAGTTAGAACTAGTTTGGGAATCACATTTTTACGAGAGGTTTTTATTTTCCAAGAGAAATTGATTCATTTCTCTTGGAAAAATTAAAATCCACTGGAAAAATAGTGTTCTCAAACTAGCCCTAAAGAGAACTATCATGACAATTGACAATCTAAGAAAATAAGTTGTTTGCATAGGCCAGTAAAAATAGATTCCATGAACAAAGTGCTACATGTGCTAGTAGTCTAGTAGTAACATATGCATCTAGGCCAATTAACACCAAAACTTGTGTGTATCTGCAGTGACAACCGATGACAGGACAATTTAGTTGTGTCACCAAAAATGCATGTTCAAGCATGTACTGCTAAGATTACCAGCTTCCAAAGAACAACATACCTTTTTAGGTAAAATGACAATATTGTTACACAAAAGTAGAAAAACTGCCATGCAAATTGTGACTGTACAGGTAAATAAAGAACAAGCATGTTCAGAACAATAGGAACTCGAAGCAGTTCCGCTCTTACCTTTTCCTGAAAGTCTAGGTCAAAACTTCATAATATATCGACAATTGACTTCAGAAAAAGACGGCAACTCACGAAAGGAAGTTGTGCCTTTTATATAATTTAGCTGAAAGTCTACCAAATCTACAGTTAAAAACATCACCTTCTTCTATAGCCTAGCTTCAATACTGTTGCTGACCAATATGTGCTGCAAAACAGGTGAAGTCGTCAGGCACCAGCCAATTTTGTGCCCATATTCTGAAGTTAAAATTGGCATTGCCTGCAACATTGCACTCCCGTTTTCTGAATGGAACGCTTCTTGACCATTTACATCGTTTCTGATCAAAGATGATATATCATACAATGATTTTGCTGCTTCTTCCGTAGATGTGGAATAGCCCATCTTCACCAACCTCGCCAAAGCTCCATAACCAAGGATGTACCCAAGGGTGAAGCAATCAGTATTGGGATAGCTAGATGCCTAAATGTAACATTAGGTTATACTGCACAACTAGAGCAGAAAGTGATTATCAAAAGTACTTTTAATGGAAAGGCATCACTGTGATCTGAACAGAAACATATGAGGAAAGAATTGTTTTTAGATAACATAAAAGGAGGAAAACAAAACAATTGTTAGTAAGACATCCACCAATCACACTTGTCGGTGTTTCGAGACCGGGGGGTCCCTGGGCCGACGAGTGAAATGTCGCCGCGTGCCCCAGCCCAGATGGGTCGGCGCGAGGCCGAGCGCGAAGGGGAGAAGGAAAGCGGCCGGAGACGGGCGTGAGAGAGGTGGAAATCCCGCGGCCTTCGTGTTCGTCCCGCGCCCAGGTCGGGTGCGCTTGCAGTAGGGGGTTACAAGCGTCCACGCGGGAGGGGTAGCAAGCGGCCTCACGCGAGCGCCTGTCCCGTCCTCTTCCCCGCGCGGCCAACCCTCTGTAAGAGGGCCCTGGTCCTTCCTTTTATAGGCGTAAGGAGAGGATCCAGGTGTACAATGGGGGTGTAGCAGAGTGCTACGTGTCTAGCGGAGGAGAGCTAGCGCCCTAAGTACATGCCGTCGTGGCAGCCGGAGAGGTTTTGGCACCCGGTTCGTGTGATGTCGTGGCCGTCGGAGGAGTGCTGGAGCCTGGCGGAAGGACAGCTGTCGGGGCTGTTGAGTCCTTGCTGACGTCCTCTTGCTTCCGTAAGGGGGCTGAGAGCCGCCGTCGTCACAGAGCGTGCGGGGCGCCATCATTGCCTATCTGGCGGAGCGAGCCAGATGGGACGCCGGTCTTGTTCCCCGTAGCCTGAGTCAGCTCGGGGTAGGGTAATCATGGTGCCTCCTGTCGACGCGGTCGGTCCGCGCCCTAGGTTGGGCGATGTGGAGGCTCCTCCGAGGTCGAGGTCGAGTCTGTCTTCGGTGGCCGTGGTCGAGTCCGAGCCCCTGGGTCGGGCGAGGCGGAGACCGTCGGCTGAGGCCAGGGCTGAGTCTGAGCCCTGGGGTCAGGCGAAGCGGAGTTCGTCGTCTTCTGGGGCTAAGCCCAAGTCCGAGCCCTAGGTCGGGCGGAGCGAAGTTCGCCGTCTTCCGGGGCTGAGCCCGAGTCCGAGCCCTGGGTCGGGCGAAGCGGAGCTTCCTATGGTGCCTGAGGTCGGGCCTGACTGCCTGTCAGCCTCACTCTGTCGAGCGGCACAGCAGTCGGAGCGGCGCAGGCGGCGCTGTCCTTCTGTCAGGCCGGTTAGTGGAGCGGCGAAGTGACTGCGGTCACTTCGGCTCTGTCGACTGGAGGACGCGTGTCAGGATTAAAGGTGTCAGGCCACCTTTGCATTAAATGCTCCTGCGATCAGGTCGGTTGGCGCGGTGATTTGGTCAGGGTTGCTTCTTGGCGAAGACAGGGCCTCGGGCGAGCCGGAGGTAGGTTCGTCGCTGGAGGGGGGCCTCGGGCGAGACGGAGATCCTCCGGGGTCGGCTGCCCTTGTCCGAGGCTAGGCTCGGGCGAGGCGTGATCGAGTCCATCGAATGGACCGATCCCTGACTTAATCGCACCCATTAGGCCTTTGCAGCTTTATGCTGATGGGGGTTACCAGCTGAGAATTAGGAGACTTGAGGGTACCCCTAATTATGGTCCCCGACAGTAGCCCCCGAGCCTCGAAGGGAGTGTTAGCACTCGCTTGGAGGCTTTCGTCGCACTTTTTTGCAAGGGGACCAGCCTTTCTCGGTTGCGTTTTGTTCCGGTGGGTGCGCGCGAGCGCACCCGCCGGGTGTAGCCCCCGAGGCCTCGGAAGAGTGGTTTGACTCCTCCGAGGTCTTAATGCCTCGCGTAATGCTTCGGCTGGTCTGGTTGTTCCCTCATGCGAGCTGGCCGTAGCCCGGGTGCACGGTCGGGTTCCAAGTTCTCGGGCTGATATGTTGACGCTGTCAACGGTTTGGCTGGAGCCGGGTTTGCGAGAGCAGCCCCCGAGCCTCTGCACAGGGCGAGAGGACGATCAGGGACAAACTCGACTTTTTTACATACGCCCCTGCGTCGCCTTTCCGCAAGGAGGAGGGGGGAAAGCGCCATGTTGCCCTCGGTGGGCGCCGAACATGGTGTCTCCGGTGAGCTGCTGGCGGGTAATCCGAGCGGACGTCCGTGCCCCATTTGTTAGGGGTCGGCTAGAGGCCCAGAGGCGCGCCCAAAAATACCTGCGGGTGATCTGCTGGACCCGGTCCCCTGTCGACGGGGTCCGAGGGCTCGATGCCTCCCTCTGATGGGATTCCGTTACAAGATCGTTCCTGCTGGTCTCGGAAATGTCCTAGGGTACCTCGGGAGCGTAGCCCGAGCCTTGGTTATGTATCAAACATACCCATGGTCATCCCTCGCTCTGTGTCTGAGGCGGCTGTGAACCCTTCGAGGGCCAGCCTACGAACCCCTGATCAGTAGTGGGTGCGGAGCCCGAGTGGCCTGAGGCAGCCGTTGAACCCTTCCGAGGGGCCAGCCTTCGAACCTCTGACCAGTAGTGGGTGTGGAGCCCACGTGCTCTGAGGCGGCTGTTGAACCCCTCCGAGGGGCCAGCCTTCGAACCTCTGATCAGTAGGGAGGCTCGGAGCCTGTTTCCTTCACGGAGAAGGGTCCTTTTCGGGGTATCCCCCTTTCCCGGTCCCTGTTGTAAGAGAGAGAAAGAGGAAAAGGAAAAGGATACAAAATCGGATGACGCGGCGTACCTTTTTTGACGCGGTCACTATGGCGAAGGCGAAGCGTCGCTCGCTTCCCCTGCCAGAGACGTCGTCTGTCTCGCCGCAGAGTTAATGCGACAGGGCGAGTGGTTCGCGGGGCGGCCGTTGCGCGTGCGCGAGCCGTTCGAGGAACGGAACACGGACGCGCCGTCTTCACGACGTGAGAGAGGGTTCTCTCATTGCCCCTGGATGGGACGTAAGCTTGGCTGACGACGTGACCGCTGCCCCTGCCCGCCTACCATCGCCATTACTGCCGGCCCATTTTTGGCCGTATTGACCGTCGCGCCTAGCTGGCCCTGCAGGGTTGCCTCGAGTCGCGGTACTGGTTCCACAGTCGAGGAGGCGTGGCAGTGGTGCGAGTGGCGGTGCAGTTGCTTGCACGTAGCGACCGGCGCGCCGGTTGCATGACGCGTGGGCGTGGGCTTCCATGCTGGGCGCGTTGGAAGTCGGAGAGGTGCGCCCACTTGGCGCGATTGCATGCCGCCTGCATGGCTGCCCGCCCTTTCGCCCGCTGGTCTGGGCAAAAGTGGAGAACTGCTTGTAACCGCTGGGCGGTTGCATGCACCGCGCGCGGCGGTTTGGCTTCTTCTGCTCTGGGCCGGCTTGCATGACGTGTGGGACCCAGCCCCCGCGCCGTAGGGGGAGGACCTTGGAGCGTGTTGGAGAAGACTCAGCCCACGACGGCTGGGGGCGCAAGTAGGGAGAGTCACCTTTAAAAGGAGGGTGACCCCCTTGAAAGGCGACCATGTCTTCGCGCTCCCTTATGCATCGTGTCTTTCCAGCTTGCGAGCCCCCGGATGGGGGATGCCCGCAGTCCTTTCGCCTTGTCGTTGGAGGAACGCAACTCCGTGGGAGTCGGTACCTTTCAGCCATCGTTCGGCTTCAAGGATTTTCATCATGCAGCCCGGCTGCACCCCTCCGCCGGCGGTCACCCAAGACGGTGACCTCCAGTTTGATGGCGGGGGAAAGCAAGCCGGGCTACGGCCTCTGCCCCTCCCTCAGCCTCAAGGATTTCCATCACCAGTGCTGGGGAGGGGAGTGTGCCAATTTGGGGTCGGCCCCTGCGTGGGCGGTGGCCCGCTCCTTCCCTCAGTGATCGGGGGGAAGGGCGTTCGCCGTCTGTGGCGCTGGCCGCTGCCGCGTGCCCGCCTCTCGGACGCGAGTGGCTTCGGAGCCGCTCCCGGTGCCGCCTTCCGCCACGGCAGCTGGAAGAGGTTCCTCCGCCGACGAGATAGCCGCGGCCGCCTACGGATCGACCTCCAACTCTACGGCCTTCTGCCCGTCCTTGCCTCATGAGTTTGGGCACGGGCGGGGGCCTCCTGGTAGCAGCATCCACCCTGAGGTCATCGCTGCTGCTGTTCGGCCCCCCGGAGCAGAAGTCGTCGTCATCGCCGCTGCTGGAGCGGGTGACGGCGTGCCGTTCGTCGGTCTTCTGTTGCTCCATAGGCCCCCCCAGCGAGTGGGGTTGTTCGTACCTGCGGAGGTGGAACCGGAGTTCCGTTTGTAATGGCAGCTTGAATGCCAGTGTTTTTGTTCATTGTGGCTATCGAGGCCTGAACATGTATGTATTTTTGGCACGGTGCCATGTTTTTTCCTCATTTTTGAGCACTGAGACTCGCCTGTTGGTTGTCTGAACCGCTTCACCAAGCGTGAGTCGTCCCGTGCAAAGGTGACGAGTGAGGTATCCGTATCCCGGAGGCCTAGGAGTCCCTTGGCTCGGTCGACCTTGCTGTCCGAGGCTTCTCTTGCTTAGTTAAAGGAACCCCTCGGCCGCTCTTCGATGAGCCGAAGCCAGGGGTAGCGGTGTCAGCACGGACAGAGGCAGAGTTGGCTCGAAAAGAAGACTTGGTCGGCCGGAGCCTGGCCGGGTCATCCGTTAGCGGGACCGACGCCGGAGTTGATCTGCCGAGGCCTCGGGCCGGGCTGATGTCTTCGGGGGACAGCTGGCCGAGGCCTCGGGGTGACCAGCCGAGCCGCCTGCTCGACTCGGATTCTTGGAGGAGACCCGGGCGGCGATGGCCCGGGCGTGGTGATGAAGTCGCCCTTCAGAGTGGAGACCTTCGGACCGTGTCGCCGTTGGAGGCTAGGTCGGACCTCGTCGAAGGTGTAGTCGACGCCGAGGGTGCTGCTGCTCCCTTCAACCATCAAGATCCGAGCCTGCAGGATCGGATTATCTTGTAGCGTGTGCTTTCTGCGGCCGCCGAGGCCCACACACACCCTCGCCGTGTTGTAAAGCTGCGTCTCTTTTCCTCTTGTTTCGAGTATCTGGACTTTTTCGTCGGTAACAGAATTGTCTGTGCGAGCGAGAGTTGCTTCTCACGGAAGGTGATGAGTGAGGTATCCGTATCCTAGAGGCATAGGAATCCCTCGGCTCGGTCAGCCTTGCCGCTTACGCGCACTCTTACCCGTCCATAGGGTTCTGTCACCGACGCAGTCGAGAAGGCTCGAAGAATCGCTTCGGCAGAGGAGCTCTCGAACGTGAAGACTTGTTCGGTCCACGGAATCACTTATCCGAACGTGAGTTACTTATCGCAGAAGGTGATGAGTGAGGTATCCGTATCCCGGAGGCATAGGAGTCCCTCGGCTCGGTCAGCCTTGGCTGCTTACGTGTACTCCGTCGTTTTCAGGATCCACTTTCGAAGTAGTCGAAAAGCACGAAAGACATTCTGGCAGAAAGGATCTTTTTTCGAGGAAAATTTCGACGCAGAGGGGGTTCCCCCCCCTTTTAGCCCCCGAGGGAGGGTCGGACTTTACCGAGGCAAGGCTGACCCTTCCTTGATCACTAAACTTTGCGTGGAAGCGAGGTATATGAACAACTTGAAAACATCTTAAGGGTAGAAGCGACGTAGCTGTTGGATGTTCCAAGCATTGCTGTAGACCTCGCCTTGACTGTTGGCCAGCTTGTACGTTCCGGGCTTCAGAACTTTGGCGATGACGAACGACCCTTCCTAGGGAGGCGTGAGCTTGTGTCGCCCTCGGGCGTCTTGTCGCAGCCGAAGCACCAGGTCGCCCACCTGGAGGTCTCGGGACCGGACCCCTCGGGCGTGGTAGCGTCGCAGGGACTGCTGGTACCGCGCCGAGTGTAGTAAGGCCTTGTCCCGAGCCTCTTCCAGCTGGTCCAACGAGTCTTCTCGATTAGCTTGGTTGCTTTGGTCAGCATAGGCCCTCGTCCTCGGGGAACCATATTCTAAGTCTGTGGGCAAGATGGCCTCGGCTCCATAGACTAGAAAGAACGGCGTGAAGCCCGTGGCTCGGCTCGGCGTTGTCCTCAGGCTCCAGACCACCGAGGGGAGTTCCTTCATCCATCGCTTGCTGAATTTGTTGAGGTCGTTGTAGATCCGAGGCTTGAGTCCTTGTAGAATCATGCCGTTGGCACGCTCTACTTGCCCATTCGTCATGGGGTGAGCCACGGCGGCCCAGTCCACCCGGATGTGGTGATCCTCGCAGAAGTCCAGGAACTTTCTGCCGGTGAACTGGGTGCCATTGTCGGTGATGATGGAGTTCGGGACCCCGAAGCGATGGATGATGTTAGTGAAGAACGCCACGGCCTGCTCGGACCTGATGCTGTTTAGGGGTCGGACCTCGATCCACTTGGAGAATTTGTCGAAGGCGACCAACAGGTGCGTGTAGCCCCCGGGTGCCTTCTGCAAGGGGCCGACGAGGTCCAGACCCCACACGGCGAAAGGCCAAGTGATGGGTATCGTCTACAGAGCCTGAGCAGGCAGGTGGGTCTGTCTTACGTAGAACTGACACCCTTCGCAGGTGCGGACAATTCTAGTGGCGTCGGCCACCGCCGTCGGCCACTAGAAACCTTGCCGGAAAGCATTTCCGACAAGGGTTCGAGGTGCTGCGTGGTGGCCGCAAGCCCCGAGTGTATCTCTCGTAGGAGTTCCAGACCTTCGGCGACGGAAATGCATCGCTGGAGGACGCCCGAGGGGCTGCGGTGGTAGAGCTCCTTCCCATCTTCCAGCAATACGAACGACTTGGCGCGTCGCGCCAACCGCCGAGCCTCGGCTCGGTCGAGGGGTATCTCTCCTTGGTGGAGATATTTCAGGTATGGGGTCTGCCAGTTTTGATCAGGCGTGACCCCGCTTCGCTCCTCCTCAACGCACAGTGTCTTGCCCTCGGGGGCCGAGGGTACCTCGGGCTGAACCGAGGGTGCCTCGGACTGAGCCGAGGGTACCTCGGACTGAGCTGAGGGTACCTCGGGCTGGGCCGAGGGTGCCTCGGGCTCGGGCGTGTCGTCGATCTTGACGGAGGGTTGATGCAGGTCTCGAGAGAAGACGTCCGGGGGAACCGTTGTTCGCCCCGAGGCTATTTTAGCCAGCTCGTCCGCAGTCTCGTTGTAGCGCCGGGCGATGTGGTTGAGCTCGAGCCCGTAGAACTTGTCTTCCAGGCGCCGAACCTCATCGCAGTAGGCCTCCATCTTCGGGTCGCGGCAGTGGGAGTTCTTCATGACTTGGTCGATGACGAGCTGCGAGTCACCGCGAGCGTCGAGGCGTTGGACCCCTAACTCGATGGCGATGCGCAACCCGTTGACCAGGGCCTCGTACTCAGCCACATTGTTGGACGCCGGGAAGTGGAGGCATAGCACGTAGCGTAGATGCTTTCTGAGGGGCGAGATGAAGAGCAGGCCTGCGCCCGCTCCTGTCTTCATCAGTGACCCGTCGAAGAACATGGTCCAGAGTTCCGGCTGGATCGGATCTGTTGGGAGCTGGGTGTCGACCCATTCAGCCACGAAGTCCGCCAAGACCTGGGACTTGATGGCCTTCCGAGGGGCGAACGAGATTGTTTCACCCATGATTTCCACCGCCCACTTTGCAATCCTACCCGAGGCCTCTCGGCACTGGATGATCTCCCCCAGGGGGAAGGATGACACCACAGTTACCGGATGAGACTCGAAGTAGTGTCGCAACTTCCGCCGCGTCAGGATCACCGCGTACAGCAGCTTCTGAACTTGTGGGTAGCGGATCTTGGTTTCGGACAGTACCTCGCTGATGAAGTAGACTGGCCTCTGAACGGGCAATGCATGCCCCTCTTCTCATCTCTCGACCACAATCGCGGCGCTAACCACCTGAGTGGTCGCGGCGATGTAGATCAAGAGGGCTTCTCCGGCAGCGGGGGGCACCAAGATGGGCGCGTTCGTGAGGAGCGCCTTCACGTTCCTGAGGGCTTCCTCGGCCTCAGGGTCCAAGTGAAGCACTCGGCCTTCCTTAAGAGGCGGTACAGAGGCAGACCTCTTTCGCCGAGGCGCGAGATGAAGCGGCTCAGAGCCGCAAGACATCCCATGACTCTCTGTACGCCTTTCAAGTCCTTGATGGGCCCCATGCTGGTGATGGCTGCGATCTTCTCCGGGTTGGCTTCGATGCCCCGCTCGGAGACGATGAACCCTAAGAGCATGCCTCGAGGCACCCCGAAGACACACTTTTCGGGATTGAGCTTCACGCCTTTCGCCTTGAGACACCGGAATGTCACTTCAAGGTCGGAGGCTTTCCTCGTCTTGACTACGATGTCATCGACGTAGGCCTCGACCGTCCAGCCAATGTGTTCGCCGAACACATGGTTCATGCACCGCTGGTACGTCGCGCCCGCATTCCTCAAGCCGAACGGCATGGTGACATAGCAGTACATGCCGAAGGGTGTGATGAAAGAAGTCGCGAGCTGGTCGGACTCTTTCATCCTGATTTGGTGATACCCTGAATAGGCATCGAGGAAAGACAGGGTTTTGCACCTAGCAGTGGAATCCACGATTTGATCGATGCGAGGCAGAGGGTAGGGAACCTTCGGACATGCTTTGTTTAGACCAGTGTAGTCTACACACATCCGCCATTTCCCTCCTTTCTTTCTCACAAGCACAGGGTTGGCAAGCCATTCGGGATGGAATACCTCTTTGATGAACCCTGCCGCCATTAGCTTGTGAATCTCCTCGCCTATGGTTCTGCGCTTTTCTTCGTCGAATCGGCGCAGAGCCTGCTTGACGGGTCGGGCTCTGGCTCGGATATCCAGCGAGTGCTCGGCGACATCCCTCGGTATGTCGGGCATGTCCGAGGGACTCCACGCGAAAACGTCGGTGTTTGCGCGGAGAAAGTCGACGAGCACTGCTTCCTATTTGGGATCGAGCTCAGAGCCGATCCGGATCTGCTTGGAGGCGTCGCTGCTGGGGTCGAGGGGGACGGACTTAACCGTCTCCGCTGGCTCGAAGTTGCCGGCGTGACGCTTCACGTCTGGCACCTCCTTAGAGAGGCTTTCCAGGTCGGCGATGAGGGCCTCGGACTCGGCGAGGGCCTCGGCGTACTCCACTCACTCCACGTCGCATTCGAACGCGTGTTTGTACGTGGGGCCGACGGTGATGACCCCGTTGGGGCCCGACATCTTGAGCTTGAGGTAGGTGTAGTTGGGGACGACCATGAACTTCGTGTAGCATGGCCTCCCCAGTACCGCGTGGTAGGTTCCTCGGAACCCGACCACCTCGAACGTGAGGGTCTCCCTTCGAAAGTTGGAGGGCATTCCGAAGCAGACGGGAAGGTCGAGCTATCCGAGGGGCTGGACGCGCTTCCCGGGGATGATCCTGTGGAAAGGCGCAGCGCCTGCCCGGACCGAGGATAGATCGACACGCAGGAGCCCGAGGGTCTCGGCGTAGATGATGTTGAGGCTGCTGCCTCCGTCCATGAGGACCTTGGTGAGCCTGACGTCGCCGATGACGGGGTCGACAACGAGCGGGTATTTCCCCGGGCTCGGCACGTGATCGGGGTGGTCGGCTTGGTCGAAGGTGATGGGCTTGTTGGACCAGTCTAGGTAGACTGGCGCCGCCACCTTCACCGAACAGACCTCCCGACGCTCTTGCTTGCGGTGCCGAGCCGAGGCGTTCGCCGCTTGCCCACCGTATATCATGAAGCAGTCGTGGACCTCGGGGAACTCTCCTGCCTGGTGATCTTCCTTCTTGTCGTCGTCGCGAGCCCTGCCACCCTCCGCGGGTGGCCCGGCCCTGTGGAAGTGGCGCCGAAGCATAGCGCACTCCTCAAGGGTGTGCTTGACGGGCCCCTGATGATAGGGGCACGACTCCTTGAGCATCTTGTCGAAGAGGTTGGCACCTCCGGGGGGTTTCCGAGGGTTCTTGTACTCGGCGGCGGCGACAAGGTCCGCGACGGCGGCGTCGCGTTTCGCTTGCGACTTTTTCTTGCCCTTCTTCTTGGCGCCACGCTGAGTTGACGCCTCGGGGGCATCTTCCGGTGGGCGGCCCTGGGGCTGCTTGTCCTTCCGGAAGATGGCCTCTACCACCTCCTGGCCAGAGGCGAACTTGGTGGCGATGTCCATCAGCTCACTCGCCCTGGTGGGGGTCTTGTGACCCAGCTTGCTCACCAGGTCGCGGCAGGTGGTGCCGGCGAGGAACGCGCCGATGACATCTGAATCGGTGATGTTGGGCAGCTCGGTGCGCTGCTTCGAGAATCGCCGGATGTAGTCCCGGAGGGACTCTCCCGGCTGCTGTCGGCAGCTTCGGAGATCCCAGGAATTTCCGGGGCGCACATACGTGCCCTGGAAATTGCCGGCGAAGACTTGGACCAGGTCGTCCCAGTTGGAGATCTGCCCCGGAGGCAGGTGCTCCAACCAGGCGCGAGCGGTGTCGGAGAGGAACAGGGGGAGGTTGCGGATGATGAGGTTGTCATCGTCCGTTCCACCCAGTTGGCAGGCCAGCCGGTAGTCCGCGAGCCACAGTTCCGGTCTCGTCTCCCCCGAATACTTTGTGATAGTAGTCGGGGGTCGGAACCGGGTCGGGAACGGCGCCCGTCGTATGGCACGGCTGAAGGCCTGCGGACCGGGTGGTTCAGGCGAGGGACTCCGATCCTCCCCGCTGTCGTAGCGTCCTCCACGCCTGGGGTGGTAGCCTCGGCGCACCCTCTCGTCGAGGTGGGCCCGACGGTCGTGGTGATGGTGCTCGTTGCCGAGGCAACCCGGGGCCGCAGGCGCCGTGTTGCGCGTGCGCCCGGTGTGGACCGAGGCTTCCCGCACGAATCGGGAAGTCGCGGCACGATGTTCCGAGGGGTACCCCTGCCTCCAGGAGGCGGAGCTCTCGGCCCGTCGGACCGCGGCGCCCTCCAGGAGATTCTTGAGCTCTCCCTGGATTCGCCGCCCCTCGGTGGTTGATGGCTCCGGCATCGCGTGGAGAAGCATTGCTGATGCAGCCAGGTTCTGGCCGACCCCACTGGAAGAGGGTGGCGGCCTCATCCTGACATCGTCGGCGATGCGGTGCTGGATACCCTGGGGTAGATGGCGCACTTCTCCGGATGGAGGTTGGCCCGCCCATTCCTGCCCGACGTCCCGGTGGATCGGCTCAAGTGCTCCTGCTCCCTCGTCGAGCCTGGCCTGCACCCCGCGGGTTCGCTCGAGCTGTGGGTCATGACCCCCCGGCGGAACGGGGACCACAGCTAGCTCCTGCAGGATGTCAACGCGTGGCACAGGCCTAGGGAGATCACCGTTCTCCGGCATATCGAGATGGTTGCCCTCGGAGGGACCCCCTAGATCGACGTGGAAACATTCGCGACTTGGGCCGCAGTCCTCGTCGCCGAGGCTGTGGCTACCGTCGGAACAGTCGGAAAGGCAGTAGTCGCATGCGGTCATGAAGTCTCGCATGGCACCGGAGTTGCCAAGTCCAGAGAAATCCCAACAGAGGTCGGGCTTGTCATCTTCCTCGGACCCCGAGGGTCCGTGGGTCGAGACGTCCGTCAGCCGGTCCCAGGGTGACCGCATACGAAACCCCATAGGGTTTGGACTTGCCTCTACGAGAGCGTCTGCCAAAGCGAAGTCGCTTGGCGGGTCGAGGCTGAATCCAATTAGGGGTGAGATGGGAACCGGTGGGTACCTCTTGGTCGACGGGTGGTGATGAAGTCACGTCAGGGACTGACTGCACCGTCGTCCCAGGTACAAGGGTGACGCCCAGCAAGCCTTTCGCGAGCGCACTGGCGTCGTCCGTTTGCTCGGAATTTGCGTGTCGCGGGGAGACGACGCTCGTCTTCGTCTCAAACGCGAGGTCGATGCCCGACACGCCCCCTGTTGGGGCGCCGGCGCCGTCGACTCGCTCGACAGCCGACAAGGGGCCTCCTCCTGCTTGGCCTTGGTTGCCCCGCCTCCTCCTCCGTCGGCGGGGGAGAGGGCAGGGTGAGCTTGAATGTTGTTCTTCCACCACGCGGGGAAGACGTCGTCGATTCCGCCGCCGGCGGGCGGGCTGTCGACCGCCATTGTCGCTGTCGCACGGCGGGGGAAGGAGTATCATGTCGTAGCTGCCGTCGAGGGACATGAACTCAAGACTCCCGAAACGGAGCACCGTCCCGGGCTGGAAAGGTTGCTGGCGACTGCCCATCTGGAGCTTGACGGGAAGCTGTTCGTCAACACGCAGCAGGCCCCTACCTGGCGCGCCAACTGTCGGCGTTTCGAGACCGGGGGGTCCCTGGGCCGACGAGTGAAATGTCGCCGCGTGCCCCAGCCAGATGGGTCGACGCGAGGCCGAGCGCGAAGGGGAGAAGGAAAGCGGCCGGAGACGGACGTGAGAGAGGTGGAAATCCCGCGGCCTTCGTGTTCGTCCCGCGCCCAGGTCGGGTGCGCTTGCAGTAGGGGGTTACAAGCGTCCACGCGGGAGGGGGAGCGAGCGGCCTCACGCGAGCGCCTGTCCCGTCCTCTTCCTCGCGCGGCCAACCCTCTGTAAGAGGGCCCTGATCCTTCCTTTTATAGGCGTAAGGAGAGGATCCAGGTGTACAATGGGGGGTGTAGAAGAGTGCTACGTGTCTAGCGGAGGAGAGCTAGCGCCCTAAGTACATGCCGTCGTGGCAGCCGGAGAGGTTTTGGCACCTGGTTCGTGTGATGTCGTGGTCGTCGGAGGAGCGCTGGAGCCTGGTGGAAGGACAGCTGTCGGGGCTGTCGAGTCCTTGTTGACGTCCTCTTGCTTCCGTAAGGGGGCTGAGAGCCACCGTCGTCACAGAGCGTGCGGGGCGCCATCATTGCCTATCTGGCGGAGCGAGCCAGATGGGACGCCGGTCTTGTTCCCCGTAGCCTGAGTCAGCTCGGGGTAGGGTAATGATGGCGCCTCCTGTCGACGCGGTCGGTCCGCGCCCTAGGTTGGGCGATGTGGAGGCTTCTTCGAGGTCGAGGTCGAGTCTGTCTTCGTGTGGCCGTGGTCGAGTCCGAGCCCCTAGGTCGGGCGAGGCGGAGACCGTCAACTGAGGCCAGGGCTGAGTCCGAGCCCTGGGGTCGGGCAAAGCGGAGTTCGTCGTCTTCTGGGGCTAAGCCCAAGTCCGAGCCCTAGGTCGGGCGGAGCGGAGTTCGCCGTCTTCCGGGGCTGAGCCCGAGTCCGAGCCCTGGGTCGGGCGAAGCGGAGCTTCCTATGGTGCCTGAGGTCGGGCCTGACTGCCTGTCAGCCTCACTCTGTCGAGCGGCACAGCAGTCGGAGCGGCGCAGGCGGCGCTGTCCTTCTGTCAGGCCGGTAAGTGGAGCGGCGAAGTGACTGCGGTCACTTCGGCTCTGTCGACTGGAGGACGCGTGTCAGGATTAAAGGTGTCAGGTCACCTTTGCATTAAATGCTCCTGCGATCAGGTCGGTTGGCGCGGCGATTTGGTCAGGGTTGCTTCTTGGCGAAGACAGGGCCTCGGGCGAGCTGGAGGTAGGTTCGTCGCTGGAGGGGGGCCTCGGGCGAGACGGAGATCCTCCGGGGTCGGCTGCCCTTGTCCGAGGCTAGGCTCGGGCGAGACGTGATCGAGTTCATCGAATGGACCGATCCCTGACTTAATCGTACCCATCAGGCCTTTGCAGCTTTATGCTGATGGGGTTACCAGCTGAGAATTAGGAGACTTGAGGGTACCCCTAATTATGGTCCCCGACAACACTACCAACAAAAATATTGAAAAAGGGAAAGCATTCACAATTGCAAGAATGAAATGCCACACAACATCATTCTCAAACACATGTGATTGAGTTATAAGGCTAATTACAATAACATGGTTTTTTGTTGTTGTCTTACACACGTTACCACACTTCCTTGCCAACCTAGGCAAGGTTTAGCCAAAGAACATGTCTATGACAGGTGGACAAAGTGTGGCAAGCAGCAAGCCACAACGGCGGTATTGAACCAAACACACCACCTAAGAAACCGTGGCATGGCTAATGTTTGGTATAACAAAGTTTGACGACCAACCATGCAACCAAACAAATCGGAATATGCAAATTCGGCATCCTAATGAAGAATGTACTCACAGGTCACGATACTTGTACAAAATATGGAATAATGATGCATATTCTCTGAATACAAACATCATAGAATCAGAATGCATTCTTGCATGATGAATGCAATTACATGGTTTTAGTACAAGTTCATTATTCTGACCGGCTGTCCCAAGGACCACCATTAGGGCTTGTTCGCTTTCCTCCCAATCCATATGGATTTGGTAGGATTGGATGAGTTTAAATCCCGAACAAGTCAAAATCCTTCATATTTTTTTCCAATCTCATTCAATCCATATGTGATAGGAATAACCGAACAAACCCTTACTGTTTACGGCGAAATTGCCAAAGAGAAACCCCATGCAGCCATGCTCGGCTCGCAAAAGGCTGGTGATCAAATTATTTCAGATGACCTACCGATTGTGTTAATGAATTATGAAATCGACTAGGTGACGGTGCTTCTAGAATTAAAATCCGTGACATGAGCAGAGCAGCAGAGTTCACAACCGTCGTAACTGCAACTCAGACGACCAGAGACGCAAATCACAAAAGCGTGGTCTTACCAACCCAGATAGACGTGCGTTTTATTACCGTCTTCTACGGTTCTACCCGCCTCCATCCAGACCCGCCCATATATATATAGTTCACGACGCAGCTCATGCTCCCACCATCACATATGCACATCAGTTCCACGGGCACATCAACTACCGTCGTAGGGAGCCAAACCAGAGTGTGTCCCTGAGACGATGGCAGCTGCCGCCGTTGGTCGCCGAGGCTCCACCACCAGCACCTTCGTCTCCCTCGCCGTCGCCATGGCCATCGCTGCACTCTCGTCGCTTCCTCCGAGCAGCACCGCCGCCAAGGCGGCACCGTGCTCAAGCCACACCTTCTCGGGCACCACCGGCGGGCAGAACCCCTACGCGTCGTGCGCGGACCTGCCACGCCTCGGCGCCACGCTGCACTACAACTACACGGCTGCCACCAACACGGTCGCCGTCGCGTTCCGGGCGCCGCAGGCCAAGGGCGACGACGGGTGGGTGGCGTGGGGGATCAACCCGAGCGGCCGCGCCGGCATGGTCGGCACGCAGGCCGTGGTCGCGTTCCAGCGCTCCGACGGCAGCCTCGTCGCGTACCCGACGCTGCTCGACAGCTACGCGCCGTCCATGGCGCCCGCCGCGCCCGGGGATCTGGCGTTCCCGGTGTCGGACGTGGCGGCGGAGTACGTGGACGGGAAGGAGATGGTGCTGTACGCGACGCTGGCGCTGCCGGCCGGGAACGGGCAGCAGGGGAGCAGCAAGTTCACCCACGTGTGGCAGCAGGGGACTGCGGTGGTGAACGACGTGCCGGCGGCGCACCCCACCACCGGGGACAACATCCTTTCCACCGCCACTATCGATTTCAGCGATTGACGTTGGGAGACATACATACGCTTGCGTCTATCCGGCTGGGTGTTCTTGTATTGTATCAGCATTCCCCGTTCTCGTCTCTCTCGTCTCTCTCTCTCTCTCTCTCTCTCTCTCTCTCTCTCTCTCTCTCTCTCTCTCTCTCTGTCTCTCTCTCTCTCTCACCTATGTTGCTACGCATTACGCACATATATAAATAATATTTCTCCATTTATATGTATACTCCATTTACATATATACTTAGAATTATGTCCGTACATTATAGTAAAAAAGGCTATCAAACATTGATGAAAAAGTTGTCAAACATTCGTAAAAAATAGGGATTTGTACTGTTCTGACCTGCCACTAGTTTTAGTTTTGTCTACCCGCCAGACCAATTTGTGCTCAAACATCAGCAATATGTTGCTTCGCGCACTTATATTGACAGGTGAGACATGGGACGCTGAAGTGGGCTAGAGATTCTGTAGTGAATCTCACATGTCGGTAACGGTGGGCGAAGCAACAGATTGCTGACGGAGTAGCAAAATTGAGGATAAATTGGTTTGACGGGGACAAAATTGAGCATCAACCGAAACTATTGGACAAAATTGAGCATCAACCGAAACTAGTAGCATATATAAGCAACGTGCCAAAACTAAGGTCAGAACTATAAAATTCCCAAAAATAACTACGAGAATGATCTATGTTTATTTATTAGTCTTTCTACAAAAATTAAATTTTAAATTTTATTTTGTGATGACCATGATATTCATAATGTTGGTGTTTGGACTTGTGGTCCTAACCAACTAGTGAAATGATGCTGCGTGCCCCAGACCCAGATGGTGATGCGAGTTGACACAAGCGATTTATCCTGATTCGGGCTACGCAAGGCTCTACTTCCAAAAGAGGGAGCATGAGGCTTATATTACTCGCACCAAAGTGCTTGCAGTAGGGATTACAAGCTGAGCGGGAGAGGGGAAGGGCCTAAGTCCTTGGATGTGATTGAGACAAGTCCCTGGAGAGGTTGCCCATACTGTAGTGGTTGACACAATGCTTAGTATGGGAAAAAGTTTCTTAAGGGACACGTCAACTTCACTGTATCCGATGACGTTGGGGGCGTCCTCCGTCATAGATATCGAGGGCAGAATCGGACCCATATCGTAGTGGTTGTAGAACCAGTTTGTATTTAACCTATGAAAATTAAACCGTAAAGAATGTTGCAAACCGCATGCACCCCATAAGCATCATGCATCTCTGGCACTATGCATTCTCTGCCCTCATAGTTGCACACATGTATCATACAAGAGCTGCCGAGGAGCTACAAGAGGTTTTTGCTGAGGAGATTGAGCCTGAAGCTGAAGCCTAGGAGAGCCCTGACCACCACCCAAATTCCTTCGAGAAAGGCGAGCCCCGACATGTAATTTCTACGGTTTGCAGTAATTGATTTATTTACCACCTGCCTATGTTTGTTGCATTAGATTGTAGGAGTTGTTTGGAAACAATTGCTGCATTTATCCTTGATTATCGTTGTTTATCCCATCCTTATTACCTGGTTAGTTAAGTACGCTTAAAATGTTAGGTCTGCTTAGACGGTAGAAGTCGGGTGATTTCCTGTCACCTGCGAGATATAGGTGGTTACCTTATGCTTGGTTTGGATAAAGTCATTGGGTAATATCCATGATAATATAAAGGTTAATTTTGAGACCGGGCGGAGTCTTATGAGGGAATGTAGGCCATAGTGATCCCACCTATATCAATTAAGGACCATACTGTTGTGGTCCTTCGAGTCATGTTGAAATTATACCTAATCACATAGCTAGATGGATAACTCGTTTCGACTGTGAAGCCAAAATACTATTCCAGTCGGGTTCGACCTTGGGGTGCACTTACTGGTGTGGTTGAGGAGCGGCGGGGACACATCGAGATGACCCATGGTCATGGCGGCCACCTGACTCTCTGGTAGTCGGGAGGTCCATGGGTATGGTTGCTTCTGTTGTACCCGCAAAGTATAGTCGGTCTGCTTCTGGAATACGTATGGTGGTGACCGTATCTCACGAAGTACTGTGTGTGTGATTTGTGTTAGGAATACCCCGCCAGCTGGTCAGTAATCGATTCGAATCACCACCGCTCTTGGATAGTGTCGGCGTTTCGAGACAGGGGGGTCCCAAAGCCGACGAGTGAGTGTGCTGCGTGCCCCAGCCCAGATGGGTCGAGCGCGTGGGCGAGCGCGAAGGGGGGAGAGGCGAGGTGGCCGGAGTCGAGCGTGAGAGAGGTGGAAGTCCCGCGGCCTTCGTGTTCGTCCCGCGCCCAGGTCGGGTGCGCTTGCAGTAGGGGGGTTACAAGCGTCCACGCGGGTGAGGGAAGCGAACGGCCCCAAGAGAGCGCCTGTCCCGTCCTCGGTCCCGCGCGGCCAACCTCTTCTAAGAAGGCCCTGGTCCTCCCTTTTATAGTCGTAAGGAGAGGATCCAGGTGTACAATGGGGGGTGTAGCAGAGTGCTACGTGTCTAGCGGAGAGAGAGCTAGCGCCCTAGGTACATGCCAATGTGGCAGCCGGAGAGGTCTTGGCACCTTGCTGGCGTGATGTCGTGGCTGTCGGAGGTGCGACGGAGCCTGGCGGAGGGACAGCTGTTGGAGCGGTCGAGTCCTTGCTGACGTCGCCCTGCTTCCGTAAGAGAGCTGGGGGCCGCCGTCGTCACAGAGCTTGTGGAGCGCCATCATTGCCCATCCGGCGGAGCTGGCCGGATGGGACGCCGGTCTTGTTCTCCGTGACCCGAGTCGATTCAGGGTAGGACGATGATGGCGCTTCCTGTTGACGTGGCGGGTCTGTGCCCTAGGCAGGGTGACGTGGGGGCTCCTCCGAAGTCGAGGTTGAGTCTGTCTTCTGTTGCCGAGGCCGAGTCCGAGCCATGGGGTCGGGCGAGGCGGAGGTCGTTCGGCCGAGGCCAGGGCGGAGTCCGAGCCCTGCGGTCGGGCGAGGCGGAGTTTCGTCGTCTTCCGGGTCTTAGCCCGAGTCCGAGCCCTGGGGTCGGGCGGAGCGGAGTTCGCCGTCTTCCGGGTCTTAGCCCGAGTCCGAGCCCTGGGGTCGAGCGGAGCGGAGTTCGCCGTCTTCCGGGTCTTAGCCCGAGTCCGAGCCCTGGGGTCGGGCGGAGCGGAGTTCGCCGTCTTCCGGGTCTTAGCCCGAGTCCGAGCCCTGGGGTCGGGCGGAGCGGAGTTCGCCGTCTTCCGGGTCTTAGCCCGAGTCCGAGCCCTGGGGTCGGGCGGAGCGGAGTTCGCCGTGGCGCCTTTGGCAAGGCCTGACTGCCTGTCAGACTCACTCTGTCGAGTGGCACCACAGTCGGAGTGGCGCAGGCGGCGCTGTCCTTCTGTCAGACTGGTCAGTGGAGCGGTGGAGTGACGGCGGTCACTTCGGCTCTGCCGGGGGGGTGCGTGTCAGGATAAAGGTGTCAGGCCACCTTTGTGTTAAATGCTCCTGCAACTTGGTCAGTCGGTGTGGCGATTTAGTCAGGGTTGCTTCTGAGCGAAGCCAAGGCCTCGGGCGAGCCGGTGATGTGTCCGCCGTAAAAAGGGGGGCCTCGGGCGAGACGGAAGTCTCTCGAGGTCGGCTGCCCTTGGCCGAGGCTAGGCTCGGATGAAGCGTGATCGAGTCACTCGCGTGGACTGATCCCTGACTTAATCGTACCCATCAGGCCTTTGCAGCTTTATGCTGATGGGGGTTACCAGCTGAGAATTAGGCGTCTTGAGGGTACCCCTAATTATGGTCCCCGACAGTAGCCCCCGAGCCTCGAAGGGAGTGTTAGCACTCGCTTGGAGGCTTTCGTCGCACTTATTTGCAAGGGGACCAGCCTTTCTCGGTTGCATTTTGTTCCGGTGGGTGCGCGCGAGCGCACCCGCCGAGTGTAGCCCCCGAGGCCTCGGAGGAGTGGTTACACTCCTTCGAGGTCTTAATACCTTGCGTAATGCTTCGGCTGGTCTGGTCGTTCCCTCATGCGAACTGGCCGTAGCCCGGGTGCACGGTCGGGGCCCAAGCTCTCGGGCTGGTATGTTGACGCTGTCAACGGTTTGGCCGGAGCCGGTTTTTGCGAGAGCAGCCCCCGAGCCTCTGCACAGGGCGAGAGGACGATCAGGGACAGACTCGACTTTTTACATACGCCCCTACGTCGCCTTTCCGCAAGGAGGAGGGGGGGAGTGCGCCATGTTACCCTCGATGGGCACCGAACATGGTGTCTCCGGTGAGCTGCAAGCCGGTAATCCGAGTGGACGTCCGTGCCCCGTTCGTTGGGGGTCGGCTAGGGGCCCAGAGGCACGCCCAAAAGTACCTGCGGGTGATTTGCCGGACCCGGTCCCCTGGTGACGGGGTCCGAGGGCTCGATGCCTCCCTCCGATGGGATTCCGTTACAAGATCGTTCCCGCTGGTCTCGGAAATGTCCTAGGGTACCTCGGGAGCGCAGCCCGAGCCTCGGTTATGTATCGAACGTACCCCTGGTCATCCCTCGCTCGGTGTCTGAGGCGACTGTGAACCCTTCGGGGGCCAGCCTTCGAACCCCTGATCAGTAATGGGCGCGGAGCCCGAGTAGCCTGAGGCGGCCATGGAACCCTTCGGGGGGCTGGCCTTCGAACCCCTGACCAGTAGTGGGTGTCGGGCCCACGCGATCTGAGGCGACTGTTGAACCCTTCGGAGGGCCAGTCTTCGAACCCCTGATCAGTAGGGGGGGCTCGGAGCCCGGTTCCTTCGCGGAAAAGGATCCTTTTCGGGGCATCCCCCTTTCCTGGTCCCTGTTGCAAGAGATAGAGAAAGAGGAAAAAGGAAAAGGGATACGAAATCGAACGACGTGGCGTACCTCTTTTTGACGCGGTTATTACGGCGAAGGCGAAGCGTCGCGCGCTTCTCCTGCCAGAGGCGCCGCGTGTCCCGCCGTGGAGTTAATGCGACGGGGCGAGTGGTTGGCGGGGTGGCCGTTACGCGTGCGCGATCCGTTCGAGGAACGGGTCACGGGTGCACCGTCTTCACGCCGTGGGAGGAGGCTCTCTTGCTGTCCCAGGATGAGACGTGAGCCTGGCTGACCACGTGCCTGCTGCGCCCGCCCGCCTGCCACCGCCATTACTGCCGGCCCACTTTCGGTCGCTTTGACCAACGCGCCAGGCTGGCGCTGCTGGGTCGCCTCGAGTCGCGGCATAGGCTCCGCAACCGAAGAGGCGCGACGGTGGCACAAGTGGCGGTGCGGTTGCTTGCATGCAGCAACTGGCGCGCCGGTTGCTTGACGCGTGGGCCTGGGCTTCCAAGCTGGCGTGTCAGAAGTCGGAGAAGCGCGTCCACCTGGCGCGGTTGCATGCCGTCTGCATGGCTGCCCGCCCCTTCCGCCCGTTGGTCTGGGCAAAAGTGGGGGGTCGCTTGTAACCGCTGGACGGTCGTGCGCACCACGCGCGGCGGTTTGGCTTCTTCTGCCCTGAGCTGGTTTGCATGACATGCGGGACCCAGCCCTCGAGTCGCAGGGGAGGGCCTTGGAGCGTGTTGGAGAAGACTCAGCCCGCGGCGTCTGGGGGCGCACGTAGGGAGAGTTGCGTTTAAAAGGAGGGAGACTCCTTTCGGAAGGCAACCATGTCTTCTTCCTCCCTTGTGCGTCGTGTCTTTCCATCTTCCAAGCCCCCGGATGAGGGGTATCCGCCGCCTTTCCGCCTCCTCGTTGGAGGAACGCAACCCCATGGGAGTTGGTACCTCTCAGCCATCGTTCGGCTTCAAGGATTTTCATCACGCAGCCTGGTTGCTTTCTCCCGCCGGTGGTCACCCAAGACGGTGACCTCCAGCTCCTGGATGGGGAGAGGCAAACCAGGCTGTGATCCCGCCCTCAGCATCGGGTGTGTTCGTCATCCTCGCTGGGGCGGGGGTCGAGGCGAGCCGGGGCTCTACCTCATGTGCGGGTCGGCGAACCACCTCCTCTTCCAGCTTCTGGTGGTGGCAATCGCCCTCCCGCGCTACGACGGAGTCGTCCTCCAGTCATGCCGGGGAAGGCGAACTGTTGCTGTCCAGCTAGGATGCAACATTCCGTCTTCCTCCTCGCATTCGCGGCGAGGACGGCAGCGAGGATCTACCGGAGCGCTTGGGAGCGGCCCGCTCTTTGGCCTTGATGGCTTGTTCGTGTCCCTTGAGCGGGACCACGAGCAAGAGCCTTCCGGTGGCCGCATTCACCCGGGGCCATGGCTGCTGCTGCAGAGGTCGCTGGCGAGCCTCCCGGCGTTCGTCACCCCGCAGGCCCGAGGTCGCTCGTACCCATGGGGACGGAACCGGAGTTCCGTTTGTGATGGCACTTTGAATGCCAGTGTGTTTTTTGTTCATTGCGGCTGTCGGGGCCTGAACATGTATGTAATTTCGGCACGGAGCCGTGTTTTTCCTCATTTTCGAGCACTAAGTCTCGTCTGTTGATTATCTGAACCACTTTACCGAGCATGAGTCGCCCCGTGTCAAGGTGACGAGTGAGGTATCCGTATCCCGGAGGCGTAGGAATCCCTCAGCCCGATCGGCCTTGTTGTCTGGGGCTCCTCTAGCTTAGTTAAAGAGACCCCTCGGCCGCCCTTCGATGAGCCGAGGCCAGGGGTAGCGATATCAGTATGAACGGAGGCGGAGTTGGCTCGAGAATGGGAACCTGGTTGGCCGGAGCCTAGCCGTGTTGTCCGTCAGCGGAGCCGACGCCAAAGTCGATCAGCCGAGGCCTCGGGTCGGGCTGGCGCCCTTGGAGGCCGGTTGGCCGAGGCCCCAGGGGTAACCGGCCGAGCCGCCTACTCGGGCCGGATTCCCGGAGGAGTTCCTGGACCGCGTCGCCGTCCGAGGCCTGGTCGGACTTTGCTGAAGACGTCGTCGATGCCGAGGGTGCTACGGCTCCCTTCAGCGTGAAGACCCGAGCCTGCAGGATCAGATCGTCTTGTAGCGTGTGCCTTCTGCGGCCGCCGAGGCCAGAAAACACACCCTCGCCGTGCTCGCGAAGCTGCGTCTTTTTTCCTCTTGTTTCGAGCATCTGGACTCTGTCGGTAACAGGGATGTTTGTGTGAGCGAGAGTTGCTTCTCGCGGAAGGGACGAGTGAGGTATCCGTATCCCAGAGGCATGGGAATCCCTCGGCTCGGTCGGCCTTGCCGCTTACGCGTACTTTCACCCATTCATGAGGCCCTGTCCTCGACTTAGTCGAGAAAGCTTGAAGGACTGCTTCGGCAGGAGAGCTTCCGAACGTGAAGACTTGTTCGGTTCACGGAGTCGCTTTATCCGAGCGCGAGTTACTTATCGCAGAAGGTGATGAGTGAGGTATCCGTATCCCGGAGGCGTAGGAGTCCCTCGGCTCGGTCAGCCTTGGCTGCTTACGTGTACTCCGTCGTTTCCAGGATCCGCTTTCCGAAGTAGTCAAGAAGCACGAAAGTAATCCTGCTAAAAAGAGATCCTTTTTTGAGGAAAAATTCGACGCAGAGGGGGTCTCCCCCCTTTTAGCCCCCGAGGGAGGGTCGGGCTTTGCCGAGGCTAGGCCGACCCTTCCTTGACGACTAAACTTTGCGTAGGTGCGAGGTATGTGAACAACTTGGAAACATCTTAAGGGTAGAAGCGACGTAGCTGTTTGATGTTCCAAGCGTTGCCGTAGATCTCGCCTTGATTGTTGGCCAGCTTGTATGTTCCGGGCTTCAGAACTTTGGCGATGACGAATGGCCCTTCCCAGAGGGGCGTGAGCTTGTGCCTCCCTCGGGCGTCTTGCCGCAGCCGAAGCACCAGATCGCCCACCTGGAGGTCTCGGGACCGGACCCCTCGGGCGTGGTAGCGTCGCAGGGACTGCTGGTACCGTGCCGAGTGTAGTAAGGCCCTGTCCCGAGCTTCCTCCAGCTGGTCCAGCGATTCTTCTCGGCTAGCTTGGTTGCTTTGATCGGTGTAGGCCCTCGTCCTCGGGGAGCCGTATTCCAGGTCAGTGGGCAAGATAGCTTCAGCCCCGTAGACCAGGAAAAACGGCGTGAAACCCGTGGCACGACTCGGCGTCGTCCTTAGGCTCCAGACCACCGAGGGGAGTTCCTTCATCCACCGCTTGCCGAACTTGTTGAGGTCGTTGTAGATCCGGGGCTTGAGCCCTTGTAGAATCATGCCGTTGGCACGCTCCACTTGCCCATTCGACATGGGATGAGCCACGGCGGCCCAGTCCACCCGGATATGGTGATCCTCGCAAAAATCCAAGAATTTTTTGCCGGTGAACTGGGTGCCGTTGTCGGTGATGATGGAGTTTGGGACCCCGAAGCGATGGATGATGTTGGTGAAGAACGCCACCGCCTGCTCGGACCTGATGCTGTTCAGAGGTCGGACCTCGATCCACTTGGAGAATTTGTCGATGGCGACCAGCAGGTGCGTGTAGCCCCCGGGCGCCTTCTGCAAGGGACCGACGAGGTCCAGACCCCATACAGCGAAGGGCCAGGTGATGGGTATTGTCTGTAGAGCCTGAGCGGGCAGGTGGGTCTGCTTTGCATAGAATTGGCACCCTTCGCAGGTGCGGACAATTCTAGTGGCGTCAGTCACCGCCGTTGGCCAGTAGAAGCCTTGTCGGAAAGCATTCCCGACAAGGGCTCGGGGCGCTGCGTGATGGCCGCAAGCCCCCGAGTGTATTTCTTGCAGCAGTTCCCGACCTTCGGCGATGGAGATGCATCGCTGGAGGATGCCCGAGGGGCTGCGATGGTAGAGCTCCTCTTCATCGCCCAGCAGGACGAACGACTTGGCGCGTCGCGCTACCCGCCGAGCCTCGACTTGGTCGGGGGGTAGCTCTCCTCGACGGAGATATTGCAGGTACGGGGCCTGCCAATCTCGATCTGGCGTGGCCCCGCTCTGCTCTTCCTCGACGTCCAGTGCCTCGCCCTCGGGGGCCGAGGGTACCTCGGGCTGTGCCGAGGGTGCCTCGGGCTGAGCCGAGGGTACCTCGGGCTCGGGCGCGTCGTCGATCTTGACAGAGGGTTGATGCAGATCCCGGGAGAAGACGTCCGGGGGGACCGTCGTTCGCCCCGAGGCTATTTTAGCCAGCTCGTCTGCGGTTTCGTTGTAGCGCCGAGCGATGTGGTTGAGCTCGAGCCCGAAGAACTTGTCTTCCAGGCGCCGAACCTCGTCGCAGTAGGCCTCCATCTTCGGGTCGCGGCAGTGGGAGTTCTTCATGACTTGGTCGATGACGAGCTGCGAATCACCGCGGGCGTCGAGGCGTCTGACCCCTAGCTCGATGGCGATCCGCAACCCGTTGACCAGAGCTTCGTACTCGGCCACATTGTTGGACGCCGGGAAATGGAGGCGTAGCACGTAGCGCAAGTGCTTTCCGAGGGGCGAGATGAAGAGCAGGCCCGCGCCGGCTCCTGTCTTCATCAGCGACCCGTCGAAAAACATGGTCCAGAGCTCCGGTTGGATCGGAGCCGTCGGCAACTGGGTGTCAACCCATTCGGCCATGAAGTCCGCCAACACCTGGGACTTGATGGCCTTCCGAGGGGCGAACGAGATCGTTTCGCCCATGATTTCCACCGCCCACTTTGCGATCCTGCCCGAGGCCTCTCGGCACTGGATGATCTCCCCCAGGGGGAAGGATGACACCACAGTTACCGGATTAGACTCGAAGTAGTGTCGCAGCTTCCGCCTTGTCAGGATCACAGCATACAGCAGTTTTTGAACTTGTGGGTAGCGGATCTTGGTCTCGGACAGCACTTCGCTGACGAAGTAGACCGGCCTCTGAACGGGCAATGCATGCCCTTCCTCTTGCCTCTCGACCATAATTGCGGCGCTAACCACCTGAGTGGTCGCGGTGACGTAGACCAAGAGGGCTTCTCCATCTGCCGGGGGCACCAAGACAGGCGCCTTTGTAAGGAGCGCCTTCAGGTTGCCGAGGGCTTCCTCGGCCTCAGGGGTCCAAGCGAAACACTCGGCCTTCCTTAAGAGGCGGTACAGAGGCAGACCTCTTTCGCCGAGGCGTGAGATGAAGCGGCTCAGGGCCGCGAGGCATCCCATGACCTTCTGTACACCTTTTAAGTCCTTGATGGGTCCCATGCTGGTGATGGCCGCGATCTTCTCCGGGTTGGCTTCAATGCCTCGCTCGGAGACGATGAACCCTAGGAGCATGCCTCGGGGCACCCCGAAGACACACTTCTCAGGATTGAGCTTGACTCCTTTCGCCTTGAGACATCGGAATGTCACTTCAAGGTCGGAGAGGAGGTCGGGAGCCTTCCTTGTCTTGACTACGATGTCATCGACGTAGGCCTCGACCGTGCGACCGATGTGTTGGCCGAACACATGGTTCATGCACCGCTGGTACGTCGCGCCCGCATTCCTCAAACCGAACGGCATGGTGACATAGCAGTACATGCCGAACGGCGTGATGAAAGAAGTCGCGAGCTGGTCGGACTCTTTCATCCGGATCTGGTGATACCCTGAGTAGGCATCGAGGAAGGACAGGGTTTCGCACCCAGCGGTGGAATCCACGATTTGATCGATGCGAGGCAGAGGGTAGGGAACCTTCGGACATGCTTTGTTGAGACCAGTGTAGTCTACACACATCCGCCATTTCCCCCCTTTCTTCCTCACAAGCACAGGGTTGGCAAGCCATTCGGGATGGAATACCTCTTTGATGAACCCTGCTGCCATTAGCTTGTGGATCTCTTCGCCAATCACTCTGCGCTTCTCCTCGTCGAATCGGCGCAGAGACTGCCTGACGGGTCGGGCTCCGGCCCGAATATCCAGCGAGTGCTCGGCGACATCCCTCGGTATGTCGGGCATGTCCGAGGGACTCCACGCAAAGACGTCGGCGTTTGTGCGGAGAAAGTCGACGAGCACTGCTTCCTATTTGGGGTCGAGCCCGGAACCGATCCGGATCTGCTTCGTGGTGTCGCCACTGGGGTCAAGAGGGACGGCCTTAACCGTCTCTGCTGGCTCGAAGTTGCCGGCATGGCGCTTCACGTCTGGCACCTCCTTGGAGAGGTTCTCCAGGTCGGCGATGAGGGCCTCGGACTCGGCGAGGGCCTCGGCGTACTCCACGCACTCCACGTCGCATTCGAACGCGTGTTTGTACGTGGGGCCGACGGTGATGACCCCGTTGGGGCCCGGCATCTTGAGCTTCAGGTAGGTGTAGTTGGGGACGGCCATGAACTTCGCGTAGCATGGCCTCCCTAGCACGGCGTGGTAGGTTCCTCGGAACCCGACCACCTCGAACGTCAGGGTCTCCCTTCGGAAGTTGGAGGGCATCCCGAAGCAGACGGGGAGGTCGAGTCGCCCGAGGGGCTGGACGCGCTTCCCAGGGATGATCCCGTGGAAGGGCGCAGCGCCTGCTCGGACGGAGGACAGATCGACGCGCAGGAGCTTGAGGGTCTCGGCGTAGATGATGTTGAGGCAGCTGCCCCCATCCATCAGGACCTTGGTGAGCCTGACATTGCCGACAACGGGGTCGACGACGAGCGGGTATTTCCCCGGGCTCGGCACATGGTCGGGGTGGTCGGCCTGGTCGAAGGTGATGGGCTTGTCGGACCAGTCTAGGTAGACTGGCGCCGCCACCTTCACCGAGCAGACCTCCCGGCGCTCTTGCTTGCGATGCCGAGCCGAGGCGTTCGCCGCATGCCCTCCATAGATCATGAAGCAGTCGCGGACCTCGGGGAACTCTCCTGCTTGGTGATCTTCGTTCTTGTCGTCGTCGCGGGCCCTGCCACCCTCGGCGGGTGGCCCGGCCCTGTGGAAGTGACGCCGAAGCATAACGCACTCCTCGAGGGTGTGCTTGACGGGCCCCTGATGGTAGGGGCACGGCTCCTTGAGCATCTTGTCGAAGAGGTTTGCACCTCCGGGGGGCTTCCGAGGGTTCTTGTACTCGGCGGCGGCGACAAGGTCCGCGTCAGCGGCGTCGCGTTTCGATTGCGACTTCTTCTTGCCTTTCTTCTTGGCGCCGCGCGGAGCAGACGCCTCGGGAGCCTCTTCCGATGGGCGGCCCTGGGGCTGCTTGTCCTTTCGGAAGATAGCCTCGACCGCCTCCTAGCCAGAGGCGAACTTGGTGGCGATGTCCATCAGCTCGCTCGCCCTGGTGGGGGTCTTGCGACCCAGCTTGCTCACCAGGTCGCGGCAAGTGGTGCCGGCGAGGAACGCGCCGATGACATCCGAGTCGGTGATGTTGGGCAGCTCGGTGCGCTGCTTCGAGAATCGTCGGATGTAGTCCCGGAGCGACTCCCCCGGCTGTTGCCGGTAGCTTCGAAGGTCCCAGGAATTCCCGGGGCGCACGTATGTGCCCTGGAAATTGCCAGCGAAGGCTTGGACCAAGTCGTCCCAGTTGGAGATCTGCCCCGGAGGCAGGTGCTCCAACCAGGCGCGAGCAGTGTCGGAGAGGAACAGGGGGAGGTTACGGATGATGAGGTTGTCGTCGTCCGTCCCACCCAGTTGGCAGGCAAGGCGGTAGTCCGCGAGCCACAGTTCCGGTCTCGTTTCCCCCGAGTACTTCGTGATAGTAGTCGGGGGTCGGAACCGGGTCGGGAATGGCGCCCGTCGGATGGCCCGACTGAAGGCCTGCGGACCGGGTGGTTCGGGCGAGGGACTCCGATCCTCCCCGCTGTCGTAGCGCCCCCCACGCCTGGAGTGGTAGCCTCGGCGCACCCTTTCGTCGAGGTGGGCCCGACGGTCGCGTCGATGGTGCCCGTTGCCGAGGTGGCCCGGGGCCGCAGGCGCGGTGTTGTGCGTGCGCCCGGTGTAGACCGAGGCTTCCCGCATGAATCGGGAAGTCGCGGCGTGAGGTTCCGAGGGATATCCCTGCCTTCGGGAGGCAGTGCTCTCGGCCCGTCGGGCCGCAGCGCCTTCCAGGAGATTCTTGAGCTCTCCCTGGATTCGCCGACCCTCGGTGGTTGATGACTCCGGCATCGCGCGGAGGAGCATCGCTGCGGCTGCCAGGTTCTGACCAACCCCACTGGATGCGGGTGGCGGCCTGACCCTGACATCGTTGGCGACGCGGTGTTGGAGACCTTGGGGCAGGTGACGTATTTCTCCGGGCAGGGGTTGGCCCGCCCATACCTGCCCGACGTCCCGACAGATCGGCCCAAGCGCTCCTGTTCCCTCGTTGAGCCCGGCCTGCGCCTCGCGGACTTGCTCGAGTTGTGGGTCGTAACCCCCCGCCGGAGCAGGGACCACAGCTAGCTCCCGTGGGATGTCGGCGCGAGGCACCGGCCTAGGAAGATCACCGTCCTCCGGCATGCCGAGATGGTTGCCTTTGGAGGGATCCCCTAGCTCGATGTGGAAACATTCGCGGCTTGGGCCGCAGCTCTCGTCGCCAAGGCTGCGGCTTCCGTCGGAACAGTCGGATAGGCAGTAGTCACATGCGGTCATGAAGTCCCGCATGGCACTGGGGTTGCCAAGTCCGGAGAAATCCCAACAGACGCTGGGATCGTCATCTTCCTCGGACCCAGAGGGCCCGTAGGTCGAGACGTCCGTCAGCCGGTCCCAAGGCGACCGCATACGAAACCCCAGTGGGGTTGCACTCGCCTCAATGAGAGCGCCCGCCAAAGCGAGGTCGTTTGGCGGGTTGAGGCCGAGTCGAAATGACGTAAGATGGGAGTTAGTCGGTACCTTTTGGTCGACGAGGAGCGACGTAGTCACATCGGGGACTGGTTGCACCGTCATCTTAGGTACGAGGGCGACGTCCTGCAGGCTTTCCGCGAGCGCGCCGGCGTCGTCTTCTTGCTCGGGGTCAGCATGTCGCGGGGGGACGGCGCTTGCCTTCGTCTTGAACGCGAGGTCGACGTCCTGCGTGCCTTCCGTCGGGGCGTCGGGGGCGTCGATTCGCTCGACGACCAACGAAGCGCGGCCTCCCGCTTGGCCTTGATGGCCCCGCCTCCTCCTCCGTTGGCGGGGGAGAGAACGGAGCGAGCTCGAATGTTGCTCTTCCACCACGCGGGGAAGATGTCGTCGATTCCGCCGCCGGCGGGCGGGTTGTCGGCCGCCATTGTCGTTGTCGCGCGGCGGTGGAAGAAGTATCATGTCGTAGCTGCCGTCGAAGGACATGAACTCAAGAGTCCCGAAACGAAGCACCGCCCCGGGCCGGAGAGGTTGCTGGAGACTGCCCATCTGGAGCTTGACGGGGAGCTGTTCGTCAGCACGCAGCAGGCCCCTACCTGGCGCGCCAACTGTCGGCGTTTCGAGACAGGGGGGTCCCAAAGCCGACGAGTGAGTGTGCTGCGTGCCCCAGCCCAGATGGGTCGAGCGCGTGGGCGAGCGCGAAGGGGGGAGAGGCGAGGTGGCCGGAGTCGAGCGTGAGAGAGGTGGAAGTCCCGCGGCCTTCGTGTTCGTCCCGCGCCCAGGTCGGGTGCGCTTGCAGTAGGGGGGTTACAAGCGTCCACGCGGGTGAGGGAAGCGAACGGCCCCAAGGGAGCGCCTGTCCCGTCCTCGGTCCCGCGCGGCCAACCTCTTCTAAGAAGGCCCTGGTCCTCCCTTTTATAGTCGTAAGGAGAGGATCCAGGTGTACAATGGGGGGTGTAGCAGAGTGCTACGTGTCTAGCGGAGAGAGAGCTAGCGCCCTAGGTACATGCCAATGTGGCAGCCGGAGAGGTCTTGGCACCTTGCTGGCGTGATGTCGTGGCTGTCGGAGGTGCGACGGAGCCTGGCGGAGGGACAGCTGTTGGAGCGGTCGAGTCCTTGCTGACGTCGCCCTGCTTCCGTAAGAGAGCTGGGGGCCGCCGTCGTCACAGAGCTTGTGGAGCGCCATCATTGCCCATCCGGCGGAGCTGGCCGGATGGGACGCCGGTCTTGTTCTCCGTGACCCGAGTCGATTCGGGGTAGGACGATGATGGCGCTTCCTGTTGACGTGGCGGGTCTGTGCCCTAGGCAGGGTGACGTGAGGGCTCCTCCGAAGTCGAGGTTGAGTCTGTCTTCTGTTGCCGAGGCCGAGTCCGAGCCATGGGGTCGAGCGAGGCGGAGGTCGTTCGGCCGAGGCCAGGGCGGAGTCCGAGCCCTGGGGTCGGGCGAGGCGGAGTTTCGTCGTCTTCCGGGTCTTAGCCCGAGTCCGAGCCCTGGGGTCGGGCGGAGCGGAGTTCGCCGTCTTCCGGGTCTTAGCCCGAGTCCGAGCCCTGGGGTCGGGCGGAGCGGAGTTCGCCGTCTTCCAGGTCTTAGCCCGAGTCCGAGCCCTGGGGTCGGGCGGAGCGGAGTTCGCCGTCTTCCGGGTCTTAGCCCGAGTCCGAGCCCTGGGGTCGGGCGGAGCGGAGTTCGCCGTCTTCCGGGTCTTAGCCCGAGTCCGAGCCCTGGGGTCGGGCGGAGCGGAGTTCGCCGTGGCGCCTTTGGCAAGGCCTGACTGCCTGTCAGACTCACTCTGTCGAGTGGCACCGCAGTCGGAGTGGCGCAGGCGGCGCTGTCCTTCTGTCAGACTGGTCAGTGGAGCGGTGGAGTGACGGCGGTCACTTCGGCTCTGCCGGGGGGCGCGTGTCAGGATAAAGGTGTCAGGCCACCTTTGTGTTAAATGCTCCTGCAACTTGGTCAGTCGGTGTGGCGATTTAGTCAGGGTTGCTTCTGAGCGAAGCCAAGGCCTCGAGCGAGCCGGTGATGTGTCCGCCATAAAAAGGGGGGCCTCGGGCGAGACGGAAGTCTCTCGAGGTCGGCTGCCCTTGGCCGAGGCTAGGCTCGGGTGAAGCGTGATCGAGTCACTCGCGTGGACTGATCCCTGACTTAATCGTACCCATCAGGCCTTTGCAGCTTTATGCTGATGGGGGTTACCAGCTGAGAATTAGGCGTCTTGAGGGTACCCCTAATTATGGTCCCCGACAGATAGTGAACACTTGACTTGAGCTATCTCATCGTAGTAAAAACAATGATAACCATGAGAATGATGATATGGATTATGGAAAATGACAGTAACGATTAAAATCAAGGGTTTGGGTTACCCTTGCTTGATTGATAACCAACAGTATTGCTTAATTTGATTCATTACTAAAGTCATAATTAGACTTATAGTGAATTGGCAATGGTCATTTAGTCAATTAGGTGCTAATCTAGATTTGCAGCAGAATAGGTAACATTGAATTGTTAAAAGTGGTTAATAAGTTTGACACACCTTTAAGCTGCTAATAATTACATTAATTCATCCACTCTTCTAAAATAAAGAGCCAGCTATAGATAAAGCTTTGCATGATCCTTGGTGTCTTTTACTTTCTTATTTCCTAGTTTTGGACGAGTAAGTCTAGCTGAGTACATTCTAGTACTCAGGGTTCTATTTCCAATGTTGTTACAGATGGCCAGATGTTATATGGATATTGTGAGTATTGCTTATACCCGGCTATGTGAGATGACTAGTGAGAGCACCTAGAGGGAGGTGAATAGGTGATCCTGTAAAATTAAACACTAAATACCAACAAGCTTGATTAAAGAGATATTAGCGCAAGTTAATCAAGTCTATGAGGCGAGCTCTTGCGAACACAAATAATCACAGAGAGGAGCAACACAAGAGACACACGATTTTATCCCGTGGTTCAGCCAAGTAACACTTGCCTACTTCCACGTTGTGGCGTCCCAATGGACGAGGGTTGCACTCAACCCCTTTCAAGTGATCCAATGATCAACTTGAATACTACGACTTTTTTCCTTATAGTTTTCTTCTCGTTTGCGAGGAATCTCCACAAGTTGGAGTCTCTCGCCCTTACAATATTGATCACAAAGAAAGCATGAAGTAAGGTTGGGAAGAGCAACACACACAAGACTCAAATTCGTAGCACAACCACGCACACAAGTCACGACTTGAGCTCAAAACACAACACACGGAGTTCGCAACTCAAATGGAGCTCAAATCACTAACACAATGAAGCGAATGCGCGGGAGCGGAGTCTGGATGCTTGAGAATACTTAGTGAATGCTTGGGTGACTCCTCCATGCGCATAGGGGTCCCTTTTATATCCTCAAGGCAGCTAGGAGCCATTGGAGGCAAACTTGGAAGGCCATCCTTGCCTTCTGTCGAGTGGCGCACCGGACAGTCCAGTGCGCCACCGCACAGCTACTGTAGCATGTCCGGTGCGTGATTGCCTTCCAAATCGGGCATAGACGACCGTTGCAGCTCCAGGCCCGTTGGCGCACCGGACACTGTCCGGTGCACACCGGACAGTCCGGTGCCCCCTGCCGATCGTTGGAGCTGCCACGCGTCGCCCGCGGATTGCGCGGCCGACCGTTGGCGCAGGCGACCGTTGGCTCACCGGACAGTCCGGTGCACCACCGGACAGTCCGGTGAATTATAGCCACGTTGCCCCTTTGCTTTTCCCGAGGGCGACGAGTTTGCCGCGGATGACTCACCGGACAGTCCGGTGCACCACCGGACGGTCCAGTGAATCATAGCCGTACGCCGTCGTCGAGTCCCGAGAGCGGCCTTTTCACGCGGACCAGCCTGGCGCACCGGACACTGTTCGGTGCACCACCGGACAGTCCGGTGTGCCAAGCCGAGCTGGAGTTGGCTGCACAGAGCCAAGTCTTTTCCTTTTCTTCTTTAGTCACTATTTCTAGCACTTGGATAATCATGTTAGTACATAAAACCAAATCACCAAGTCTAGAAACATACCTTTTGCCTTGATTCGCACTTCTCGCTTTATTTGGCACATACGAACTTAATTAAATGTGTTGGACACTTAATCACCAAAACATTATTGAAATTGCCCAAGGGCACATTTCCCTTTCAATCTCCCCCTTTTTGGTGATTTATGCCAACACATCCAAAAGCAACCAAAAGAAGTGCAACATCAATGCAATTGAGGACCAAATTGTTTTTGCACAAGATTTGCCATATTTGGATCATTCTTTGCCACCACTTGGTTTGTTATTTTGTAAATCAAATCATTTTTCCTATCTCTAAGTCAAACACACTTGTTTGGGCAAATCAAGAGATATTCCAATGGAAAATTTTATCAAGTACCAAAAACTCCCCTTTTTCATAATAAAAAATTCTCCCCCACAAGAGACTAAATTTTGCAATACTCCCCACAAGAGACTAAATTTTGCAATAAGAGTATTTTGGATAAATCAAAAGTTCTAACTCTATTGTTTTCAAAATTCACAAGTGGTAGCTGATCCGGTTGCTTTGGCCTTAATTTCTCCCCCTTTGGCATTAAGCACCAAAATGGGATCATTTTTGGCCCTTTTAACCTCATTGCCTCACCAAAAATGTCAATTAAGAGCAAAAAGGCAATTAGAGTATAAGAATGAACTTGGAATTAATTACACTAATACCAGAGTGCAGTGGAAGTCTTTGCATCGTCCAAGTCCATATTTCCCTTTCAATGCACCTTTTAGACTACATCAGGGATACTCAAACAACCAGGTTAGTCTCAAAAGGTCAAGTTGTAGCACATCTCCCCCTTAATATGTGCATCACTTGTAAATGGACTTGTGAGGTCCGGGTAGATCTTGTACAACTTGAGCACCACAAATAGATAACACATGTAGTAAATGCATAAAGCAACATGATCAAAGGCATAGAACACATGTATGCTATAGATCAATCCAAGTTACGCGAATCTAAGACATTTAGCTCACTACGCAACCTGCAAAAAGTTTTCTCATCCAATGGCTTGGTAAAGATATCGGCTAGTTGGTTCTCGGTGCTAATATGGTACACCTCGATATCTCCCTTTTGTTGGTGGCCTCTCAGGAAGTGATGCCAGATGTCTATGTGCTTAGTGCAGCTATGTTCAACAGGATTATCCGCCATGCGGATAGCACTCTCATTGTCACATAGGAGTGGGACTTTGCTTAGATTGTAGCCAAAGTCCCGGAGGGTTTGCCTCATCCAAAGTAGTTGCGCGCAACACTGTCCTGTGGCAACATACTCTGCCTCAGTGGTGGATAGGGCAACAGATGTTTGTTTCTTTGAACTCCAGTACACCAGGGACCTTCCTAGAAATTGGCACGTCCCAGATGTGCTCTTCCTATCAACCTTGCACCCGGCATAATCCGAGTCTGAGTATCCAATCAAGTCAAAGGTAGACCCCTTTGGATACCAGATTCCGAAGCAAGGCGTAGAAACTAAATATCTTAGAATTCGCTTAGCGGCCACAAGGTGACATTCCTTGGGGTCGGATTGATATCTAGCACACATGCATACACTAAGCATAATGTCCGGTCTACTAGCACATAAATAAAGTAATGACCCTATCATAGACCGGTATGCTTTTTGATCAACGGACTTACCTCCTTTGTTGAGGTCGACATGCCCGTCGGTTCCCATCGGTGTCTTTGCGGGCTTGGCGTCCTTCATCCCAAACCTCTTGAGAAGATCTTGAGTGTACTTCATTTGGGAGAGTAAGGTGCCGTCCTTGAGTTGCTTCACTTGGAACCCAAGGAAGTAGGTCAACTCGCCCATCATCGACATCTCAAACTTTTGTGTCATCACCCTGCTAAACTCCTCACAAGACTTTTGATTAGTAGAACCAAATATTGTGTCATCGACATAAATTTGGCACACAAAAAGATCACCATCACAAGTCTTAGTAAAAAGAGTGGGATCGACTTTCCCAACCTTGAAAGCATTAGCAATTAAGAAATCTCTAAGGCATTCATACCATGCTCTTGGGGCTTGCTTAAGTCCATAGAGCGCCTAAGAGAGCTTGAACACATGGTCGAGGTACCTGTCATCCTCAAAGCCAGGGGGTTGTTCCATGTATACCTCCTCCTTGATTGGCCCATTGAGGAAAGCGCTCTTCACATCCATTTGAAACAACCTGAAAGAGTGGTGAGCGGCATAGGCTAATAATATTCGAATAGACTCTAGCCTTGCTATAGGAGCAAAAGTCTCCTCGAAATCCAAACCTGCGACTTGGGCATAACCTTTTGCCACAAGTTGAGCCTTGTTTCTTGTCATCACCCCGTGCTCATCTTGCTTGTTGTGGAACACCCACTTGGTTCCCACAACATTTTGCTTTGGATGTGGCACCAGGCTCCAAACTTCATTCCTCTTGAAGTTGTTGAGCTCTTCCTGCATGGCCAACACCCAGTCCGGATCCTGCAAGGCCTCTTCTACCCTGAAAGGCTCAATAGAAGAGACAAACGAGTAATGCTCACAAAAATTAGCTAAACGTGAGCGAGTTGTTACTCCCTTGCTTATGTCACCCAAAATCTGATCGATGGGGTGATGTCGTTGAATCATCGCCCGGACTTGAGTTGGAGGGACCTGTGGTGCTTCTTCCTCCATCACTTGTTCTTCCTGTGCTCCCCCTTGATCTTGTCCCTCTTCTTGAGGTAGCTATTCACCGTCTTGAATTGGAGGATGCACCATTGTGGAGGAAGATGGCTGATCTTGCTCTTGTTGTTCATGTGGTCGCACATCACCTATTGCCATCGTGCGCATTGCGGCCGTCGGAACATCATCTTCATCTATGTCATCAAGATCAACTTGCTCTCTTGGAGAGCCATTAGTCTCATCAAATAAAACGTTGCTAGAGACTTCAACCAAACCCGATGATTTGTTGAAGACTCTATACGCCTTTGTATTTGAGTCATACCCTAGTAAAAACCCTTCTACTACCTTGGGAGCAAATTTAGAATGTCTACCTTTCTTCACCAGAATGTAACATTTGCTCCCAAGTACACGAAAGTAAGAAACGTTGGGTTTGTTACCGGTAAGGAGTTCATACGAGGTCTTCTTGAGAAGGCGATGTAGGTAGAGCCGGTTTATAGCGTGGCAAGCTGTGTTCACAGCTTCCGACCAAAACCGCTCGGGCGTCTTGAATTCTCCAAGCATCGTTCTCGCCACGTCGATAAGCGTTCTGTTCTTCCTCTCTACCACACCATTTTGTTGTGGTGTGTAGGGAGCGGAGAACTCGTGCTTGACGCCTTCTTCCTTAAGATACTCCTCCACTTGCAGATTCTTGAACTCGGACCCGTTGTCGCTTCTTATCTTTTTCACCTTGAGCTCAAATTCGTTTTGAGCCCTCCTTAGAAAGCGCTTTAGGGTCCCTTGGGTTTCTGATTTATCCTGCAAAAAGAACACCCAAGTGAAGCGGGGAAAATCATCAACAACTACAAGACCATACTTACTTCCCCCGATGCTTAGGTAGGCAACGGGTCCGAAGAGGTCCATATGTAGCAGCTCCAATGGTCTTGATGTTGTCATCACATTCTTGCTGTGAGGAGTGCTTCCCACCTGTTTCCCTGCCTGACAAGCTGCACAAGGTCTATCTTTCTCGAAACAAACATTGGTTAGTCCTAACACATGTTCTCCCTTTAGAAGTTTATGAAGGTTCTTCATCCCAACATGTGCTAGACGGTGATGCCACAGCCAGCCCATACTAGTCTTAGCTATTAAGCATGCATCTAGATCGGCCTCCTCTTTCGAAAAATCAACTAAGTAGAGTTTGTCGTCTAATACACCTTTAAAAGCTAATGAACCATCACTCCTTCTAAAGACAGATACATCAATATTTGTAAAAAGACAATTGTAACCCATGTGACACAATTGACTTACAGACATAAGGTTGTACCCAAGCGACTCTACTAGAAATACATTTGATATGGAGTTCTCGTTGGTGATGGCTATCTTTCCCAAACCCTTGACCTTGCCTTGATTCCCATCTCCAAAGATAATCGTATCCTGGGAATCCTTGTTCTTGACGTAGGAGGTGAACATCTTCTCCTCCGTCATGTGGTTTGTGCATCCGCTGTTGATTATCCAGCTTGAGCCCCGGGATGCATAAACCTGCAAGGAATTTAAGCTTGGGTTTTAGGTACCCAACTCTTGTTGGGTCCTACAAGGTTAGTCACAATAGTTGTTGGAACCCAAATACAAGTCTTGTCTCCCTTGCATTTGGATCCCAATTTTCTAGCCACTACTTTTGCATTCTTACATGAAAGAATAAAAGAAGTGTTGCAAGCATGAAAAACAGTAGTGGGTTCATTGCACATTTTCTTAGGCACATGAGATACAACATTATTCCTCCTAGGCGCATGAGACACAACATGATTTCACCTAGGCCTATTTCTACTACAATCATAAGTAGAGCTGGAAGCAATCATAGCATGATCATAGTCTCTATCATTATAAGCATTCCTAGAAAATTGAGAGCACCTAGAGAATTTTCTATCATAAATGTAGGCATGACACTTTTGAGAACTACTAGCCATAGGGGCCTTCCCTTTCTCCTTGTTGAGAGCGGGAGCCTTTTGGCTTGTTAAGTTCTTGGTTTCCTTTCGAAAACCAAGTCCATCCTTAATGGAGGGGTGTCTACCAATAGTGTAGGCAT